>NC_140124.1:98255552-98348052 GCF_964035555.1 Netta rufina
TTTGGAATTAAGTCTCAGAGTTTTTTCTTTTTTCTTTGTTTTTTAATACCTTACAGTACCACGGGTGTAACTCTAGAACCGTACGCACTGAGGTGGTATCATTCAGTTCCAGAACACATTTCTCCAGCATTTGTTTCTGCCTTGAGGTGGTGAACCTTAAGTAAACCTGGACAAACAAATATACTTACCTAACAGATTACGAAACTGCTTTGGCTGCAGAAAAACAGTCCTGATGGCTTTACAGCTCAATAGAAGTATTGTGAAATGTATAGGTTAAAACAAGAAGATGAGCTTCTACCATCGCAGTCATACACTGTATTTACCACAGGATTTCTGGTTTTGCTTCCAAAGTCTACAAAATACTCCTCATGATTCCTCACAATATATGGAAAATATTTCATTGCAGCACAGTCAGGAGATTATGTTTCCATTTCCTCTACAATGTACTCAATAAATATTTGTGTTGTATTTTATAGACTGATCAAAGCTCAGAGTCATGATACCGCCCGTGACAAGGAACATTTTACATCTATAAATGCCATGAAGTACAACACCATACAAATTTAAAGTAGCGTAACTTACTCCGCATAACTGCCTTCCAATCCTGTGCAGGCAAAAAGGGATTTAGAGATATATGGCCGTCCAAATTCCTATCCTGTCGGCCTGCACGGTTGACTTACACAATGGAAGAAGCAATCTGGGACATACAACTGGAACAACTTACTTTCAGTTGACAGCAATAGGGGAAGGATCAGTTAATGACTGACTACTTTTTGGCTAATGGCATGCAACTACAAACCGTGTTTTCCTTGGAAACTGACTGTTGTTAAAAAAGCCTGCAGCTTTCAAGCAGCTGCCCCCACCGTCTTCTGCAGCCCCACAGACAATGTTAGTGTACACTTGCCACTGAAACTAATAGCTAGGCTCCACACGGTACTTGGTTGTTTATGAATACAGCAAGATCATCATTTATACCTTGTTAGGATGCTTAAAATTAGCCAGGGTTGCTCACTATGGGCACTGTGCATCCCATTAAGTGGTGCCTTTATCTTCTGTCCATAGCTGCTGAGCCTTCCCAAAAGGAGGACTGTTGCCAGCCAGAGAAATTTCCCAAATATTTCACATCGTATCTGACATCTAAAATTAACTTACCTCAGATTTCCCCTCCTTCTGAACTAAATTATAAGATTGCCAGGGTTTGATAGAAAGAACAAATAAAGAGAAATAGTAAAATAACTTAATTTTTCTACGGTCCTGTTGTTTTTCTTTTTATACAGTGCTGTTTGATACCATACAAACTTATCACCTGCCTTTGTGAACACAGTCTTCGAAGGTATAAATGGCTGCCTATTCTTTTCTCTCCTTTGTTGCGAAGCAAACGCATAGTATGGGCGTACAGACAAGAAGCCAAGAGGAAAGTTAGCTGTGACTTTGGGGCACATCAGCTGCTGCCAGCCCTGAAGGCTTCCTCACACTTCTTGTGTTGGCCACCGGCAGGTAATCAGACTCATGATGCAGTGGATGTTGAGCCCATACCTACGTTCACATTCTGACACACTACAGCACAAACCAGGAGATGAGCTCCACAGCAAAATGCTGCTTTCAAAGCTTAAGGAAGTAACCAAAATACTGAGAGCTTGATGGAGATCTTGAGTAAAATTTTAGCTCCGAACCGGTGCTAAAACATTGAGTCCTGTCCGCTCTCCGCCACTCAGCTGTGATTCACACTAGCAAAACTTGAAGGAAAAGCAGCATTTCCTTCCTGATAGATCCTTTACCACAGCAACTCTCCAAGGTATTTTTTAAGCCATTTGAAGGAAATGATCAATTAAGTATATTTTTCATTGCCATCCAATTAAACTAGTAATGTTAAGTTTCTGTTGCGAAAGCTCAAAATTATTAGCAAGAAGCAGTAAAAAGTGATCACAAGGCTTGATGGCCAGACCAAGCATGTTACCTACCAGTGGTTATGGGGAGCTTCTTGTTTATGTATCAGTGTGTACCACCACCATCACCTCTAACTGCAAATCTTTCTGTGAGACAGTCATTTAAAGAATTCATTCTTTCACAACACAAGTTATTAGATGATTACATACATATACATTTGTATGCATGACGTAGCATCCTATGACTTTTGTCACCTGTTTTCCCCAAATCTGCTGTAACATCATCTCAATCTTTTTTACTTAACGTAGTAATATTATCAAAGATAGGTATATCAAGTAGTTATTATCAGAAATTTCTCTACTCAAACACAAAAGTCTCAAGAGAAAATTGGAAATTCAATAAAGTAAAAGAGAGTTGGGCTGAAAGACTTCATTCACTTCTAGTTTTACCTCCAAAATGGAAATATCAGGACATTGCAATTTATTACAAAACAGCATGAGGCAAGCTTTCTAAAGAGTTTACAGAACATCAAATCCCCATTCATTTTTCCTGGCTACTTTTCTTTCAGACCTCAATAATGCCTGCTAATGACATACCATGCAGTCTCATGCGTTTCAGGATAGCTGTACCACACATGTTAGTAGCATTTGATATTCCAGAATACATGTGGTCTTATACAAGTACACTGAAAATCATAGCTGTAGCTAGGCCTGTCGCTTATACCAAGGAATGTAAATTTTAATTTCCTGTAGAAACTGGCAGCTTTCAAATATCCTATTAATGACTTTTGAGATCTCAGATACAAATCCACCAATAATAATGGTGATGGCATTGCTCAACCACAATGATATCTTTAGATCTTGGAAAACACAGGCAAATTTCTGGCAAAAGGAGTATGGACTCAGAGTGTGCTGCAATTTCTGGTCAAAATTTTCCCCTAGTTCTCTAAAACCTATCGAAGTATTTCTCTGTCTATCATTAGTTATTTTTCTCCCACATTTAAAGTGCTAGCACTGTATCCCATTTTTAAAGCACGTGAAAATATGCCAGAATGACCTTACAAAAACAAACATATTATTAATGACCTTTGCAGAAAATGTCTTGGAACACAGATTGCAGTTCAACACATACTTTTGATCCAAGAAACTTTATATATATATATATATATATATATATATATATATATATATATATATATACATATGAATGATCCTATTTGATTCAATGGTACTACTCATATGCAGAAAGTTATTTCAGAGGCAACTCATCATTTAAAATTCACAGGGAAAATGAGGTAATTAAACAACTGTCAGTTAAGGCCTTTCTGTGGCATACTTATATAAAAATAGTTTAAACAGAAGCATCAGATAGAATCCTAGTTAACAAAGTCTTCTTTACTGTAAAATGCATGTTGTAAAATAATAAAGTTCTACTGAAAAAACATGTACAAAAGATAAATGTGTTTCTGTATGAAAAAATTCTAAATCCAGAGTTGTCCTTAATAGCGGCAAAATTCTGTCTCACTGATGAGTGACTTAGTGATTTATTTTTATTTTCTTGCTCATATTTTTGTGTATCCTAAACTCAGTGATGAATCATCTCAGTGTCTCCTGCTTTGCCTCAGTTTACACTTAAGTAACATAATTTCTAACAGAAATTGGGACTCAGCACCATTAACACTACGGATGCATTCACCTCGTCCTCAACCACATTGTCTCCGAGACACAATAAAGGTGTAGCCAAAGATTTATCCTGCCAATAAGATATAGTTATAGGTCCCATGAAGATTACTGACACTGAAGTACCAAATATGTACTGGCCTTGGACTTAGCAGATAACATGCCAGTTTTGAGACACATTCAAGTTGACAGTAAATCAGTATCACAGTTCCAATAACAGGAAAAAATACCTTAGAGGAATTTTTGTGTTAAAACATTCCACTTTTCAGTTAGCTATTAAATGGTAATGACCATAATGGACTAGGCAGTAGGTTTCTTTGTGGCTAAAATGTGAAGACATTTCACAGCAAGACTATTTTTTTAAGCTTCTGTGATTTGCAGCTGCATAACATTTGCCCCCTTAAATCCATTTTGTCTTCAAAAAAAAAAAAAAGAAAAAAAGAAAAACTTGAAACAAAAGATGTTTCAGGAGCAATCTTATTATGAATTATGCTTGTTTTCCATATCTGCATATGCAAACACCGCCACAGCCTCCATAACATCTCCCTTTTGTGGATACAAAAAAAAAAAAAAAGCTATAGTTATGGGTTATGGAAAGCAAGAGAGAGTAAGTCACACTAGTTCAGCACTGATTCAGTAAATGTAAATGTTATTTTTTTCTCCCCCTCTCAGAACTCAATGTTTGTCACCGAAAATTCTTTGCTGAGAAGTTTCTTAAAAAGGGATCAATTTCTCAAGGTGTATAAAAATATTTTTCAAGCACCCTTTTGAACTTATTTCAATTTTCTGTTTTTGATGATAGTCATGCTGACAACTTTTTTTGGTCCATCAAACTCTGTAGTACAATTACATGAATTTACTTTTAATAAATTACCATCTTTGCATATATCAGTCAAACCACAAAGACTAAACACTTGCAAATAAAATGCATTATTAATTTAATTGTCACAGCCTATTTAGCTAGCTTCTATTAGTATTTGCTATAATATGCAATGTATCAGAGAGCAGAATCAAATTCAAAACATAAAGAATAAACTGATTATATTGTCCTAGAGAAATTAAAATATAGCAAGCTTGCAAAATTATAATCAAGGCATTAATGTTTTAAATAGGTAAGAAAACTACGTAACTTAATTTAGAATATGTTTATACCCAAAGTGATGCTTTAACGTGCTGAAGAAGGATTTCTTTGGTTCCTAAAGCCATTAAAAGGCAACAAACTCTCCCATAATAGGAAGGGAAAGGTGGAAAGGAAAGCAACAGTGCTTTGGTATTTACTGCACTTGATCACGTGGCTTAAACATCCACAATCACCAGTGAAGGACAGTTCCTAGGTACTGTTACACTGTTGTTGTAGCTCTGTCACTACCATTATAGGTTGCTCTATGTTAAGCTGAAGAAATGCCGGCTAAAAAGGTACTGCAGGTAATAAACATCCACCAGACAGATGAAGAAATTTCAGATGAAGAGAGCATGAAGTCACTCAAATATCTCTTGTTATGCTGGCCCAGGGGTGTGCAGCTGCGGATGGGGCACTGAGGCTGCAGGACAAAGCTTGGTTTCTTGCTCCCAGGGCAGCCGGAGCTGCCAGGGCTATGAACCTGCCACTGCCTGGAGAGGTGGCAGGGAGGGACCCCTTCTTCTTCTCCTCCTCCTCCTGCTATGCTGGAGGGCCAGGCTAAAAGCCTTTGAGGAATAGGGGAAGAAATGGGGAAAACAGAAACAGCCAGGCAGCCTTCAGATGAAATATAGAAACAAAAGCCAGCATCCTGCTTGCTTGGGAATCCATTCCAAGATGATCGCTAAAAATATGTCTCTCTGGTTAAGACACTATATTTGGATATCTATTGTATGCACCCTTTATTGTGCACATGTTCACTAGGGTAACGGAAGTGCTCTCTGTGTTGTATTTAGGATGATTACATAGTAAATATCCCCTTATAAAAGAACACTGGTACCGAACATTTCCAGTATCAAACAAAACACCAGAGCAAAACCTTTTTTTTTTTTTTGTCTTTGCAAGTGTTGCTGTACAACAACAGAAAACCAGCATAAACTTTAATACGATACCTGATTTTATGAAACTGTTACTCTTGTTCCAATGCATTCTTCTACATTTTAGATGAAAAAGAATATCTCAAAACTCTTCAAAGAGCCGTGTGTTACAGAAATTCAGGTTAAGCATTTTGGAAAGGCAATCTCATAAAGAATATAAGCAGTGCTTAAGCTGTGCTTAGTCAAACAAAAGGTGTATATGGACTGTTAATTTGAAACTCTGCTCTTTGGTGACTCCATGATTTAAGTTTGATGAACTTGTGAGGAAAGACTCTAAGCAGCTACCATCCCCAGTGTCTTTAACAGGAAATGAACATGACTCAGGAAGAGTATTCCAGTGGTCTCCTACAACTCATAGCTACTATTCATTTTCTTCTTCTTTTGTATTAAAAACAGGAAATAAGCTTTATTTATAAAATCTTACACTGGAAGAATGAGTTACAAGGTGGTCATACTCGAAACAGAATCAAGTGCCCAGCAATGAACCCGGCAGGTGGGATACATCCATTTACCCAGATGGAGAGGGAATATGCCATCTTTTGGCCATCCAGAAAACATCCAGGTTTCAAATTACCTCCGAAATTCAGTGGAATGCCAATAGTTACACCACAATATGGCTAATAAATCTGAGGCAAACTCTTCTTTTCTGCAAAGTGCCGTTTAGCTTGCAAAACATGGTTACATTTTAAACCATAGAAAAAATGACTTGTTCTCTCTCTCTCTCTCTCACAAAGTTTTCAACTAAGTAACTGCACATAGATTGAAAAATGAAATAATGTTTTTTACAAAGTCAAAACCACAGATCTCTGTTCCTGCCCAGCACCGAGGAAACTGTTTTTAATTCCTCTGTGACTTTGACCTCAGTAATCAACATAAATTTCAGAAAACCATTTTAGGCAGCAGCAAGGCACAAGAGGAAAAAAAATAGGTGATTTTGTACATGGAGAGGAAATGGAAATGTTGAGAAAATAATATCACCTGCTGAAAACCAGCCCCCAAAGTTGCAAAATTTTGCATATAGTTGCTTTCTACAGCAATTTTTCCATTGAGCCCTCCAAACGCGTCATAAGCACCATGCTAGCAGACCATTTAAGCATGTTAGCTCTCTCTGTAGTTATAGCTGAGCTAAAAGTCCAGGCGATTTCATTTTGGGTACGATAAATATTCCAGGTAACACATATTATGTGAATGATATGAGGTAATATGAGAAAAAAATAAATAAAGTGACTTACCTTTCTTTGGGTGTGCCAACTCCATGCTTGCCCAGTAAATGAGTGTTCAAATGCTTCTTCATCACAAAGGCCACCCTGTCAAACAAACACATACAAAAAACAGGAAAATTAGTGTTTTTAATACTTTTTTTTTTTTAATACTGACTTTTTCTGTTTTGAGCATTCATTCGAGCATATTTTACTAATTGCAAAATTAAAAACCAAGAAACAAACAAACAAACAAAACCACCCATGCTGGACTACAAATTACTTCTGGGAGTCCGTTCTGTGATAACACATTTTCTTCAGGTTGTAGTCACTTGGGTATCTCTATTCCAAATAAGCAATCATAACCATACATCATTGGTCAAAAAATAGAAAAACTGCTTCTGCTTCCCTTTGCACATTAGAACACCTTATATAATATAGTGAGAATACAGTCTTTTTCGCTTAAATAGGCATTTGCCTAAATATGCATTTTCTCATGTTAAAAACTAATACAGTATTAGCTACACCTTTGAATTTATTTAAGCTTAATGGGCCCATCCTGCAACCTTTCTTCATATACGTAGTTCCATTTTTTTAATGAGAGTAATAAAAAAATACAGCAAGATCAGATGCTTTAATCACTGCTTATGTCTGGACAAAGTCCATTGTATTAATTATTTAAAGAGATATACATGGAAACAAATTAATAGCCTTAGTTATTTTATAGTCCTGTGAAAAAGGGAAGGGAAAAGGTGAAGCACACGTTTGTGACTACATTTGGAGTGGGAATAGTATTCAAACTGGCAAGACATTGTTCAAGGCATCAACAACAGCAGCAACGTTTACACTACCTGCCGTTATGTTTGCACCAAACAAAACACAGATAATTTAATTTCATTTTGGTGATATATGTACGGAAACAGACGGGAACCTATGGAGTACCCTTCTGCTGCTGATAAGACCTGAACATCAGTTTAATTATGTCACATGACTGCTTCAAACAATTTAGATATCAGACCAAAGCTTCAAACTAAAGCACTTCTCTTGATAAGCAAAAATCGTACTGCTGTAACTTTCAGTGTGAAAAGGGCTTGCAAACATTTTTGTTAATTATGTATTACAGCTGTCCTTCATAAAGTTAATTACTAATAGCTGAAAGGCAATAGACTCTATTTGCATATGTACATGAAAGGCATGACATATGCAAAAATATGATTTTAATTAGCATTCCATGATATGAAGGGCTACAAATCAAACTGGCATGTTATAAGATTTTTAGCATTAAATGCTGAATTCATCTGGACGTGTTTGCAGTAATGGACAATGGAAGGACTGTAAAAAACACTGTAGCATTATGGCATGGATGAGCCACAAAAGCCAAGAAAGAGTACTTTTCCTTTACAAATATGATAATGTAGTTTCTCCATGTCTGATCTACTTTGGGCACTTTCACATTATTACAGAGAATCTCTCTTGTGCATCCTTTAGGGTAAAAGAATATAATTTTGTCTTATTTAAATGATAGTGACTTCATTATTTTTACAAAAAGATATGAGAAATACCTTAAATACTTTCCCCTACGCAATTTACAAATCTAGCAACCCAATCATTACATCTGTGGATAATCTATCACACTGCCACCATCATTACTATTCAAGTGTCATCAGAATTACTGTACATAGGGAAAATAATTGTAACAAAATAAAATCATGTGTTCTGATAACAGCACAAGGCATTGAAAACATGCTGCTCTCTTGCTTTTCAGCAGAAACAATAGCCATTTCTTCGCAGCTGTGAAACGTACCTAACTGATCTTAATTCAGTAATATTTCTACTTTCTGTTACAAACCAACCCTTCTCTAAAAGAAAAATAAAAATATTACCATGAAAGGATAATGTGAAATCAAAGTTCTAAAGGCACTTTGTGGTTTACATGGCGAAGTGTCCTTACACCACATGATAGGCAAAGGTCCCAACCAACTACATGGTATTTCTAGGGAAGATGATTTTTATTTTTTTTTAGAGTCTGTATACTTGAAGCTCCCAAACAAAAGCCAAACGTTTCTTTACAGTGCATCTATAGTGGGCACAGACAGAACTACCTTCCTCTAAAATCAAAGACAAAGGCCTTGTTAATAATTTGAAGCAATTCATCTCCCATTAGCTGCTTCCCATCTTTTGCACCTTGGTTCTGAGGATCCATTTTGCTGCTGTTACACAGCACAAATAAAACAAAGACTGACTCCATGGAAGTCTCAGCGCCTACTAGCAGTTTAAGCTCCTTAATGCAATGCTTGAAGACTTCATACTGAAGAGCACAGCCTGTCCTTGTGCAAGCTTAGAGCACTCAGCACAGCTCAGGAACAGGCCCCCAGTTAGCAGAAACAGGCGTGGAAATAAAACCAAAGTTGCCACCTCCATAAGAAATTAAGAATGAAATTCAAAAATTTTTACCAAGGGACAGACATCAGAGAAAAGATATTTTTCCTTAAAATAAAAGCAAAGTCTAAATATCTTGATTGGGGTGTTGTATTTGAGGACAACATGATAACAAGACAGGTGTGGAAACCATTTGTTGATGCGTATCAACCCCTACAGGTGATCTTAAGGGAGAGGTGGTATCAAGTGCTTGCTGGCTTTAAAAAGCAATCTCAAAAAGTGTTTTCAGTACATTCAGTAATTCCAGATTTCCCACCAATTACTGAACTAGGAATCAAAAAATAATGTTTTTCTCTCCACCACTGACTCACCAACATGAAAGTAAATCAGTTATCCCTAAGATACTGCCAAAACTGGATAGTTAGACGTGACTTAGCCCTGCTCTTTTGAAATGAATCTTAAGGGAAGTCTGTCTGGCACCATTAAGGACACAAGGAGTTAATGCGTTCAAAATACGTTGCTGCAATGTATCTTAATATCAGGGAGAATCCTTCCACAAAATGCAGTAACCACCAGTTTGGGTTTCCCTGCTGTGTTTTTTGTTGTTGTTGCTGGTTTTTCTTTTTGTTTGTTTGTTTGTTTTGGTTGGTTGGTTGATTGTTTCTACTAGAATTAAAAAAGAAAAGAAAAAAAAAATGTTCAAATGCTAGAAATTAACTGGTTTCAGAAATGCATCAAGAGGGAGTAGGAAAAACCTGTAGTAGCCTTTCTTCTATTGTTTCCAGTACAAGCCAGCAGCAAAGCAGGCCATACTATAGGCCTAAAATCATTTTTATAAAATCTCATCTAAACATCCTCATCCACAACCCACATGAAGATGAGCAGTCACTGCCAGCTGCTCCCCCAAGGAGCAAGTGTCTTAGGGCAGAAATGTTCATCATATACGTCCAAGCCATGGTCAGCGAGAGCTGCCCCCATTCAATAGGAAGACTGCTGGAAAAGATGAGTATGCAGGATTTTATTTGCTTGCAGTGGCATTCTGGTGGTTGTATTGTTGTTGTTGTCGTTTGTGGTTTTGTTATTGTTTGTTTTGTGTCTTTTTTTTTTAATCTTCTTAGTGATTTTCAACTACTTTGGCTCCAAGCTAGCAAAATCCCCCAAAATATGCGCTCTATGTTCAAAATTCAGGTTAAATTAAAACCAAGTTGAAAAATGACAAAAGAGCTTTCCAACAGTATCCACACTCCCTATGGACAGTTTTTTACACATGAGCTATAAATAAAAATAATTTTCAATCATAAATATACAAGCACCTTTCCCAAAATAAGCTTGAAGAATATTCTGTTTTCAGTTTAGAAGAGTTGTGGCTTTGCAGGAACGTGTCCACTCGTATTCCATGGCAGCCTTTAAACAGCTCTTGGACTCACTCTGAGAAAGTCTGTAACTGATTTAGGAGCCTCCAAAGACTTGTCTTCAGTTATAAAAGCATATTTTAATGTACAAAAGAAACAAAGGGAATTCTAATTCTGGGAATAAAGAAACATATTGGACAATCTTGACTTCCACTTTTCATTCTAGTGTAATACAAGTTCTTCAGCATGTGCAATGTTTATCATCACAGTACCCAAAGAAAATGAGTAATCTGTCATGTATTGTCTGTTCTCTCATACTCTCCGCAGGGAGAGAACTGTGCTCTGTGAAGTGTCTTATTTTGAGAGGGCAGAAGATTCTAGGTTTTAATATGTTTTGAATCTCTAAAAAGCTTTTTTCTTCTTAATACATACATTGCTCCGTTAGCGGAAAGCCACGTTAAAGAAAACAAACGCAAACCCAAACCAGCATTCGGGACCGTAGCGTCACGAAATCTGCGATGGTCCCGTATTTCCTGCGCGCCTGCCGCTCAGCATTGGCCTCGCTCCAGGGAAGGAGCTACATCACATCTTACCTCCACCAAAAAGTCACCTGGATTCATGCCAACAGGCCAGCCGTCTCGTAACCCAACTGCGGAAGGGGACCAGCACCACGATTTATTTCGGTGGGACTCTACAAATGAGGTACCCAGCGGTTGAAGAGCAATTTTAAATCACTTTGCAATGGATACACAGCTCTCGGCAACTGCTCTCCGGGAATTTATCTTACAGACAGCAGTGTTCAGTGACGGCAGAGAAGTCCAGGAGAACAACAATGAATACCTATCCTTTATTCATATTCTCAACATCCTTTACATCTCCTTTAAACTGTCCAGAACCTCTTTATCTCTGAGTTTAACTCTGAGAATATGATTAAGCTACTGCATGAAGCGTACAGGCCCCATGTATACAAGATGCTTTAGAAAGAGCCTCGAAAGTATTTTTCTTATTATTTTCTGAAGTAAAATAGAATGTTATTATTTTCAAATTATTAGTATTTATATATTTTATCTCGTTTTTCTCATAGGTTTGGGGCACTCAGAAAAGATGGGATAGTTTTCTGTTCTTGATAAATTACATGGGAGATCTGACAGCTTCAAGGAATAAGAAGAACAAGGATCTCCAAAACTTTTATGCACCATCACAAAATATGAAGAAATAATGCATTATTCTGTCTGCATCGGCTTTTGCTTTCCATGATCTGCGCTTGAATTCCTGTCCCTTCATCTGAGGCAAACTGCATCAATCATGCTGAGGAAGGGGAAGGTACATTTAGGCAAGTAAACAATAACGCAGACTCAGGTGGCTCTTATTCCAGGCATGAAGTACCCTTGCTCCTTATAGCATCTTGAAATGCACTATAAGCCTTAATTGTTTATAGCTGAATGAGTGGTTCACATGGAGTCATGCCACCAGGGGTATCAGTTAATAAAAAAAAAAGAAATAGTCCAGCTTCTCAAATATCATGACCCACACGAATTTTGGTGTGTTGAATAAAACTTGTATGTGCAGTTACGTATTTGTACCTGTTCTACATATAAACACATATGCATTCAAGTCAGCATTTGGTCAAACAAAACTTAACAGTCTATAGGGATTTAAAACTAAGTTTTTAAAATCTTTTGTTTATATAAAAAGTTGCTAGCCGCATCTCATCTCTCAGGCAGGATTTCGCATTCAGCAGGTCAGCTTCAGGAACAAGAAGGCAGAGGAAAAGGTGGAAGTGCCCAGAAAGCAATGGTTTTCTATAAACAAGTGATCTTTTTTTCCATGCATCAAAAGTCTAAATTCCTGGGAATTTCTTCAAGTCCATCATTCGGGGATGTTTGCTGATTCTGAAAGGTCCAGACCGGGGTGCTGATAACTCTCTTGCATGACCGTGCGCAAGGGACTCAATTTAAAAGAAAGTATCTGGCAGGGCTGAGGCTGGTGTGGAAGATATCCAGTAGTCTGAAAGGCTTCATGCCCTTTGTGACAGGATGTCAGGTTCGACTAAATATCTGGCAGGGCGAAGTCTAGTGTGGAAAACATCCAAATATCTGAAAAACTTCATGCCCTCAGTGACAGGACGTCAAGTCCTAGAACCCGGCGCAGGAAAGCTGGGATTTCCAGCTGACTCATTTAGCAGCCAAACGAGGCAGGTCTTTTCACTTCCAGCTTGCAATTATGACGATTCTTCTTAAGGTAAAATAATCAATAGCGTTTCAGAAGGTTAACAAGTCATGTGTAATCACTCAGTCTGCGATGCTGAGAGTGCTGTGACGTGCTGGCTTACACTCCCTGCTGACCCCATGTGTTAGAGAAGGATATGGCTACTTTATGTTATGCTCCACCCTCACTAACACTACCGATTAAACTGAAAAGTAAAGCGCATACACCTGGCATGTGTAGCTCCTTCCTCCCCATCTTCAAGTGCAAGCGACTTGGCAGACTGGAAAATGCAAACTTTTTCTCTTGAAAAGGGAAACCAGAAGAGGCAAATAAGGACAACTTTGCCCTCACCAACATGACAAGGACCAGAGCACTATAGAAGGCCCACAATAATTCATAGAACCTACAGACTCAAACCAAAACTTTAAATTTCCGAGAATTATCAGGCTTTCTGCCTTAAGTTTGAAACTTTTTTTTTTATTATAATTATTATTTTTACACTTTGCCATGCAACAATCTGGTATGCAGTTCAATTCTTTATTAACTTTTCCACGGAGATGTTTTATTGCCAAAGTTCAAAACCCAGCATTTTCAAAACCAGATTTTATGGGACTATGCAATCATCAGTGCAACCGAATACAACCTTCTCTTCTAAAAATACCTCATACCAATTTTGCTGTTACTTGGACTGAACTAGCAATGAAACCAAGAAGCCTAACAACAAAATAAAAAGAAAAAAAAAATGAAAAAAGACCAACTTGTATTATCGCATTAGTGGAACACCTGTACATAGCTTGCACCCAAGGTAGACTTGAATATCACAGCAGCTACTGTTCCTGACTCGCTTTGAATAGGCTGACAGACAACAGGATTGTCAATGTGCTGTTCAATGACCTGCATCAATCTCAAGAATAATTTACTGCTATATCAGACAGATCATTATGGATGAGTTGCACACTATCAATCAATCGGCTGTGTTGTTCCTGCATATTCCTGCATCTATCATCCAGAAGAGAGAAAAATCCCTCAACATATTCTTGTTGCTTTCTGCCACCAATCCGTGTCCCTCAAGATGCAAAAGAATTATTAGTCTCGTGGCCATAAAGTAGTAGCAACGAGCACAATTATCTGCTTTTATGTATTCTGGCATAAAAGAGCTGGGCACAAAGGAAGAGAAAACAAAACTGAATAAAACAAAAATATCCTCTCCTGCTGCTCTCAAACTGACCTGGATAGATCAAAGTTGCCTAGTCCTCTCACTTCCTCTCTTTTAAGAGATGTATTTAATGTAAACCATCAATGACAGAAATTAGTCTGTCATTGCAAGGACAGCAGCCAAAAGAGAGAACATTGGTCGTATCTACTTTACTTCCTCTCTTGACGGAGCTCACTTGTTCACAAATTATGTGCCTCACCTGAAGTCACTTATTTTGCAACTAAAACAGAAAGGTTTCCTGTAAGTTGATTCATTCTTAACTGTATTTATTATTATCATTATTTTTCAACACTAAAAGCACCCCTTGATAGAAGATGAACGAATGAGCCAAACTCAGACACACAGCGTACAGCTGTACAGCTTCTGTACCTGACGTTCAGTACAGCTTCTGTGCACTGAGAATGGTTTTCAGGAGCCACACACTTCGCTTCATTAAAGGAGGCAGAAAGCGACTGCACTGCTTAGGCTATAACTCACTGCTGAAAACGGGGCTTAGATGCTTCAAAAGAATCTCACCGCATGGCTCAAAGTGCACAAACTGGTCTGTATGGTTAAGCATGGACAAATACTTCAATAAATGATGCTGCTTGATATTATATATAAAAACAATATGCTTTGGATCATTCAGAACACCCTCAATACAGTTTCAGATGTGCGTACATAAAAAGTGTCAGAACAGGGCCCAAAGAATTATCCATTTCACAAGACCACAATAAAGTACCATCCGAAGATCACATCTGCTGTCTGTAGCCTCAAAAGCATGCAAACCGAGGCAAATACCAGTCAGCTTGAAGTAATTTTCTACAGGATTTCTCTAAAAACAATAAATGTATCTTTTCTTAAAGTACTTATGCTATCTCAAATAAACACAAGGGAGTTTTCAAGTGGTCGGATCCTGTTGCCCCCCCGTCCTGTCCACATATAAGGAGTTTGGAAGGATCTAAAATTCAAAGCAAAATATCATCCATGAATAAACTAAAAATTAATGACCAGTGAAATGGGTCAGACAAAAAAAAAAAAAAAAGCAATCAATTTTAGGAAATGCACACCTCTTTTAATTTTCCCCAAACACCTATGTATAGTAATGAAGCTGAAGTTGTTCATGCACCATTACTAAAAACAACAATCTTCTTGAACAATGTGCAACTGGGTATTCTTCTCAAGCAAAATAAAATGTAATAAAAGACTTTATTTTTGTTTTAAACCTGAACTTTCCTACTGAAGTTGAATTGAGCCACTGTCCGTCTAAGTGTCCGCAATTCTGTTATGAAGTCAAATTGAAGATTAAGCAGTAAAAACTGAAATAAATAAGAGATTGCTTGTACAGTAGATTTGTAAACTGATAACAGGGAGTAAACAAATGGCTCTCTACATATTTTGTTTGCTTAATGAGCAGACTAAAAATAGCTGAACAGTGGCAAAAACTTTGAAGTCAGAAGGTGTTCACTCTGTCAGGAAATCACCTAACAAATACATGAGAAAATTAGTACCGCTACAAGAAATGTTTGTTTCAATATTCAGAGGAGTTAATGAATGTTAAGTGATAATGGTAGACAGCAGCACTGTGTAATTACATTTCTAAACACACCTTACCAAATCACTTCTAAGCTAAAAGAATCACATGTTCTATTAATTTTCATTGGGTATCAAACATCTGTAACTGTCACCTCTAACAGGTGTTTCATAATCTAACAGCTGCACAAAGTATGAAAAAAAGACAAAAAAAAAAAAAAAGACTCACAATGCTTTCTGCAGTACCGCTCCCAGCCTCTCAGCCTACCAGCACACAGCCTCTCTAACTTCTGAAATGCCACCTTAGGCTTAGTGTTTACACTAAAACAGATTACCATCAACATCCAGAAACACGACAATACCAGAGAACATCCTTGTTATGCTAAATAAGGCTCTAGGAACTCTTTCAACATAAATCGAGGATTTCAGCTACGTATAGGGCGCCTACCAATTTTGGCACCAAGAAATTGCTCGTTTCCTCTCTTTTCTCACAGTGTGTACATCCAGCATTCCCATAACTGTTCCCTCCCTTTCCCCGTCCCTCCCTCCTTTTAGACATCGTTGTGTCTCCTTGCCCACGATCCATTTCCCAGCACGTTCAGGACTTCACCTATCGGCACAGCTACAGCTTGGTGCAGGAGGCTTCAGTTCCAGCTATCCCCACCTTGCGTCTGGAAAGATATGTGACACTGATCTGCTTCAGGACGAAGAATGGCAAGGATATTTCCTGTCACTATCTGCCAGCGTCAGCCCTAAAATGTCTGCTCTCCTTGATTTCAGGACACTGATGGGTCATTGTGTTTTTCAAAGGACTGCAAACACGGTGCTCTCAGATCATCAGAGTGACATCCCCAGCTGATGCGAGGTACAGGTCTCACCATCGTTTGGATGGCTGAAATCAGTGAGAGGCTGTATCTCCAGGCACGTTGTCCAGTGTCTACCAGCAGTAATGGGCACCTGCATCTGAGTATCTGCAGAGTACCGCCAGTATGAGTGATGGGTAGATGGATAAACACTCTAAAACAAGATTTGCATGTACCATGTTCGTGGTCTTATGTTAGACATGCACCTATTGCCATGCAAAAGAGAGGCTGGCACAGACACATCTAGATAGTGAGGTGCAGACAGATTGGTTTCGAGCAGTTCATCTGGATTCTGCTATGATCTTTGGTACATGAGCACTAACAGCAAGGGAGTCTGGAGGAGCACCAATAAAATCCCAATACTCTACTGGACGGACAGGTCTTCAGTCTTTATGCACCCTGCAAATCTACATTCTCAGTAGGAGAAATGTCTAGGAAAGACAGTGCAGGCTACGAAATTAGTTCTCTCTCTTAATAGCACTGTGATTTCCAAATTTTGTCACCATGAAAACAGTAGGTGTATGCAGCCATGGAAGTTACTTCTCTTTGCAATTGATTTTCAGAGACTGGCAGGAGCAACCCAGGTATGTCCTGCGTAGGAGAGCCAACCACCAGCTGCTGGGTTGCTGCACAGCAGCACTGGGCAGAGCCAGGAATACCTGCCACGTGCTGCTCGTTTCAACTCTCAGTGCCTCAGATTTGGGGGGGAATGCTACAAAAGCATAGTGAGTTCTGCCTGGATGATGAGAGACTTGGCTTCCAGAAGCTTGGCCATATCACTGAGACGGGCATTGGCAACATACAGAGGGCTCATGCTCATGAAAAGGTGAATGTTAGAAGGGAAACCTGAGCCAGTCAGTACATATACGCACATGGTAGGATGAACAGACTAATGCTTGAACTGGGAAATTCTTCCAAGTGCTCCCAAGCTTTTGGGAAAGCCAGGTAAACCACATCTCTCAGTGTCCTGGGAGTTGTTAGGGAAATATCTGACCTTCTGCCATCAGTTTCAACAGAGCTGTCTGGCAGTTCTAAGGAGCAAAGACTGCACAGGTTGCAAGTGCAACAACTGACCTCCAAGAATATCTCATAATAAAGATGTTTCAGTTAATTTCTACTTAAAAAGGATAAACCCAAACAAATACACTTAATTATAATCTTTTGCTCTTCCTGAACAAAACGTCACTTTAGATGCCGTACCTTCTTTTTAGCTGTTTAGAAATTGCACTGCAGACTGAGTTACCAGGTTTGAGCAGAGCTTGTATGGGAACAGCTATCTTAACAGTGAAATCCTTGTCAACAAAAGACAAGGCTGTTGCCTGTCTTTAAAGGAAATCAAAACATATCTAAAGATAGTTGATTGCAGGCTGGTAAACATATAGGGCCTGTAGTAGCAGTGCCACCATACATAACTCAGTCAGTTCAGGAGATCCAGTGCCTGTGGTCTTTTGCAAAGTTGCCGGGTACAAAGAAAGGAATGAGATGAATAAATTGGTCACTGTCTGATGACTGAACTGCTCAGAAGTCACACACAATCAGAAGTCATACGCAATTTTTATTGACAATTTACCCGCAATTTGAAAACGCTGCTGGTGATAGATGGTGACTGGAACTGAGAGTCTGCAGTGTGCTCGGTCTGTGACAGTAGTGAGAAACTTGCCCTAGGTCTTTGCTTGACAAAGAAGAGCAAGTCCTGGTTGATTTGTTTATTCCTGAGACTTAAATTCAGTTGTAAAAACATACACAGTTGTAAAGCACATCCTTTTTGCCTTACAACTACACTTTCTACAATGCTGTTTGACTTAAGGTAGAAAGCAAAATATTTCAGAATATCTGCTCATCATAGGAGCTGCAACTGCATAAAAATAGTAAAACAAAGACAGCAGTACCTAATCTGTAACAATCAGAAGTGCCATCTATATGGATGAGCCGGTAAGAACAGCCTGGCCAAATCAGAACAGACTGGTTCCTGCCTAGGACAAAAGAAGGAAAGCCTTTGGATCACAGGGGTTTCAATCAAAAAAAAAAAATCAAAAAAAATCATCTGGTATTTGTGTACACCCAAATGTGTTTGGAGCACAACGAAAAATGAGGACACCCAATATGTACAAGGGCTCTCAAACCTGGCCATCCTACCTACCTACCTCCTACCTGGCCATCCCTACCTCAGAGACCAAGAACTACGAAACACTGTCATCAGATCCACTGTACTGTAGTCCTGATACCTGGCCGCTATGTTTAATGGTTTAATGTGATTAATGCTTGATTTTTCATTGTTAAAAGATACCTTGGTTAGTAGTTAGCATAAATGAAAGCTTGTTCTGGAGTTTTCAGTCTCAGTTGGAGTCTCATTCTCTCCGGTCCCCCAAAATCTGAGACTTGTAACAACCTCCTCCTCTTGCCACTGGAAGGGGATGAGGCTGGCTGAAGAAAGCAACAGTGACTCTTAGAGGAAACCATGATACGCAGACCAGAAAGACTCTTATGCACTCCACAAGCCCTACAGACTACCAAACTGTCTCACATTATGGCACTGAACATGGGCAGATGTTATTCAGAGCAGCATGGAAGTCTATCCCAATGAGAAGCGCAGGTGCTCACGGTGCTGTTACTCCGCTTCTCCCACGAGCCAGCGGTAAGGCCTCTCAGCACCTCAGCCACAGACTGAGCCGGAGAATTACTGGTCACTAACGCTGCCAAGTGCAAAGTCTGGTGATACCTAGGCTTGCCTTTGATCTGCTGGACTCACTTCAGACAAAGTCAAAAGCCAGGTGACTAGTGCTGAAATGGCCTACATCCATCACCTCAGAGGCTGAGGGCTTCGGCGCTGGCAAGTTTCAGAGAGGCCGAGCATGTTATCCTTGTACCTGGTCTGAGAGAGAAATGTTCCTCCCCTGTGAGCAGCTGAAAGCTGTCTCTTCTGAGACTGTGACGCAAGAGCTGGCTGAAGGCAGAAGCTTACTTAAAACTCTCAAATCCTGAGGAAGAGCTGAAGGCTTTCTTTGGGATTAACAGAGTGCTCGCCAGAGATATAATTCTCATTGAAGCAATAAAGACAATAATAATAATAATAATAAAAACAACACACCACACTGAATTTGGAAGGATGTTTCGCACCATAAAAAAAAGCTTTCTTGCAGCCCAGTATGGATGTTGCATGCGTTAGCTGTGAAGACTGTTATCAGTCCAGGAAAACCAAGGAGTATAGATCAGACAAATCGGTACAGTCATAAAGATGATATCTGTGACACAGCAGAAGATGTTCTCTGGCAAAGAATATTCCAGTCTCGGCCAGCAGTTGAGATTTGTGTCCAGAAATGGTCAGAGTTAATCAAGCATGAGAAAGATGGGATCTATATACGTGCCCAGCAGAATTAAGAAAAAAACTCCTTTGATCTCAAGGGCCTACATATGTACTTACTGAGCACACGTATGAACAACCACCTGAAGGAGAAATAAGATTTGCTGCAAACTAAAGGTTATAGCATGTTATTTAAAAAAAAGAAAGGAGAGTTGATAAATTATTAGAAAAGATGCAATAAAAGGAATTCAGGTTTTTCTGCATTTTGCCAACCAAGATTCTGAGGGATTTAACTAGAAGAATAAATAACAAGACTTCAGTTTTATATACAAAGTGAAAACCTGGCCCCATACAGAGACATAAACCATGTCTCTTTAACAGAAAAATTATTTTCAGCCTCAACGTCTTTCTGAAATGAAGCTTCAGCTAAAGGGCTCTGTGTCTTCTGATCCTTGCTGTCGTCACAGCCACAGAGCCATAGACTTAAGTGCTGGCATGAAAGGATGGGATCCCAAAGCCCCACTTGCCACCAGCTTTTGGTAGGAGGGGAACTTGGCAGCAAAGACGGCACACGTACCAACACGTGGCACTCTTCCATTCCCTCCTGTACTGCATCACAGTTTGGTTTTCACGAAACTTACATCGTTAAAGTCACCCTTAGAAACCGTCACGTACATAGGAAGATACGAGCAAAACCCGGGCTGTACAGTATCTGCTTTTTTAGCCCTCTATAACATGAATTTGGGACGTTTTAGGCAATTGAGTGATGCCTACCTTTTCGGCCTCATTTTTGAGCTAGCAGACAAACCAGACCTAAGCTGCTGGGCAATCAGATGCTTTTGTCATGCTCCGACTCTGTCTTCACTGGACCATTCAGACAAACAGAAGACAAAACTGTATGTTTTTAACAAATTGCCAGACATGAAAGAATTCTGACTGGTTATATGAGTTAAGAAATCTGAGATGATGTTTGAAGGGATGGCCTGCATCTCTCCTCATCTGACTGAAGATATCAGAGGCTAGCAGTTGACAGGGTCCCCTCTACCTTTTTTGTTTACATTTCTTCTTCCTATTTCAATGCAATTCTGCTCTCTAAAAGCAGTATCAGTCAACTTTCTAGGGGTAGAAAAAAGCAAACAAAACAATAAAGAACTAGCAAGTAAGTAATTGGTTCTTGTAAGCAATTGGGTTGAAATTTCTTGAAATTTCAACCATGTAATCAAATAATTTACAACAACCTGTGTAAAGTGTTTCAGGTTGGATTACAGCTTTTTTTATTTGGTAGGGTTTTGCTTATCCAAAAGCAGCTCCCCACCAGACCCGCACACCCCAGGACTCCCTGCAACCTGCCCATCAGAAGGGCGGAGGTGTCCCTGTGGAAATCACAGCTCTACCAGATGGTTTTCAGCCAAGGAAGGCCTCAAATTTTAAGCAGCATAAAGTATTCTCTGCAGAGAGTAAATACATAGAGAATGCTTTCTCATTTGTTTTAAACAGAAATAAACAGTCAAATCGAAGGGTTATGTTTCTTTAATTTTTCTCAGATTAGCAGAACCACCAAACCCACGATCTACGGCACAAATGTCCACACCTGGGCAGACCTGGACACACAATTTGTTTGATCAGCACACAACTTTTAGAGCACTGAAGAGCAGGCGATGCCATGTGCAACACGTAGCCGAATGGATGGATGGGATTGATTTTATAAAGAGTTACGAACAAAACAGTCCAAGATATTAACCAATAAACACATGCCTGGGTGAAAATGCCATATTATAAAATTACTGTAAAGATCCTCTAACTGTTCAGGGGAAAAAAAAAAAAGTCCAATTTTCCACCTAAGCTGACAGCGTGGAGTTTTCTGATAATAAGATCCAAGGAACCTGTAAACCCAAGGCTCTAATTTTCTTATGGCGACTGTGTAATATTTTGCAAAGTAAAATTGACTGAGATGGAAGCTATTTTGCATGGTACAGTGGCGATGGCTAACAAATGAGAGTTTTGTGGGCTGAATGTTAGTCCCCTGCCTCATCTGCCACCCCTAATGACAGCAGCCACCTGCTGTTTTATTGTCACAGCTGGAGCCGGTTCACACTCCTTGGTGCTGAGCTCTGCCCATGAGCGCCAAGCTCTCGCCTCGCCTCATTACTTTGATGAACTTTTTATGGTCAGCACCCATGAAGACCTCATCTAGGACTATACAACCTAGATCGGCTTCAGGGAGTGCTTCCAGCTAGCATGAGGTGATAATACACAGTGACACTACGGCTGCCTCTGCCTGTCACTTAGTCAAGCCACTGTACTGCACTTCTGGCTCTACAGGGCCCTCAACAGGTAAAATGCCATGAAATTCTCCTGTATAATAAAGTTCCCTCTTTCTTTTTCACATTGCAATACGGAGATCATGTCACACGAGCAAAATCTAGCTTTTCAAAGACGGATATGAAAATAAAAGACATATCATGCTGCTCGTTATATATAAGTACAGATAAGAAATTGCTGCATTCCCTAGATGTAAACCCACTGCCTTCCTAAAAAAAAAAAAAAAAAAGAAAAACACACATCCTGGCATTAAAGAAAGCAACCATGAAAACCATATTACAGCTTGATTAACGCTGCCAAATATGGAAAAAATAATTACATGCATTTTACAACAGAAGGACCATTTTAACTTAAAGAACAGAAAGCACAGAAAGGAAAATCAAGCCGGTTAAATCAAATTACTACCCAAATGAATCCCCGGTGGAGAATGATATATGCTAGCCCCTCTCCACTCCCCACTCTAAAAACCAAACCACACGTACATTGATTAGATATGACAATATATCAAACCAAGAGAACAACAGAGCAAAGCCTTTTGCATTGTTTTACTTGCACAGGGCAGTGTGTTAGCATCTCCTGGTAATTTAAAAGCAAGTATGATAATCCTCTCCTTTTCAGAACTGTTTATACTAGCAAGCACCCCAAATCGCATGTGCCTGTGTGCGTTATTAAACTTCATCAGAACATTTCGCATTGAGATAGTACAGACTGCTTTATGCTTGATCACTGGAATTTTACCCCAGGTTTACTTTCTGCAGTAGAAAAATCCTTCTGGTGACAACAGAGCTTTACATTTGCCCATATTTACATATATCATTAAGATTAATATATGTGCTATTAATAATAATTTCATTAACATTCTGAAATCATCAAATAACATTTTGACTTTTGAATGGCTGTAGGCTATTATAAGCCTAAAACCAGAACATTTTCAGTATTCATTGTGTAGCAATCCAGCTGATCAGTTTTGACAAATTCATGCAATGTTATAAGCCATTAAACTTCATTTAGTTTCATTTAAAAATTCCACCTAAAAAAAAAAAGCATCTGTCTTTTTTGTGCAGACAACATGATTCCCAATAAATACCAGTTCACAGGCCTGTTGCGTTTTTCAGTTTGAATGTTACTGAAACGTTTTGAAATTCCTTGTAAATACAGGTTTTGAAATAATATTGAGACCACTGACCAAGGAAGAGCTGAACATCTCTAATGTCGTATCATACAGATCAGCTCCTCTTCATGAAGGACAGTGCTATGGATGCTCCATGCTTCACAAGATAAGGTCCAGGCCCCTGAGAAAGGTGGAACCTTAAAATTGTTGCAGGGCACAGACATTGTCCTACATTACAGAGAATTTACCTATGCAAGCCCTTCTTTATAATCACCCTAACCTACAGTCAAAGAGACAGGGAGAAAAAAAAATAAATGTTTTAATTCTGCTGGAGGCTGAGTATCTCCTGATCTCCTGTACAGTCCTGGAAAGTATTCAAGAGAACTGGAAGACACGCAGAAATCAGAATAATGAGGGCCAAAAATGTATAAAAATTCCTGTTAAATATAAATGAAACCCATTTCTCTACCAACACAATTTCAGCAAGAGGTTATCTTCTCCACGATCAGTTCAACGAGAGAACTTCTTGAGCACACTGACCTATTGATCATATCCTTTGGAGAGTCCAACCTCAGAAGAGAAAATAGCTTTTATAAAAAAAGGGAATTCCCTTCCTTTGACTAGCTGATGTATCTGCTAAATGTGTGACTTGTAGGCCTCATTTTGTGCCCTTCAAAATAAAGTATCAAAGATGCAGCTTGATTAGTGTAGGGTAAAATATTTTAAAATGGACAAAACTGCCTCAGGGGACAGATCTATGGTTTCACCAGGATGATCTCATGATGGTGATGGTAATTAAATAATAATATCTGAGGTGCGATGGTTGTTTTTTTGTTTTGTTTAACAATACTGCATCAGCTATAGCATGCCTATTGCAGTCTTTGTCATACGGTACAGTTAATCCATTTAAGAAGTTTCTCTTTTATTAATTTCTAATCCATAGCAAAACTCTAGCTCTAAAGCCACAACCACCTAGGTATATATTCACCTGCATGGGCATCCAAACCAGCCATGGTTTTGCTCACTATATTGCATGAAGTAGCCTGCATACACGTATAAGTGTTTGGATATCTTTTTCCTTTGCAATACTGTGTTGCTGTGGCATTATGACCGTGTTTTAGAGTTATATTCTAAAATATAACTTCAATTTATGCAGCGCTTACAGTTCACTGGTCTGTAATTCTTAATATCCCTCTATCTTCCACCAATTTTCATTTTAGTAGCTATTATTTAAAGTTCATTTTCCATGACCTTTCAATCGTGATTTTTTCCAATGTGACAACAAACATCAGTGCCATTTCTGACGGTGACTTTTACTGGGGTAAGAAAAGCAAACTTTTCAAACAGAAGCTATCAGAAAACCATCAGACAGTAACAACCTGTGGTCAGTATCAAGATGAGCTGCATGTGAACAGACAGCGTGGAGGTGACAGGATTTGTATCCAATTACTAATCCCCAGAGCTATTAAACCCCCTGAACGATAAATTTCTATAAGCTGATCCCTTAAGCCATCATCAGCCGGTCATGCCACTGTGTTCCAACAGGAACGACAAAAGGGGAAACACTTCATGTTTTCGATTCAAATCTCCAAGATACAGAATAGTCATGTTGGGAAGTTCCTACCTCTCAGAAGTATTGAAAATGGATCTTATGAAAATAGGAATAGGCACAAGAAATTGTCTTAACACAGATATTGTTTTCTGCACTTACTCCAAGCATACAAAGAAGCTATCAATATATATATATTTCCTTGTACTGAGCAGAAATATGTGTGCTTTCTTTTTTTTTTTCAAAAAACAGCTAAACTTCCATGCCTGCTGTACAAGAAAAGGATATTCATATGAAGGATACCGGAGACATTGCTGAGGGATTGTTCACCCTTTAAAAAAAATATTATCTCTGTAATGCTGCCAGTGTTAGTGTCAGGTTGGGCAATTAGCCACTTAAGTGTGAATAAGATCTGCCAAGAAGCTATTTCATTTTTGCCTCGGAATATTTGTGTATCTGTGAGCTGGTGTGCGTTTGTGTTCATGCATCAGTGGCATCTGGTTGTTCATGCCAGGTTTTCTTATCATACTTTTCTGCCTCTTTGAACTCGCACATTCCTGCAATACAAAATGGACACATCTGCTGATAATGTCAACACACTTACATTCACAAGGAGAGATTTTGTGTAACTAGATCTGAAGTAGCCTTTTTTTGTGTTCATTACCTGACCCTGTCTGTTTACACAGTACGAGAAGAGCTGTTCATGGGAAGAGCTCCAATACTGCGAGCACCTCTAGATGTTAAAAGACAATGGATGGAGCAGGAAATAGCACCCAAATACTCTCCTACAAACCCCATTTTTACATGGTCTGAAGGAAATTCTTGCTTCTAATAGCAGACTTGGTTCAATGGGATGCTGAGAGCATCTCGGTATCTCCTTAATCCAGATCTCATTATGCTTTAGACTCCTGTACATCCATCTGGGAAATTCTGTCTGAAAAGATTGACCACTTCAGTTGGAAGGGACCCTACAACGATCATCGAGGCCAACTGCCTGACTAAAAGTTAAAGCATATGACTGAGGACATTACCCAAATACCTCTTGAACACTGCTGGGCACGGGGCACCCACCAGCTCGTTAGGAAGCCCATTGCAGTGCCTGAGCACCCTCAGGGCACAGACACGGCTCCCTATGCCCAGCCTGACCCTCCCCTGGCACAGCTCTGAGCCCTTCCCCTGCATCCTGCCTTCGGATCCCAGGGCAGAGACTGGTGCCTCCTCTGCACTTCCCCTTTTGTTATTCTGTTGGGGGTAAGGAGTGAGGGATGGAGGGGGGTGTGAGAGATGGAGGTGATGCATACCCACCGACTGCAAGTCTTCATCCTGCTTAATTCAACAGCAGAAGTACAATAACCCCAAACAAGGCTCCTTCATCAGTTTTGATACAGTCATACAAAATTACAAGCAACACAGACGAGATATAAACAATCCACCAATCAAAGCTGAACAGTGCCATGTACAAATAGCAGTATACAAAATCCTTTTCATAACATTTCAGCACAGAGGTATTGAAGCTACCTGCCTGAATACTTATTAGAGAACTTCACAAGTCTTAATGGTACTAATGACTCATTCAGAATTTACTACCACTTACACTAAAAAAAAGGAAAAAGCCTGCCTTTCAAAAAATGTGTTTAAACAGCCCTGATGAAAATTAGAGTATTTTGTAAAACTGTAAGTACTTTAAGGCTAGTGAAAGTAATTACCTAATATTACTGCCTGTAACCGGGGGTTAGGGAGGAAGGTGAGGTCCAGGTTACTAAATGTGGCTCTGGTAACGAACTTCAAACCCACTGCTATTAAATCTCTTTTACCATGCTATTACATGAACGAAGGATGTTTGTGACAAATGTTCTTAAATGAGGACTCAGAACCAAGATTGCCATTTTCCCTACTAAAACTCTATCAAGCTACAGCACCGCTACCCCCTAGGTTTGGGGCAACCGTGCTGCAGTTGCCATGCCTAAGACCGAAGTCGGTGCAGTTACACCCCATCACACGCCAAAGATGCAGTTACTTGCAAGAAGTGCTTCTGGTCTTCCCAGAAATGCACTCACCTGACCATGAGGTGGCTAACATCCCCACTCGGGAACTCCAGCAGGCGAGGGCTGTTTCACTAAATAGCTATCGGCTTCTCCACGGATCGCCCAGAAGGAGATGTTTGGAAATAAGATCAATCCCCATCCCCAGGGGGGTGAGGGATGCTTCCCTCGTCTGGCACACAACTCTGAGCAAAGGATGGCCCAACACCACTTCCACATCTTTGCCCTTGTTTTTCATATTGTCTTTGCCAAAGGGGAAGGAGGACTAATCTGCATTTATGGACTGAACTGAAGAAGCAAATTGTTCTGAATATTTTTCGGGTTAAAATGGAATTCCCTTTTCCAGCATTCTTCATGTATTTTACTGTGTAGGTCTGTACCTCTTACATTTGCGGTTGCCAAATAATACTGCCTTTTATTGTAACTTCGGTAACTTCTCACTTTTTTTGCAGCTGCATCACTAAAAGGATTATAAAACTTTTCAAAAGGATGTATTTAATTCCAGAAGAAAAAAAAAAAATCAAACTAAACTGGAAATATTTTGAAAAAATAAGATTTGATATTTTTGTTCTCAAAGTACCTCTGAATTAATGCAAGCCTACTTCCTGAGGAAGAGAACAAAAAAACGTATTGGTTTCAATCCAGTGCATATGATCTAGATACCAAGGTCCAGTCATAACATATTTATCAACATCCAGCATTTGGCTTGTGTATGATGTCCACAGGCACTTGTAGTGATAGCTGTCACACTGCATTCTCTTTCTGGCACAAGTGAGCGCAGCAACAAGGACAAGAAATGGAGTGCAGTATAGAGTAACAACACAGCCTGGAATGTAGCCCATAGTGAAGAAACAGTCAGGCTCATTATTGACTTCAGCCACAGAAGTTGATGCTTAAGGTGGCAGAATATTTCAGAAGTCACCAAGCTCGATGGGGCTTGTTTCTATTAAAGGAGCTAAAATATATATTTAGAAGTACTGTATCCTTCCTGCTTTTTTCTCTTTTACCAGATCAGAGATCTGAAAACCATGGTAAAGTCATGCTTGCTCCTGGAGGAGGTGGTCTAAAAGGACGTGACCCACCCTCCTCTGAATTCAAATGCTGTTCCATTTTAATTTCAGCATAAGTATATTTCAAGTATTTTTATATAGAATGCAATATGGAAGTCTTAAAAAGCCCCACTTTCTCTTTCAAGGAAGAAGGAATAGAAATGAATGGGAAAGAAATTAAAAGGAAAACATTATCCATGGCTAAGTTGGTAGCTGTTTTGCAAAGTCTTGTCTATAGTCCATGTTCTTAATATTCTAATTTAATTTTACAGCAGTCTTTTTTTCCTCCTTGGTCTGCTCATGGTCCCTTTTCTAGTACTCTTTTTTTTTTTTTTCCACCTCTCCCTCAAACTGGAAATGTTCGTATCTGTATATCTCAAAAGATGGTGCAACTCTGCATCCATCTCTCAGTCATATTTAGAGGGAAACCACAATTCTCAGACATGAAGATGAATTTCTAGTCAACCTTAACAAATGCTATCAGTGGTGGAAATGAGGTAGTATTAATGGCTGGGCTGGGGGGGGTGAAAACATGACAAAGAAAGAAACTGACAATATACATTGGCCACATGTTGTGTTACACACAAATAGTAATGACGAAAGCAGACAGTAGCAAGACGCAGAACAGTATAAGGTCTGCTGGCACATGATTAAGTCAAAGCTCAAATTGGACGATCAACTCTCCTTGGCAGGCAAGTGACAGATTATGTGCATCACTCAGGACATCAGGTAAATGAATCAGGTTATTGACAGTGCAGAGAAAGTCTCCTGTCCTTAAAAACGCTCCTGAAGGACAGATGCCAAAATCAGAACTCACACGTACTAAGATTCATCTCTTTTCCTTAGATTGTACTTTTCTTCCTCGCTTGTTTTGGTATTTTTAATAGATTATTAAATCCAGTTCAATGTCAAGTTCCTGACAACTTTCCCCATCTTCTGTCATTCAGAGGTAGATACTTAAGAGGTGAAAACAAAAACAAACAAATGGATGACCAGACATAACCAGAGGAATTTATGGACTTAAATTTTCAGTCCTTTAATCAGCATCTTGTATCTGAATTACCAAACTTGGTTTTAACTGTCTGCTGAGTCACAAAAGCCACACAGATACAGGTGAAGAACGCCTGCTACAGCTTCAGAGGCAACCTGATACAGAAGAATAGAGTTCAGCAGGAGAATGAAAAGCAGAAAACAGTAATCCTAAAAATCAGGTGACTGAATGCCAGGCAGAGCACATCGCAATTCTGAGCTGTATAAACAGAGACAAGTTAAAGGGCATGTCATCTTTAAACTCCCTAAATTAGTTACACTGAATCCTGTATTAATTTAAGTGCTACAGTAAATCCTTAAAATAAATATTATTCAGTGAAGGCTATGGAAACCTGTGCCGTATTTGGAAGCCCCTGACCACCTGGAAAGAGATCAAACTCATTCAGTATTCTTGAGAGCCAGTTATAGAAAGTAAACTTTGTACTGTGCATACATGAGGGATATCTTCACCTGAAGGGCTGTTCATAAACAAACATGTAGTCACCTATGGCAGTGACCACCATCACATCCATTTTTCATCTTTACAGATAACAAATACTCCTGATTATTCAATACATATGTACATATGGATGTATAATTATATATTGATTAGTTTAGCTTTTAGCATAACATATGAATGCATTGAATTTCTTCAGAGTAACAGATAACATTTTTTAAAAATTATACCAATAGACCATTAGCATTACGAGTGAATTTATTTTCCCCAACAGTGTTAAAGATATGCAAAATTTTCATTTTTCAGAGTTGCATAGTAAATGATTAACACCAGCTCTGCTCATTATCTTGCTTAACAAAACTTCTCTAAAAACAAATAAATCAAAAATGCCGCTAACATTCCTGAATAAATAAATTACAGACCTGTTCAGTGGCAGCAATGATATTTTAAAAAGCTTGTGCAAGCTCGTTGTACAATTTTATTACAAAACTGCAATTTATAACAAAACTGTCCACTTTTTTTTTTTTAATTTTGTACCCAGTTTTACTCATAGAAGTATCTTTTACAACCCAAGAAACTTTCAGAAAGCAAGATACCTATAAATGTTAATCCCGTGTTCCAATATCTTACAATAGATAAATATTGATATGAGAACCCTCATTACCCATTTTATAAATAGGATTTGTAGGAGAACTACAGTTAAATGAAACAACTATTACATGATAGCATATCAGATTTCCATCATTATGGATGAATATTATATATCTCATATTGGAAACACACTTACTGTCTCAGACTTCTCTTTTGTTCATTACAGATGGGCATTGAAGTCAGTCTGGAAGTATAACACCCTTTCATTTCCCATCCTCACATGAAAAACCTTTACCTTAAGCAAGAACCTCCAATTTTAAAGATTCAGTGAATTGCCTTTCTACCATAGTCCCCATGTTCAAGGAAAAAAATTTTAAAAAATAAATATATACACACACACACAGAGTAAAAATACAAAGCCTTGTCAATAAAATTCTTTTGTTGTTGTAATTTTGGGTCAAAAATAACCACCGATGTGAGAAATGAACACAATTTCCTCCTCCATATAAAATATCAGAAATGTTCATTCCCTCTTTAGAACAAAGAACAAAGCTTAAATGCAACCCATACACAACCATAATAAAATGAAACTGTTATCTGTTGCTAGTTCCCTAACAGCTCACAGATTTTTCTTAGCATTAAAAACAGCATGTAAATTAAGGTGACTGAAACATGCTTTCAGCGAGCAGAGTAATATGGTAGCTATTCATCACCTGAAGTCATAAAACACTAGGTCTTGTCCTTAGCATATTCTAATGAAGCCTATCATGCAAATGAGAGTGACCTTTTCTGTGCATTCTGCAAGTTCACATTTATGTGAGGAGTATATATAGTTTGCCAATACAAACTAGCCAAAGACTGCGTAATTACTGTAATCAATTAGTAGTTAGTGTCGCTCTGCTCATTTGTGGCTAATGTCAGCTAAACCATTTTTGAGCAAACCACCCTGACAGCTTCTTACTGTTGTTTTCGTCGCTGCTGTTATTCTGCAAGAAGAAAACAAGTCAAACTTCTCAAGATGGAAGTATGGTAGCATTTCTCTAAAAGTCTTTCTCTTCAGATTAAAAATAAAATTAAGACCTGCTCCTGTAACGGGTTCAGATTCCCCGGCAAAGTTACGTATCCTTAAAATGACATTGAAGTTTTCCGCCTGGAAAATGAAACATTAATATTTAAATATTTAAATGAAGGACACTCTCCCATGAGGCAGTTCAGACCAAGTAAGGAAGACTTGGTGGAACTTAGGCACTCTTTTCAACGGATGAGTAAACAGGCCATACCCTCTGCTCAGCAACAGTCTATTTTGTAGACAGTTATGGATAGGAAACATTACTGGAGCTGGTAATTAAAGTAAAAACTAATACTGTCTCAGAAATGGGGAATTTTGTGCAGAAAAATCATTTATCATGGCTTACACTTCCCCACAACTGAAATGAATTTTCTTGTTTAGCGCATATCTGTTTTATTCTATAAGATCTTCCAAATGGAAATGAGACCCACTCGCTGATTTCAGTATCAAAATCCAGTAGACATAAACCAGAATTATGTCACTACTTGAAATAAATCTAATAAGAAACCAGAACCTTAAGCTAAACAAGAATATATGGAACCCAGTTTTGCATTCTTTTGATGCTCACACTTGCTATAATTAAGGGTCAGACCTGAGTGTTTTACACAACCAAAATCAACTCCTTTCAAAAACGCAAATGGACATTAAAAACAAAACCAGATTTGAATTGTAAGAAATTAATGTGCACCAAAATAACATTATTCCCTCACTTTGTACCTATGATGAGAAATGTAAACTCTTTGCTATTTCTAAGAAATTGCACTGTTAATGCAGTGTCACTATATGTAGCCATAAGCACGTGCACTTTATATATTGTGTATATTTATATTGTGCAGCTAAAGAGCTTCAAAAATCTTGGGGTTTTCTTGTCACTAGCAATTTTTTCACTCAGCAGAGAACTCCAGGTTTCAAATACACATATTGCACAAACAATGCAAAACCTGCTTTTTCTGATGAGAGAGTGAAGATGAGTTTGGGTTCTTCATATGCCCAAACCACACAGCCGATGTTTTGAGCATTTCTATTTTAACAAACAGTCCTCATCAACACAGTTGCAATGTTTCTACTACTTAGTTAAGTAAAGCATCAGATACATAGAACTATTTAGAAGAAAAAAAAAGTATTGGGTACTAAAATTGTTAACAACTAAGATTAAAGAAAAATGTCAAAGAATTACTCATGCACATTAAGACATGAGAATAAAGGTATTTATGAATGGCAAACTAACAGAAAGGTAACTGAATTGATACAATTCAAGTCAGAAAATAAGAGGTGGAAGCTGAAACCTTCTCTTTTCTTCCTTCAGATCACAACAATATTCTTCAAATGGAAAACTAGCACATCTCAGATGTAAAGATAAAAGCTCACTCTTTTTAAGCACATTTTTCTCCCTTCCCTCAAGGCCTCATAAACCTTATTGGGAGCTGTGGTGAGAGCAGGAGAGGCGGCCGGGCAGAGCCCATGCCAGGGACATGCAGCGTGCCCCCGGCTCGGTCCTTCCTCGCATCCTCCTGTGCCCAGATGAGGGCCACCACTGCACTCCTCTTCCACCTCTATCCCTCGTTTGCTGCCTGCCTGCGGGAACATCCCTCGGGATCCAGCTCAGAGCCCACCGGGAATAGTTATGTTCCCTCCGGTTTCACCGGTGGCAAGTCTTCGGTGGACTCTCTTGGTTTAGTCAACCATGAAATAAGCATACTACTCATCTACTGTCTTGGAAAGCTTTTATTTGGTCTTGCCTAGAGATATCGCAAAAATGCTTAGAGATGTTCCAAAAGGGGGAAAAAATATCTGTTGAATAAGGAAGTAGTATTATTTCAAGCTAAGTTTGTACCTCAGTAACTGAAGGTGTTGTCTCAGGCTCAGGTAAGCATCACAAAGAGTGCTAAGGAATACGGACTTTCTAACTAAATAAGAAAAGCAAAAAAAAATTAAAAAATAAAGGACTATTTGTTTCCATGGTGATTTTCAGGGACCGTGGGGGTGAAAAAGAGCAACCGAGTGGCAATAAGTCGAGTGACACTGAAGATTTATTGGTTTACTTCTGCATGCGGCGGGAAGCGGTCCCCTCGCGCAGCGCCGAGCGGCGGAGGCTGACAGGACAGGATGGCGGCTCCTCTCCCTCCTGTCACAGCCGGCAGCCATGGGGGCACCTGACAGTCACCGAGAGGGGACACTGGGGACAAGGACAGGCACAAGGGGGGGGAAGGAGCCCCATGCCCTGTGGCCCCAAGCCCTGGCCAAGCCCAGGGGCCCAGGCCCCGGGCCCTAGTTGAGCCCCGCACAGCTGCGGCCTCGTGAGCGCCCACCTGACTGGCACCCACGAAAAGGCGAGCGCGAAACGCCTCGGCGGATGGCAGCCGAAGCGATCGCTGTTGATCCACCCCGGGATGATGGCGTTACAATAAACACTCACGACAACTTGCGACCGAAGCGCTGTTACAACACTAATTGTCCATGAAAGCTGACCTGCAGCAAGGCAGCAGAGTTCAGTTTCGATAGGCCCGGCTCAGGAGCGCCGGCATGATTGCAGATGACAGAAGACATCCACGCATCAAAAATCTCTGGAAACGCCTGACGTGACTTTGCACACTGCAGAAAAAAAAAAGGCAGTGGAAACCCGAGAGCCTTGGCTCTTTGTCAGGAAGGAAAAAAGGACCACGGGGATGGTGTTTTTAAGAGCATCTTTCTAAACCGATGTCAGCTTCGCACAGCCTAGGAAAGCACATATGGATCTCTTTCTCCTCGCTATAGTCCTCCCTATTATTATCTCTTTAATTAAGTATAAACCACACACGGTTAAGGGAACACTGGATTTTCACAGCTAAACCAAAGCTCCTCCTTAAATTTCAAGATATTTTCTGATTTTGATTCAACTGAACAGTTTTCTCCCCGTTTCATCTTAACTCGGCAAGTGCCAGGACTTGCAACTTCCTGGTGTAAACCCCTTGCAGAAATGCTGGAAGTGTGTCAGGGCGAGCAGGAGATGTTGCTGCTGTTCCTCTCTGCTGGGGATATTAGTTTCAAACACAATTTGTGACATAAAAGGAGTACAAAATATAAAGTAAGGAAAACAATGATACAGGTACGGTTATGGATTTCTGCAGGACCAAGTATCCAATTATTTTTAAGTATGAAAATATGGACATTAAAAAAATAAAAACTCTAAATTCTGTATCATGAGCAACGTAGAGTGATTTACTATCACTATGGTGTTTTACACTTTTGAACACTCAGTTTGAAAGGAAAGCTTCAGCTTTATTACACTGTAATTTACAGTGTCTGCAGCATTTCAGGATTATTTTTTATAAGCTAATAACGTCCATGAAGCACCTTTCTACTACAGCAATTTAAAATCACTTTTCCTGATATTAAATGACCTCTCTTATTATACCTTATTAAAAATAGTGTAGCCCAAACCCAGTATTTTAATTGATAACTTTAACAGCTCAACTTTTGAAATTCCCCATATGGAATGAAGTGCAAGGAATAAAATAAACTCTGGATACTATTCGATCATCACAATTTTGGATCAAACAAACAGTTAATCTGGTTTAACTTTTGAAATGGTTCAATGTTTAGATTGACCTAAATATAAAGTTTAAAATTAAATTGATTAAAAATTGAACCAGTTTAATTATTCAGAAGATTTCAAAATGACCCGTTTTAAATATTGAACAGATTGAAAATGTTAAACTACAATGCCAAAAAATTAGAAACGTGAGTTAAAAATAACATAAAAACATGTATAGAGAAGCTCCCTAGGTGTGAGGGGTTGATTTTTGTTTTTGTGTGTGTGCACTTTTTCCATATTATTTTTAAAATAAAAGGTATAATCCACAACAAACTACTGAAATTTTACTGAGATGACATGAACAATAAAATACGTGAGGCAATAAAGGAGCATTGGAATATTGAGCACAGGAAAGCAAAATTAAATGGCTTATTTTTGGACTGCACATGATTATAAACCAACTGGTTGCTTCCCCTTCACACACAATTTCTCCAATCTGGGTACTTCTTAAATACTTCCCTTTTTAAAACAAACACTGACGCCCCCACCCACCCACCCACTGTAAAAGAGCCCGACAGAGCTTTAAACACGCATTAGAAGGCAGGACGAATGGGGGCATTTAGTAATTGCTTTATTTAGGGTGGTAGATGATGCCTGACAATCAGATACAGTTCTAAATCAGAAGAAAAAGCAAAATGTAAGCCACATTTTACATGCATCCACCTTCCTTTTCAAAAGGAAAAGGAAGCTTCCTAACATCCCATTCATTTAACATGGTTACTTTTAAAGCATATAATACATGTAAGTCTATCACACCATGGTGTAGGGCTACCATGTCATTTGTACAGTGCCTAACTGGCAGGTTTGAAACTGAACTGGTATGTTGGGACTACTACAATTAAAATGCTGTATTACTAATCATTTACTAACATATACAGAATGCTGAAACCATTTTATAACCCTACACCTAGAGGCAAAAAGACGTTTACTACAACCACTGTAATACACTGTTAATTTTTAAAAAGCTGATCAACTGCAGGCAACAAGTATTACAGAAAAACAAGGAACTTGACACACAGAATTTAAAATAGAAACTTCTTTAACTGTACAATCTTAAACTAAACACGAAATAACCTACAGGGACACAAAAAGACTCAAATTCTTTTTCCTATTTTTCTCCCTTATTAACAACATTGTTTGGCATTCATTTAGCTTGGTATTTTTTTTTTTCTAGATCTGATAAAATATTTGACAGTGTGTACCACTGTTTCCAAAGAACACTTTGTACAAGAAGTGGTAGGACAAATATGACCTCTGCATGGCATTTCTGCTGCGAGTTAAAAAGGACTACCTGCAATCAGTGCTGAGCCTATACACCATTAAAAGAAATTTCAAAAGAAACCGTTTGCAAGAATACGTATTGAAAAACACAAAATAAAATAAAATAAAATAGCCATAAGTAGGACCTCAAGAACATGATCATGAAAAAGAAAATGCAGATACCAACAACGAAAGTGACGGTGCTAAGCTTGGTGCATCTCAGAAATGAAACGTGAGATAGAAAGAATATAAAAAGAAAGCCAATGTTTTCTGAAGCTTCTATTCTTTTCAGGAGCTGTAGGAGACGATGTAGCAACTGTTTCTCCTTTTTACACAGAGAAAAATGGAGATTTCTAAACATCAGTTTGGGGTAATTTATTTGCCAAACTGCTTTTTTTTTTTAAAAAAAAAAAAAAAAAAAAAAAAGAGAAAAAAGATTGGAAATTCAGTCATTTTCATATTTTATCTCCACCCACGAGCACAATGGTCTAACTAGTGGAGCCATTACACAGAGACAACAGTGGAAATATTCGGAAGTGTATACATGGCCTGCTTCCTAAAACCTGAAAATGCCTCATTAAGTGCAACAAAATGGTGTTCTATACCAGGGAGAGACAGCCTACAGTCTGTCCTCGCAAGGCACCAGGACTTTAAAGATGGTTGCTTTTTTTTTTTTTTTTTTTTTGCTACAAAGCTAACAAAAATCTTACATTTGTTCTTGATGCAAGCCTGAAACCAGCACAATTGTTTCTGCTGCTAGCACAGAGACTTGCACAGTTACCTGGCTCTTCGTGGGGTACTCGGGCACTGTGCTATCCCTTCTCCACACGCTCTCCACCTTCCCCACATCCCAGCCGTGCAGCCACAACGACCAGCTCACTGATTTAGCTGAAAGGTAATTTGCTTGCAGCCTGAGAACAGAGCTCCTCCAGCTTATCCTGCAGTTTTATGAGCCACATTTGAAAGGAAGAGGCCGGGGATGTGAACACGAGGCTAGAATAGCAGCAAATTTTGGCAATGCCTAGAACCTGTCTCAAACTGAAATCCAAAGATTTCAAGCCCAAACAATCCCAAAAAGCACCTAAAATATCTAATGTTTCCATTAACTGCTACCCACACACATGTGCGCTCAGTTCTCATCCCAGTTATTTCTTTCCTGATAACCTAGAAGACATTATTGCTGTTCTTCAGAATTGTGTTTATTGTGTTTCCTTCTTTTTATGCTACTCTTGCACTGGCACAAGGCATTCAGCGCCCTACCCTCAGGATGGTATCAGCCAGGCAGCTCCAACATCTAACACCTGCCGTTTTCGACAACCATTATGCAGAAAGTATCAGAAGTGTAGTTTCAAAGTACCCTTAATTACAAAGTGGCTACAGAGGCTTAATACTATCATTTATTCATAGGGATACAGCCTTTCAAATCTCTGATAGCCAATGATAGTTCTAACAAATGCTTGACCCATAAATTTTTAATGGCCACTTGTGGGTGTTTTATGTTGCTGTCTTTGTAGTTGACCTATTCTCAGGTTTATTAAATGGAAAAGGTTTATTTTACCCTAAATAAGACATGCAATTTTACAATATTTGAGTTATGCTTAAAGGAAAACAGACAGTTCTGCCTCATGTAAACAAGGGAAGCACATCTTTTACAGAAACAGCACAAATTAAGCTAATGGTGGGCAGTTTATTTTGTGTGATTACTGATGGCTTTCAAACCGAAGGCTGCTTGACAGATGCCTCAATCCTTAAACAAGCCAACAGCAGTTTTACTGTAACCCCATAGTTGTTCCCATGCCTATGTGCCTAACAAGCCCCCTCCCTCCCTCCTTTACAGCATGGGCTTTACCTGGCTGGCCTGAAGTTAGGCCAACTGTTGAGCCTAAATCCCTCCTGCCCGTAAGACCACTTCCCGTTACAGCGCATGCAACTGCAGCATCTTGCTAAGATCCTGAGGTAAGAATACCATTTTGAAATACAAAACACAGCTGAGGTTTCTTCCACAACATGTGGAAGAAAAAACTCTCTACATTTTCTGCACTGGACCACTCCCTGTCTGATCACTACAGCATCACCAAACCCAACAGCACTGCCCCATTTCCTATTATACCAGCAGCACTTTACACTCCAGTCCCAAAGATACTTTGGTACTGAAAGCATGGTGGTGCTGCAACCCCATCGCCCCCGTGGACACTTCTACTAAAACCCAAGCCATACATTATCCCTGCAAAGCCTTCGGCTGAACATTTCTTGGCATATGATTTGTTACACAGCCATTGTTATAACAATGGGAATATTGGCTGTGCCAACAAAACCTGCTGTGGAGAATACTTACAAAAACTGACCATTGGCTGTTAGAATCCATTATTCTGTAACAACATACTACGTATATACTGTACCAAACTGGGCATTAAATAACATCATTAAGGTTGTAAAGCCAAGCATCTAGTGCTCAGGAAATTTCAGAAGTAAAATTGACTATGAATTACAACCCATTGCGCTGCGCACATGCACAATATTCTATAGCTACAAAACATCCGGTAGGTTTCAGACTTATTTTCCATTTTAATGAGGAATCCATTTATTTCTGCCTAAAAGTATTCCAAAGTCTGTGTAAAACACATTCCAAATTAAGACAGGTAACCAAAAAAAAAAAAACCAAAACAAAACATAAAAAAAAAAATCAATTCTAAATGAATTATAATTGAATCTATGTATATATATCTTCTAACAGGAAGCATCAAGGCACGTAAAAACCAGGCAGAGCAGGTATGTTAAACTAACACACACTTTATCATATTATTTATACATACTAGACGATAAAGAATACGGTGACATCTATCAAAAAGAAAGTAACAATTTCTACAGCTATAGGACTGCAATCTAAATGTTCAGAGTCTACTATATTCAGGTCTCACTCAGAACATAAATTCTGTGAGGTAGGAGCTTGCCCAGCCATATATTTGTAAAAGCAACCAGAACTATAATCTTTGATTTTGAGGCCTCCAAACACTTTTCTCATACATATATTCCATAACATTAAAACACCATGTCATTCTGGTTTAATATTTTCATTTCTTTCATTTGCAAGGCAAAGAAATAAAAATATCCAATCACGTATTGGATTTATCCTGAGTTACTTCTCAATTTCAGACGAAGCCCTTTAAACCTCCACACCCTTGCTACACTGAATGCTAAGGAGATGGACTTGCTCTTGGTGTTTCATTAATGAGTGGACAACCATAGCCTGTATGCTAGGAACAGTATTAGACCACAATCCCATCTTTCTTAATAAATATATATGTTTTAGTAAACAAAATAAAAATAAAACAGTGTACCAGACACCGTTTTTATGTGCAAAATGGACAACGTAGTGGGCATTTTGACCTATCTTCTGCTATCACCATTCGTCCATACAATGTGTTGATGTAAAGGTGGTACGCCTGAACAGCTAGGTTATGTTTACAATGGTGTCTTTCATTCAGCAATAACGAATCTGTGATCTGTACATTAAATTAGTATCTCTAATAAATAGCGGTTGTCCACAGTTCTTCGCTACTGGAGCTTAGGTACACAGGAACGAAGCACTGGTGTGCTTTGGCAGGGGTCCAGGGCACTCACTTGTAAAGGGTTTTAACCCATCAGGGGCACGGCTTAATCTCAGGACCGAATTCGTGTGTCTGTCAAATGCAAACTCCTTGTGGCAGAGGCTGTGCCTTCTGCCTTTAAGAAGAGTTTGATTAAATGGTGCAACAAAAGCACCAAGATAGAAACAGATGATCAGCTGAGCCAATACAACTCTTAGGAGCTTGCACTAAGTGACCTTTGTTAAAGCTGGACTTACTAAGTAATATAAATAAAGTTTTCCTTTATTCATATCTACATTATACATTACAAAAACATATGGCTGTTACTATTACCATTAATCCATTCATTTAGACAATTTTAATCAGTGACAAGAATTGTTCACAATAATCACAAAAGCAAGCGTATTTAAGACAGAAGTACTTTTGCTTATCGGAGACCAGAAATCAGTGTTACGAACAATGTATAACATACGTAGGTAATCCAAAACCTGAAAATTCCTTTTAAAAAAAGCTATTTTAACACTCTGCACAGATCCTAAAATATATTTCATAACTATAAGCACTATTTGCTTTTCCCTCATCAATCAAAGGGATAATAAAACATTTTAGTCTGTCACTCCTTTTTGCTTCAGTGAATATTCTGAAAGGAGAGGAAAGCCTCCATCCTGCACAGATGCTATACCACCAATGTGAAGGGGGCCCTCCCTGTGCTGGCAATTAAATAACTCAAGACTGGGACATCTTTGTTGAAAGGAAGGACTCTGTACTCAGGTGTTAAATTTCATCGTATGCTTTTTGACTTCATCAAAAGCTTTAAAAGCAACAACACAAAAATCTTTCTGTCCCCTGCTTATATTTATACTAGCAAAACAAAGGATTTCAAATATTAATATTATTGCAGAGCCCCACATTTCAGGTAGCTGGTAGGTGATGCAGCAGATGAAAAACTGCAAGACATCTAACAGCACTATTTAGCACATGGTTTTCACTCTTTGAACTTTGTGACTTCTTTGATTTCCTTTCCTCATTATGGTCACATTCTCCTAAGCTGATATATTCTGTATGCAGCACAGTAATTCTCCTTTTATATACAACACTGAAAACCTTGGAATTATGCCATTTTCATTTGTGCAAGAGATGCAGAGGCAGCCACAGTCTTTAATGTATATTTTCTCTTGGACATTGCAAGTTTCTGAAAACAGAGAATGACAACTGAAAGGCTTCTAGTAAACATTTAAATTCTCTGTAATAATATGAAAAGGCAATACTTTCAATATTTTTATATTTTGAAAGTTAAATTATGAGGCCCATTATACTTACTCAGCAGTGTACGCTCTCAGGGAGGTAAGTTCCCAGGCAATAGAATGAAGCAAGCCTTGATTTGTTTAGCTAGAATCGTATTGGACTTAATGAACATAAAGCAAACTAAAGTCAGAATGAAATAAAATGTGTACTCTAAGTGTATTCCTTTCTGGTTTCATCTCTTTACGAACTGGCACCCATGTCAACACTTTGGAGGGAAGGGATGCCATCCAGAGGCACCTGGGCAGGCTTGATGAGAGGTGGGCCTCTGTGAGCCTTGTGAAGTTCAAAAAGGCTGAGCACAAGGTCCTGCAGCTGGGCTGGGGCAATCCCAAGCACAAATACAGGCTGGGCACAGAATGGATTGAGAGCAGCCCTGAGATGAAGCAGCTGAGGGTGTAGGTTGATGAAGTTTAACATGAGACAGCAATGTGCAACTGCAGCCCAGAAAGCCAGCTATATCCCGGGCTGCATCAAAAGTAGCATGGCCAGCAGGGCAAGGGAGGTGGTGATTCTCCCCCTCTACTCCACCCTCATGAAACCCCACCTGGAGCACTGCATTCAGTTCTGGGGCCCCAAACATAAGAAAGACCCACTAGAGTGAGTCCAGAGGAGGGCCACAAGGATGACCAAAGGGCTGGAGCATCTCTCCTATGACAACAGGCTGAGAGAGCTGGAGATGTTCAGCCTGGAAAAAAAAAGGCCACAGGGAGACCTTATAGTGGTTTCCAGTGGCTAAAGGGGGCCTGCAGGAAAGCTGGGGAGGGACTCGGTGTCCAGGAGTGTAGGGATAGGACAAGGGGTAACAGCTTTAAGCTAAAAGAAATTTAGACTAGATATAAGGAAGAAATTCCTTACTCTCAGAAGGTGGTGAGGTACTGGCACAGGCTGCCCAAAGAAGCTGTGGATGCCCCATCCCTGGAGGTGCTCAAGGCCAGGCTGGATGGGGCTTTGAGCAACCTGGTCTAGTGGGAAGAGTCCCTGCCCAAGGCAGGGAGCTGGAACTGGATGGGCTTTAAGGTCCCTTCCAACCCAAACCATTCCGTGATTCTGTTGAAAACCGAAGAAAGAGAAGGTCATTTATCCAAGCTCTTTTAGCAGTCCACTAGATAGATTATACATAGAGCTTATTTTGCAAAGCACCTAAGTAAAACATTGCTCTGTAGTTAATGTTCCTGTTAACAGATTATGTCTGTCACATACTCTGCTTATGCTTCACTCTTCCTGGAATGTGGGAAGAAAATACAGGATACAGCACTATCTCCCAACTGCTAATTTTTGTGGAACCAAAAAGAGATGTCAGTTCAGTTAATTGTGCAGAAGAATGTGCCTTCCCTCTCTTTTCTGCTCATGAATAACAGAGTAGTTAACAATATTGACATTTAGACCATCATCATTGGGCATCTGAATTAACACCTCACAGAGACGAACAGACGAGTTCACACCTTTCCAATCTACTGTGCTAAAGATGCTTCTGTAGACATCCCAGTACCTGTTATACTTGGTTAATACTTCCAAAGCACCGTAAGAGCTAACAATTTATTTTTTTTCTTAATAAAGGCTACAAGAGCGAAGAACAAGAAAGGAGCTGAGCAAGTATACTACAGTGTTACGTGCCAACACTGCTCAGGTTCAGATTAGCACAGATCCGGTACCCTCACTGTAGCAAAAAATGTTGTTGTCTTTGTTTATGATTTTTGACTCTAGGGTTTCTTTCAGGTTTTGCTCTGTATGACTGCAAACAGTTACTTTTCAACTAGCGACCACTCTTTTATGAAACATTTATGGCACATTTCAGCCAAGCTCTCCAGACCTCTAAGGGTTACCTGGCTGAAGCAACCCAGTCCCTTTGATACCGCTGTCTGTACCACAACACTCCCATGTTTCCGTGGCATTTTAGGTTTTAAACTACACCAGGACAGCTAGCTCTCCTTCCTTTCTCTCTTAATTAATTCTGACTCTTCACTGTTTTCCATCTCATATTCCTAGAGACATAAAACTGTAAAAAATTAGCTCTTATTTGTACCTAATAACATTCTCAGCTGAGGAGCTTATATTGGAGTCATATTTGCTTGAGAGATATTGAATCCCCTTGAGACTGTCCGCCACAGATATTATCCCTTTTAATTTCCAATTCTTTTTATCACAAACCTTTCTCCACACTCTGGGGCTGTGCAGATTACACAATAGGTGCTCTAAACAGAAATACTCCAGGATTCTTAAATCTCTATCTCCATCTTAAATTGCTGCTTAAATGCCAGTCAACTTGGAAGTTTTTTGTAACAGGGAAGGTCTTGGCAAAGCAGGTATTTCCAGCCAGAGTTTCCTAGCACTTTAAATCGCGGGTACCATCCATTTACACGTATAATGCTGACTGAGAACTATCCTCCCCGCTCCTCTCATTTTTTCTCTGCAGTCTTAAGTGGGGTCACCTCCCTTATCACCGGGGAATCAATGCCAGGTTACAGTGCCATCAATTTAATTGAGGCGAGGTCTGCCTACAGCCTCTCACGTCTCCCACCGGCTGTGATGGGATCCTGCCTCCCCTGACCTGTGGCGGTGGCGGGGCTGCCCCCAGGTGAAGGCCTTCTCCATGGCCAGGCCAACCCCATGCCAAGCCGGGCCCCAGCACATGGCTCTCCCTTAATCCTCGCTGTCACGGGCAGGGCACAGGCACAGGGGGCTTCCAAGACAAACACTGCCTCGCCCACTCAAGATTTTTAAGCAGGAGTTAGTAATTTTACCAGGCAGATACCTTCACGGGCATCACATTTTCATTTAACAAAGGATACTTGGGGCAGGGGGAAGGAAGGAGTGCCTAGCTTTCTACAGACAACAAGTATGAATAATTAAGTCTTTAGGGCTAGGCACATCTTTCTTTTTGTCCATGTGATTTTAAATAAAATGGTAAACAGACGCCTTTCCAAAGATGTCATCCAGCAATCCTGACTCCCGCAGTCTTCAGTGTATTTCTGGAAGTGGTTTAGGACTTCTGCAGGGAGAGATAGGAGAACGGCACTTTCCTACCCTTGTCTCTCTCTGAATCCAACAACATTTTTAAAAGCTGTAGGTAGAGATGTAGATTGCTTCAGTCTCCTTTGTGGCAGCAGCAGAAACCAGTAAGTGGTTTTGAAGAAAAAGTGACAGCGTCAGAACAGATCATGGGGAACATCCTGATTTTATTTGCATTACTAGGACTCTCTGGGATGTTAGCATTTTGTAGTCCTTTTTCCTCTTTTTTTTTTTTTTTTTCCCCTCTTCTTTTCTTCTAACCAATCTAACTGATATTGGTAAGAAGTACATCATTTTCAGCATCCTATGCAATGACATATGTATGTATATATATACATATACACATAGGATAAAGCAAATACACCCTCCCACCTAAGACAGCAAAACCGTAAGCAACTACAGAAAGAACAGGATTATATTATCTTAGTATGGAAACAGACAGTTGCAAAGAAAACCCTCACAGAAAGATCTATACGGTATTTTTGATACCTAATACAGCTAAAATAACTTCTATCAAGACCAATCTTTTCTCTTCAATGACAAAACATGAGCTAAATTCAAAAAACACACTTCAAAACATTGCCTGGTAGCCCCTGAGAATTGAACGCAGATAATCGTTCTTTCAGGTGCTGCACATTATCCGATCAACACAACACAAAGTGATTTCCATAAGAAATTCTAGCCTCATCGTGCAACCTTCGTGTTAATTTAAAAAATAGTCCTTGATTTTGAAATAAAGTTGAAAGTACAGTGTCAGAACAAAGTGAAAGAGGTATCATTAGCCTTCAAATGTGACAAATAAGAAAGACACAAACAAGTGTCAGGATAATTAAAAAGGCATTGTTCACTTTTTAGAAGAAAAAAATGAATTGCACAAGAAATATTAAGCTAACAAAGAAAGAGCAAATATGAGTAGAAAAAATGACAGTTATCTGCAAAATTCATAAATGTGTCTTTTGTATAACCGTAATGATCATATTTTATGCTGTCATTTTACATTTAATTGCTCACCCTGGTACTTTTCTTCATAGAAGCCATCAGTACCCCACAGAGCCAGATGCTGAATTGCAAAAAAACATACTGTGACCACAGACTTATAGGAAAGTAACTTTGCTGAGCTGTGGTGTATGACAAGTTAATTTTTGCAATTATACTTTTTCCAAGAATAAATGAAACTGCAGGTCATTACTATTCTATATCATTAAAAAGAGGCAGAAATTGTTCTTGATCATAAAGGCCTCAAACTCATTTTATCATTACTTTGACATATGAAAGCAACTTTTCAAGCTGCTTTTCCTCAATGTGACTTAATGAAATAAGCACCACCTCAGCTGAAATGTGTAAACATCCTGATACATTAAGAAGCACATAACTAGAGAATATTGTTATTATTACACAATGCTAGCCCATCATATGTCTAGCAGGAAAAGAAATGTTATATGGGGTACGCTTACTCACAGCTATTAGCTCTGCTGTATTATACTCTATGTAAAAGCACTGAAGAGATACGGTTGCTCAGCTGTCATGCAGATGGAAATTGTCCCTTGTTCATTTATCTTTCCATGAGACGTTAAATGCTAGAAATGTTTTTTAAAAAGAATTAAGCACGAGCAATGTCCATCACTGTCAAATTGTCTGCGCAATCAAACAGCATGAGAGCAGATATCATTACAGAACATGCAATGTCTGTTTTCTGTATCTGTGCATATGCCATCTGAAGAAAGATATATTAAGAACTCAAGAGTTCGGTGTTTCTTTGAATTTCAAAATATTTACTGTACACGGAGAACTCAGTGCTTTCCAGAGCATTCTTTCTCATAAAATGCCTTTTCATTTTCTGCACAATTGCTTTACTTGCCCATCACCAATACAAACTGTAACAGTGGAGCGAGGAGAAGAGATTCTGCTCTCCAGATGAAGAATATATTTATTAATACAAAAGAACGAGAGGAAAATGTTCCAAGTGTCGTTGCGTGTGTTTGCAATAAACGTCAAGAACCTTTTAAAATTTGACTACAGAGCTGACAAAAGACATCAGGTTGACAGCCAAAGAGCTGGAAATCCTCAGTTCGCCCACTGAACAAATGAACACAATGACCCCCAAGCCGAAAAAAAACAATTTTTCAGAACCTTCTCTTCTAACAGATCCAATCCTTAAGAGTATGAATAAGTCAAATACATCTTTTGTTAGCACACCCTTCAGTATATCTCCTAAATTAAGGGTGGTTAGTCCCTTCAGCTTTGTTTTCTTAGAATGAGAGAGCAGGGACCAGTAGACATGTAATGGAAGAAACTGTCCAATAAATCCTTTGATTGAGGTTTTCAAATTCATGGAACCAACCAAAGACAGAATCAGATTTCTTAAAATAAACTGCATGCAACTTAGTACTCTATTCTTGTCCTAATCCTAGTGCCTTCTTTCCAAACAAGAAACTTAACTATTCTGAAATTATTTATACGTACATTACATTTTGATAATTAGGAACACCTCTCCTTATTCTCCATCGGTGTGCGTGGTAACTGGGGCGCCCTATGCATAAGACTCTCTATTCACACACAATTTCTGCAACAGCACTTTCATAGTGTTTACATAAACACACAAAGAGCCTCTAAACACACTTCCTATCAAAAAAGAACACTGCCAACACTGGACACAGTTTTTGTATGTTTGTTTTATCTTAGTGTACCAAGACATTATTACTTCAAGGAGGTGTTTTTGTCAGGAAAGAGAAATTAGAAGTGCGGAGAAAAATGTGTGGTTTGAACTGCATACCATTGTGCACGAGTCTTTTATAGAAATGAAACACTATCCAATTAATTCTGTGCAGCTACAAAATACTTAGGAGGAGGTTGTCCGTAGGCAGACAGGGAACCAAACAGCTTTTAAAATCTCCAGCACCACAATTTTAATCTCAATGCATCCTATTTGCAAACAAATCATTGCTAAGGAGATAAAACTTTACTATTGTGAATAAAAGAATAATATTAAAATATAATCAAAGTACTCAGTAAGGAATATATGTCTTGCCCTGGACTACCAATTACTTAGACGAAAATTTATATATGCAGCAAGGAACTTCTTTCAAATGCTTTTTGTTCAACAGTGTTTTAAAGTCATGCCCATTTACAGGACAAGCAGTAATAAGCTTTCCTTTCCCACAAGTAGAAAAAAAAAATTAGAAAACAGGCACTCGGCTATTTTTAATCTTCCCATCTTTTTCTGAATTACTGTTGCAATCAACTTGAGGCATTCCAATTTTATTTAAAAAATAAAACACAACAAGAAAGCAGAAGTCTGCAGCAAATCCCTTTACAGACTAGCCAACAACAGGTTAGCACAGGTAACCCACCAGCAATGAAAGGCAGCTCGATCTGCTCCCTTGCTGCTCGGTAGGCAGCGAGTGGGAAAGCCGTATGAACCTGAAACATAGTTGTTGTGAGGTTACTTAGATATTGTAAAATAACCGGCTCTGTGTGGGCAGACCTTTGTAAACTCCTGAGAGTTAGCAGAGCTTGATACAGAGGCACAGGATTACCTACGCAGAATGGTTCACAGAATCAGGGCTTAATGCACGAAGGACTAAAACCTACCTCTCTCCCCCTGCCTCCTACTGTCACCTTTCATCTGTATTCACCTATTTTCAATGTAAAACTGCCTTTGCATACCTCACAATATACATAAATTATATTACATACACAACTAGAAAGAAAAAAAGCAGTATTTTTCTGTTCAAAAGGGATTGCTCAGATGTGGTGTTTTTTTTTCCAAACCCATTCCAACTCCCTTTCACCTTCAAACAGAAGGTGATGATTTTTGACAACTAATGAGCTAATTTAAAATAATACACCGTTAAAGCTCTTATTCACAAAACAATACTAAAGGCACTGTACTGCAGGTCAATATACGATGAGAAGCAAAATTAAAGCATTTGTTGATAGACACTTTTTATCATATAATACAAACAAACAAACAAAAAAAAAAAGCAGAACTCTGTAACAGTCCAGTATGGATTGCTCAGATCTAGAATGCAATTTACTGTCACAGGCCCTTTGGTGCCACAAAAGTATTAGTATAGCTATTAACTATTTAATTCTTTAGCTGACACCGTGTTTTAGGAAAGGGATTTAAATAATTTACTTCTACATTCTCCTGTTTAAATTTTGCTGCTAGGAGTACGTGCAACGAAGTTGTAGAAAAAAACACATGACGCTTGTTGATAGTGATAGAAGACAGGATTATTATAAAAACCAATTATATCTTTTCATTCTCTTTTGCTTAATTAAAGCAAGAAGAATCACTATCTTTCTCCGCAGTAATCATGTGGAAGCTGTATAGCACAGATACAGTAATTAACTTAACCTTATCACTTAGCTCTATTGGGTCATTCAAGTGAGGCGCGGTATCAAAGCTGAGAATCAATGCTTTAACGCTAACATCTTCAAGCAGTTCGGAGATTGAATAATGCCATCTGTAAATGGACAGCCTTTGTTCCTGCTTAGCTATGCCGGATAAATGCTCCTGCTCATAATTTTAATATGGCAGCTTAACCATTTAATCATTGTACATTAATACATTATCAATATTGTGAACATGTAAGTACAAAATTACTTGTCAAAGTAATCAGATATTACTGATTTTTGTGCATAAATACGATACATGTGGGATTTTGTCTTAATTATACAATTTCACGAAAGAAGAGAGAGCCTAGATTTTTTAAGAGAGATTGTGAAGAATGATCACCTCTAAACATAAATTTATTTTACCTTCACCTAACTCGGATATTTAAGATTAAAAGCAACGCTCTCTATTTGCTTAGTTAAATTAACCAAGTGTGTAAAGTTTCGTGCATTTGAGCTATACAGGGGATACTTGGGCAGCTGGGGGATTTTCATAACTGAAGACTTGTGCTTTATCACAACAAATTAAGCATAATTAAACACTCTGTTCAGTGTCTATTGTTAATTGCAGCAGCTAATTTGATGCTTAGTTAGTGTTACGTTCCAAACTATTCCTGAGCAGGCAGAATTCCTCGCTTAAGACTGTTTGCTTTCAGCCCCAAACTTCTTATTTTTTTTTTTTTCCCCCATTCTCCTTGGGTAGATTTTAGCTCGTTTATTACTTCTGTTAAACGATTGGGAACTCCCTTGCCAAGGCGGTGTTTTGAGGTCCTTCACTTTCACCAAGTCAGACACTAAATCATAGGGGACGATTATCAGCAAATTCTCTCCGACAGGCCCTAAGCCTGCTGAGGTAATGCAGCTGACAAACTTTGATGCGCCATGCCCGTGCACATTATGTTCACGTAGTGTGTACATCTGGGCACCCTTTATGGCGATGCAGCAAACAGCCAATCATTTATTCCACTCTAATTAGCACACATGTAAATCCTCACCAATCAAGCCACTCGCAGGGTTACCGTTGTGGCAGCCATACAGCAAGCTGGCAGGACACGGGGAGAAAGTACAAGAAGCAACTATTGGGTTTGATTTGAACCTGCCGTCGCGCCGCGGCGGGTCCCCCCCATCCTGACTGTAACCAGCTCTCCCCTTCACAACCCATCACCCAGCTGCACGAGAAAAAGGTCATCGGGCAGACTGCCGGCCGGCCAAGATGCTTTGATTCCTCACAGGCTTTGGGAGCACACCTGAAGCGACACGCGGCTGCGATGGCTCACAGCGCAGTGGCTGTTGCGGGCAAAAGTCAGGCGTAGCTCTAAAGCATGCGGCGCAGCATGGAAGGCGCACTACCTTACGGAAGGACTGTCCACCTCGATATTTTAGACCCTGTGATGTCGCCAGGAAACTATCTGCCAGGTGTCAGCATCCCTTTGCTTCCTCGCAAGCCGAGGTGCCTCTACGGCAACTCTTTTGTTTTGAAGTAAATCGCAAACGCCTTCAACGCCACGGTTTCAGGCGCTTGGAAAAACTGCACTGTGTAACTCTGAAGAATTGGGAGAGCTTTGAAATACCTGACGTGCTTAGCTGCCATTTCCCAAAATTGAACCGAGCCACTACATAGCACCCTATGCTGCTACTGAATTAGAAAACGCTGCATTTCCAACAAGATTCACATTGTACTATCCTGTCAAGCACTGGATAGTAAGCGTAATAGAAGTATTCCTCCAAACAGAAAGTGTGCCATCTTAGAACAAAAGTCTACTTACATCTTGTACCTTCATGTTTTCAGTGCGTACTGCAGAAAAAAAAGCAGCAAAACTGTGTTTAGGAGTGGGATTTAGTTACGCTGATTTACATATTTATTCAATGGACTAGAAGGATGGAAAGCCACGTTCACTAAATAAATCCTCAAACTTTTTATACTTGTGTGTGTATGTGCTCACCATTTATCTTCATCTGCCTTTAAGTAAACAGGCTTATAAATTGATTTGCTATATTATATAAATTAATGAAGCAACTAGCTATGCAAAGTTTGGCATCAGTTCATTTTTCAAACAACTTTTCAATAAAATACCACTAGATGATTATTCTTGTAATGTTATATGGACAACCAAAACAGAGGGGCAGAAAGAGAAACTAAATTGTGGTGGTCTTTTGCCAGGTAAACTGGAAGAAAAAAAATACAACAAAGTGCAACAACAAAAATCTGCTCACGATTAGGTCAGAGTCATATTTTTAATGAAGTTTTATAAGCAAAAGAAACCTCCCCTATAGCGGCACAAAACCAGGACATAACAGCAGGACATGTTTGTAAGATACTAAATGCCTACCAAAACATAAAAAAAAAAAAAAAAAAAAAAGTGAACTGGCAAATTTACCTTGTGAAACACTCAGCTTTCATAAACAGAAAATATCATTTAGGAGGATAAAAAAGAAATAAAAACCTTCCTCACTCACTGAAGGAAGTGTTTTTGATATAGATGCTAGGTATCCAGTTACTCTCTAGCTGCTCCAGAGCTATCACCACATGAGGAAGCAGGTTTTAGTGCTTAGTCTGGATCTTAGTCACAGGTAGGCAGGAGCATCCCTTCCCCAGGTTAGCAAGAAATCACTGTCTGTTTGAACATAAAGAGAGCGCTTCCAAGGAGAGGGGAGGGGAAATCAGCTTATGAATTTTATTATCTTGTGAATCAGCTCCTGGGAAATCTGTAATTTAGCTGTTGAAATTAGAGAGCCCTATTCTAAATGTACTCCCAAATCAAGCGGTGCATTTATATTTGCCTGATGGCTCTGTGCTCACAGCTTTGCCGAGCCTCAAGTTGGGAAGGATGTCCCATCCAGGACAGAGGTGTTCTGGGGGCTGGCCAAAGCCCCCCTCCATCTCCCCACACCAGTCCCCACCTGCCAAGCTCTGTCCCAGGGAATCCCAGACCCATAGGGGACCGGGAACTCCCACAGACCACGTTCCGATGGACGGCTACCACCGTGTGCCTAAACTGCCCGTAGTGCTGGTCTCCAGGAATGGGGTGAGCTGCAGGGCAACGCAAAGGAAGAGCAACACAAGCTGCTGAGGTCGCTGCCAGCTGAAAAGCATCAGCCACTGTCTCAAGTGTCAACTACTGGATAAAGTCAGAGCAGAGTTGGGTCCGTGCTGCCCAGCGCGCCCAACGAGAAGGTAAATACAGCAAATTCCTCATGGTAAAGGACAAAGAGAAAGGCCACAGATTTACCAGCAATAAGAGTTCCTTGACACATTTGTAGAGGGAAATGAAAAAATACATAATCTTATATTGTCCTTTTCCTGATGTGTCAATAGAATTTTAAGCTTTGTTTGACGTGAGAGGTTTTTTGATTTCTTCTTTATATTAAACTCCATGTTTAATGCAATAAAATTTTGGACACAAATACTTACAAATTGCTCAACACTCATTAAGTATCCCCTTTGATCTGTTAACAAAGTAAATAGAGCAATACATTAACTGATTTGATCTAATATTAAACATTTTTGTTGTGCCTTTTAATTCACATACAGTTCTTCTAGACAAAGCAATGTTTATGTGCAGTTACATTTTTCTCTCATTATATGCCATCATTTGAGATGCAATTTAATCAGGCAACTAAAACATCTGAGAAAATTCGTTACCAAAGTTGAACACAGCTGCTTTACCTTTTCTTCCAACTACACAGAAAATGCCTATAAGCCGTACATCAGGAGTTTTGAACTAGTCTTAACTACTAGATCCACTTTTGTCACTTCATTAGATGCTGGTGGACAGTCTTCAGTTCCCTGACAGCACAGTAAGAAAAACAAGACAATAGTTACATCATCATCAGATCCCCAAAACTCAACAGCCAGATTAGAAAGGCAGGAATGCCCCTATCCCATCTGCACGTCACTTCAGCTGCTCCACTGTCAGCAAGCTGACCAGCCCGCTGCAGCGGCTGGGTCAACGTGATTGCCCTGCAGCATTTGAAAACCTGACCTTTTTGTCACATATAAGTCAGAGAACATTATTCCAGCAGTATGTATGGTTCCAGCAGGGCAACGCACTTGAAATATAGTTCCAGCCAGCTTAAAGGAGAGAACAGATATAAGAAGCCACCCAGAAAAGCAGAGAATGCTGAGAACAACAAAAAATAAACTGAAATACGGCAGACCTCTGTTTTCCTTAGGAAGAAACATCCTCAGTGAGGAATAACAATTATGAAGTGAACCGATGCAATCACTGTAGGTGGCTATCTCAACTCATCTCAAATGCAAAGGCAAGGAAAGCTCACCTTAAGCTATAAAAGGCAAAGGCAATCAGGCAAGAAGGACAAATATGTAGGAACTCTAATTAACGAACAATAAATGCATAAAATAAACTGCCAAAAGATGAAATCAAAGCAGCCACATGTATTTATTTTTAAATGAGACAAGACACCGGTCCACAGTCAATTTTGGTAACAATTTAATTATGACAATGAACGCCTTTTAACATTTTTTCCTGTTTCCCATGGGAAATTGTAAGCAGCTTGTTAAACTAACAAAAACATATACTTTTTTTTTTTTCTTTTTCCTCTTTAAAAACACTTCCATCAGTTTAATGACAAAGACGACCGATGTGCTGCGTAAATTCTTGCCTGTTGAACTTATGTAAAGCAGCATGCACTACTAGCAGTCACAGCGCTGCAACCACAGCGCCAAGAGAAGAGATTTCATCTGCAGCCTACAGGGTCTGTCGGGTTAAATTTAAGACAGGGAAGGGAAATTCAGTGTTTTATGATGTCCAGTGAGTAATAAAATTTTGTAGTGGCATTGATATTTTGTATACTAAAATCTACCTGTCATTTCCACGAGACACATTTCTCTATGCTTCCTGGAACACACCACAGTATTTTAGTATTCTATAAAATAATTGGAGCCTATTTATCCAAAAATATCCAAGCAGAGGAAGCCAAATATTAACTAAAATTCACATTAAGCAAGAGGATCCTAATGTTAATCTGTGTTTCAAGATTCTGCAGTAGAAAATTAAGTATAGTCAAGTGGTGATTTGAAATTATTGATTACCGCTTTAACATTTTTTTCTCTGTGTATATTACTTTCCATAAATTTGAGATTATTTGAGATGAAACATAATGTAACAAACTATTTCACCGTTCACATACCTCAGGTTGTTCTACCTGCCAAAACTGGGGTCACAACTTTGCCAAACCATTCCCTAGCATGAAGCAGAAGATACAGAAATGCATTTGCAAATCGCGCCCAAAGCATACGGCAAATGACCCACGCAGGCCCTCTAGTACAAAAGAAGAGTGATTGTTCCAGAGAGTGTGGCTGAAGGACTCGGAGATTGCTTTACATAAAGCCAGGTCAGCTGTTTATCACAGAATCACAGAATCACAGAATTTCTAGGTTGGAAGAGACCTCAAGATCATCGAGTCCAACCTCTGACCTAATGCTAACAGTCCCCACTAAACCATATCCCTAAGCTCTACATCTAAACGTCTTTTGAAGACTTCCAGGGATGGTGACTCCACCACTTCCCTGGGCAGCCTGTTCCAATGTCTAACAACCCTAACAACTTGGAACGTATTTGGTGAGTCAGGATATTGCTGACACAGAAAGGATGTTTTAATTAATACAGTTGAATGCTGTTCTGGAAGATTGGATTATGTCCCTGTTGCAGGATTCATGTGTGACAAGAGCAAAACACTTTCTATTCACAGCTGTAAGGGTTCTCCTTCGGTGGCCAGCCCCTCCCTGGATCACTGCGGCCTAATTCTTTGGCCCGTACATCCAGCGTGCAGTAATGGCTAAGGAGAAGGCAGGGTGGTTACCCTCAAGGATCTCAACACCACCATTGCTACCAAGCACATGGACTGTGGTGAACCACTACACGCCAGGCACTCTCTGGTGCCACATGTCCTTTTTCAGCAGCTCCATAGGCAAATGACAGGTAGTGTCAGTCACAGGCTTGACGTGATGAGGAGGGTCAGTCAGAGGCCAGACACACTCCCACACCTTGGACTACAGACTCATCCCCCAGACTGCCCCCTGCCTTTTTTATTTATTTATTTTTTTTTTTAAATCTGTCACCTTTACCATTCCTGTTTCAGCCATTCACGTGATTTCATTGTCTGTTATGGCTATCTCCTTCTCTAAAGCGCCTGTAGGCATTAATTTTATTTAATGTACTATATGCTTGACACTCCGCATGGTGTTAATGAGTTGCCAGCTGCCTGTTGTGATACAAGAAGTATCCGCAAAGCCAGTGTCGCCTTTACTCCTGCACTGGTTAGTTTTTCTATTGTGACACATAAATGTCAACTGGTATGATCAGAAGTAAACAGTCATGACAGACAGGGAAAAAGGAGCTGACAGTTGAAGGTGATGATATCCATTAGGCTTCTACAGCTGCCACCTCCCGGGGAGACTGTTGAAGGATGTGAAATGTGGCACAGAGCTCCTGGCTAACATGGCTCTATCACAAAGAATATGCTTACCTTCAAGGTACCTGGCCTACCACCTAACCATCTGGCTTATTACCATTCAGCTAAATCCACTTATATGCACAGAAAGGAGAAAGCCATGACGGAACATCCGAAGTGCACAAAAAGGGCAGAAACATTAGTCAATCAGCCCTGCGACTCCTGAACACTTGTTAAGGGAGCATGTCATTGCCTTGCTCACTTAACCATGGACATAAAAGAAAAGAGCTTCCCAAAAAGACAGAGTTTAAGACTTTGATTAAATTAAGCTGAATCTTAAGATGTCCATCAAGAGTGGTTAGAAAGATTATATCCAAGTCAATCTTTATTCATGTTTCACTCCTCGTGATAGTAGATTAAACACTTCATTTGGTTGAAAGGAGAACTTTAAACTGATAAATGCAGAAGTGAGAAAAATAGTGTACGTTAAATACCAAGCTGGTTTTCTTACCACAACCGGCACCAACAGGCTTCGGGTTGTGCAAATCAACCGGAACCTGTATTTGACGTGCAAGAGGATGATTGAGGAAATTTGAGACCTCCCAGGGAGGTGTCAGCCCACAGCAGCCACCAGTGCCTTCGCTCTCCCCCCCCCACACCTCTCCGACATGTTCACAAGGATGTCAGGGCAGAATGCAATCCTCAGATGGCATATGTACCTCCGGGCTGCTGTAATTTATGCCAAGGCTAACACGGCTCAACCCAGAAAATTAGAGTAGTAACTGCTTCCATGAACTCCTCCTTCCATCCCCCACACCAAGAGCAATATTTTTCCTTATAAGAAGCTCGGTTAATTGCCTTTATTATACACAATATTCATTCCTTATATCTCCATCACCAACAGAACTATTATAAATTTAGCCGTACTCTTCATGCTTTTATCCCTGTATCGATTTTTATTTTTAATGTAAACTTTTAAATTATAGTGCCAGAGCAACAATGAGTTCTATAGTTACAAAGGCTAAATAAGCCAGAACTGAGAGAAGAATACAGAGAGGTGCTCAAGGTATATGACATGAAACATAACAAGTTGGTATTGTTTTGTATAATACTAAAAGGTAGAAAAATGCAACTGTAAAAGTAGTTCCACTTTCTAATATACAGCAGTAATAAAGTATTGGATTCAAGCTTCATAATGAACTTAACCAGATGGGGTTTTCTTTAATTCTCTACTTCCTTTCCTTTAGCCATCTACGCTTTATTCAGTTTGAAGAATACAACTATGAGAAACAACAGTAGACACTACCAGAAATCTCTCCCTGTGTTCATATTATAGTCAAATATATAGTATTTTACAGCATATCTTGTATTTGGCTACTGTGGTATTTTGGTTGTATAGGTGCACATTCCCACCTTCGGTAAAGAAACATTTTTTCTGTGATCCTGTTGGAGTGACTTAAGGAATATCTCCTTTAAAATTGCTAACCTAAACACAATTTAAAGGCGTCCTTAGCTTGGTCTCTATAAATATATGCACACATACAGAATGTGGGATCTCAGCATTTGCAATTAGTTGAAGGCACTGTCAGTAAACAAATAAACCTTTTATTCCATGGAATTAGAGCAATAGGTTAAATTGTTTTTTTTTTTTTTTTTTTTGTCAACGAGTCCATTTTTACTCTATCGATTTGCACAAGGTGATGCGATGCACTGATTTGAATCTTATATACAGATGTGATGTTAATTGAAAAATAATTGGATTCTTCCCACTTTATAACAGCATCCTTCACCTTATCAAAGTTTTAATCTCTGACGAGTTTTGCAAATCTCACAAACCTAAAAATCACTGATTTACTTCCTAATTCAGATATGCCGAGTACTTCAAATGAGGAATTCCATAACAGCAGACTATGCAGTCTGCAATACAAACATGAAACAAAAGTAAAAACATTAGCATTTTCTTTCCATATATTGCAGCATATTAATTGTTGGTTTTGGTAATGTAGCTTATTAGTTTTGCATAATTTAAGTTTTAATTCATCGTTTAATTTTTAATTAAGTAGTCTCTTTCAAGATGAGCTTTCTGCTCAGATTTCAGTTAGATGCTAAACACGCAGCACACAAAAGCAATGGCAAGAATGTAATATTCAGTTCATACGATTTCTCTATGATTTCAGACATGAAGGTAACCGGTTTTTCAGAGTATAAAATAACAGAAATTGTAATATACCATATAACACATAAATAATTAAAGCCCACTGACAGCAACTGAAAAACTAGTGTGGCAATTCTTATGGAGAGAACAGGAGCCATCTACTTCTTACAGGTTTTGCTATTTTTTTTCCCCCAAACCTTGCAATTTTGCTAGAGCAAGAACACTGGGTTTTACAGGTCTAACTCCCAACAGAACTCTACACCATTCCACATTTAGGGAACAAGGCTAAGCCCTGAGGAAAGGTTACATTTGTTTTCATACATGAAAAGGAAATTTAGGAACAAAAAAAACATTGAAAACTGCAACAAAATAAGATTCGGTAGGAATTCCAATTATGTATGAAACGAGTCTGAATGTTTTAAAATTAAGAGAAATTCTCACTTCTCATAGACAACCTGTGGCTTCCTGGAAAATTCACTGAATTACGACATTACAGATTCCAGAAAAGCATATTTTTTCACTGGTTTTGGTTTGATTTTCTTAATACTTATTGAAGTAAGAAAAAAAAAAATCTGGTTTTAAGAACATATCTGTCAATTCAATCAAATTTCATGAGCCCCCCAGAATATCTCAGGCCCACAATAAACTGCCTTCAAGGTGAAGGACAGTCAGCATCAACCTGAGAGACCTCATGGAAAAAAAAAACAGAACAAAACAAAACTAGCCTACTACTCTTTTCTGTATGCATGAGCATAAATAAATATGCAAATATCAGTACAACCCCAGCCATTGTTTTCTTTGCAAATCACCTCAATATCCTGGAAAAAAAAAAAAATCAGTCTTGGTTTATATACACGTTTTTATAACATAACTTCAGTTGCAACTAAGACTTGAAATTCATTTTTAGCTACAAATAGTAACATTTGCAGTATCCAGAAAGTGCCCCTAGATAAAAATAAAATATCATCCCACTGAGCCAGATACATAAAAATACACAGACGCAATTACACCTTTCCTAAATGAATGGGGAGAAGCTGGCTATGCCCATGCTAGATGACACCTGGGCTTCACAGCTGAGCTATCCTCACATTTAAAGTCTCTAAACCTTGGAGCTTATTTTACAACTGTATGTTCAGTAACTGGACAAACTGCAGTGAAATTCAGGAAGGGAAGAATCACTTTTCAGATGCACCACGGAAGCTGCGGTTCCCTCATTTCCCAATAAGAAATTCACTTTATGATAGTGTTCTTGTGAGGAGGGACAGAATCCTTGACAGCACCTGCAGCTGTCAGGCTCTTGTTTCAGTGGCACAGAGAAGCGAAAACCCCGGAGGCTGCAAACTCCAAAAAATTTCCTGGAGCAAGCTGCCATAAAGTCCCCAAAATTTTGCCAGCTAGGAAGGCAGTAAATCTGCCACAAGTCTGCACTTCCTCAGACCGTTTCCTTTTGGGAAAATCCACACTCTTTAAAGAAAGTGTTGCTAAAATATTTTTAATAGCTTCCTTGCCGTGCACGAGATTTCTAGAGGAAATGCGAAGCAACCAAGCCTTGCCGGGCGATCTCTATTTAGAAGCTGGCCTCCCTTAGGGCCGGAGCTCCCGTATGTGGACTGGGCTGGAGCCTGCTCTTCTAAAACAAGCTACAGGGATCAGTTTCTTCATCCCCCAAAAAAAAAGCAGCACTGTGGGCTGGCCCTCAGGTGCACTGTGAAGGCCTGTCAGGGGGATGCACATAGAGATGGGCTGCAGGAGCCTGGTGTTGCACACCTTCGTGCTGCTCTAACAGGCTGCTGTTTTAAAGTGGTTAAACCACAAACACCATGTTCAGCCAAAAAACTCAACTGGGGATGCTTGTGGGAATGCTAGGTGTCTCGGTTTGGGTAGTTGCCTACTTAAAACCAAGTACGTCAGAGAAATTCTGACGGGCTAATGATACTTTTGAAACTGTCTGTATCATTTTAAAACATGTTTTTGCACAAGGGTTAAGACATAACAATGGGTTAAGGTTAACCAGGGTTAAGACGTAACAACGTCTGCAATAACAATAACAATGTCTGCAGCAATCCTAGTGGAAAGCCACAAACACAGCTCTGAAGCAAAGAGCTGAAAACATCCAGAAGGAACGGAAGAGGGAGGTTGAGACCTAGTGGTATCACTTCACTTGCATCTGGTTAAACTTTCTGACAGGAAGATCTGGATGGACCAGCACTCACCACAGGAAACGGTCACTTATTAAGGGTGTTACAACAGCTCTAGAGAGAAAAATATGAACCACAGCATCAGGGAACCGTCATGTGGCTTCCCAATAGCATGGTTTTAGCACTACTAAAAGAAATAATAAAAGAAAGCTTTGAAAACCAACTCGGCATTTCAGAATAAAAGTGTTTTTTGTTTTTTCTTCATTAGGTGCAGCAAGATAGCACGTCTCTACATGTTCAAGATCTGAGTAATTGGGTCACTTGGCCTGTGTGCGTAACCTATTTCACTGTCATATTCGTATAAACAAACAATTATTTTTAATAATCACTCATGCTGCTTGACTTACTATCTTATCAGATAGCAGCAGTGCATTCCAGCAATACGAAAGAGCCATAACAAAAACCCATCAGCCAGCCTTCAGCTGCGTACCAAAGCACTGCAGAGAATGAAGATAGAAGAGAGAGCTTTGCCATGTCCTGATCCCGAAGGCCAGGCAGGGAGGGCTGAAGCGACTCCTGCTTCCCCGCCCACAGACACCACGGGAGCAGCCTCTGGTACCAAAAGGTGCTTCAGAGGACTCCAGAGGCACTGCTGCAGACCAGTACCTGGGTGGTGGTGGTAAGGAGCTGCTAAGATGAGTAAGAAGGGCTTCTGGTAGAAACCTTCCACTTCTCGTTACTGACCATCCAATTTGAGTTAAGTTTGCACTAGGGTTGAGCGACAGCAGTGCAGATGCCTCAGCCCACATTGCCATGTTTAATCCTGGCACTCCAGTTTGTCTGAATGCGTTGACAACCCAGAAAATGTGATGAGGATGTAAGAGCCAGCAAACCCAGCCCTAAAGAAAACTGTAATTCTACGAACAGCGCTGTTAGCAAATTTTGGCTTCTCGTGGCGTTATGCCTCTTGAGTGATTCAATCCCCAGCTGCAGTTTTCATCGCACAGAGCTTTCCCCTGGCTGCAAGGATTGGCAAACACGAACAACACACGCACACATACATATATATACACTGGATCTTTTCTCTCCATCAGGGCACTTATCATGGCTTTTTTTTTTTTCCCTTCCCCAGACACCTATCTCCACAAAACTTTCAGGAACAGAGGGCATAACCTGAAGTACTATAATAAGGTGTAAATCACGCCTCAAAGACAGATCGATCAAAGTAGGGGAAGGTAGTAGGCTGTTCATCTCTCAAGGATTTAAGACATTACCTTCAAATGGAAAAAATAAGCATTTTAAAATTTCCTTTTCCTTTCACCTAAGGCCCTAGCAAGCAGTATAAATTTTGAGCAGCCATATCTATTTTTCAGTGGCTAAACTGGCAAATGTTTCTGGGCATTACCATATTTCACAAATCGTGCTGGGCTTTCTGTTGTAGTTTTGGGCCCAGTGAGATTCAGAAAGTACAAAAGGGCACAAAAGATGCTGTACATTCTGTACCCAGTAAACTCTGATCTGCGATTGATTTATGCAGTGTGCTAAGTCTTTATTTCTTTCCCTTTAGCTTGGCAACATAATTTCACTTTGATGGTCAGCCTTTCAATTAATCAAAGTGGACACAGCATTTGCAGCTTCTTTTGAAGTCAGAAAGAATTGTGTGCTCAGGACCTCTTAAAATGAGACCACTTATTTAGGTACTTAAAGATGGCTGTCAACACCTACCTCCAGCCTCCTAAGTTCAAAATTGCTGACTTCAGTAATTTGCCCGAGGAAAGTGAGCCGGGGGCACAGAGCGACTTCACATAATCCTACCTCTCCTGACCAAAAAGTCCTTGGCTCTTAGTTATATGTGCAGACAAATCTTTTCCTCAGCTGGGTTGCCAGCGCTGAGACGCGTTCATGCAGGGCGCAGCAGACTACTTCTGGAACCGGGGTTTGGTCAAGCTGTTTTCTGAGGGGGGGATCTGATGACCAACTGCAATTACGTGCTAATGGGATCCAGACGTGGATTTGCAGAAATGAGAAGAACACAGCAAACTTACAAGGCATTGTTCTGTGTCTGAGTGCCTGGATGAACCGCATCCAGGTCTGCTGAGCGCTGGCTTTACCATGGCTAATTTTGGTGCCCGGCCTGATACATGAAGCACTGACACACAGCAGACCAGCCTGCAGGCAAGCAGCACTCGTGCTGGAGAGCATTATGTATTCACGAGGACTCCTCTCATAAACTAAGAAGTGCTAGGGCATTCATAAGAAGTAGAAAGAGAGTTAGTGGCTGGGTGGAGATGATGCATTTTCCAGTACGACGTCTTTTTTCCTTCAGTTGTATGTCAAGCAGCCTGTCTGCGCTGACAGGCAGGCGCAGCTAGTGCAGGTGACGGGGGATGATGTGCTACATGAAGGAAGCCACCACAGTTCAGAGCAGGGCCCGCAGCGGGCTGGCACCCTGGTCGTTAGGCCACAGCGAAGGCAGGAGTGCCAGAGTAGGGCTGTGGCTCCCTTCTGCCCTTGTTAAATCACAGTTAGCAGCAGCGCGCCTGAACAAGTGCTTTGCTTTGCTCTACAGGCTCCTCGCGAGACATATACACACGAACTACAAAGTCCAGAGAGGAGATGCAGCGCTGGGAATGGTGACACAGGTTTTGCTTTGCAACTTGTAAGGGATCACAGAAACTGTAGGCGCTTCTCCCTTCTGTTCAGAAACAGCATCTTGCTACTTCCCTTGTAACACCTCACACTTCACACCAGCATAGCGGGTAAAACATCTGCTTTGTAAGGGTTTCAGTGTATGCTGGCTTCAAGTACTCTTCTCTCCTTTAGAAACAAATGGAGCTCACTGCAGACTCAGTATTTAGTTGCCTGTGAACATCCAGCTAGCATTATTCTCCTTTCCTTCAGCAAAGCATTTTGCCTCATGCACTGCCACATATCCCTCCACAGCAATGTTGTTTAACAGCACTACTGAATCCACCGGTAGACCGCATTCTTGGGCCTACTGGCTCTACACAAACAATACAAAATAAAAATCTCTAGCAATTGCAAAAACAGAGGAAGGGGGGAGGCAACTCAGAACATATAGAAACAGCAGCACCTTCCCACCCCAGAACAAAATCTGTTGGACACTGAACTGCTATGCACAGTAAGGAGTAGAGCCATTAGCAAAAGCTTGCTGTGAAAATGAATGAAAATTCCTCCAACTGTAAAGTGCAATGCTGTTAATAATCAACCTTCAGATATTTTCAAAATCCACTGATAGTTAGTTTTTCCTCTAGACTTTTTTTTTAAAAAAAAAAAAAAAAAAAACAACTTCTGATTACATGAGTAAGATCACGTGAGTAAGTACATGGGATGTGTTAAAAATTTTGTATATGCTGAATTATGCTTAAAACCCTCAGTATATCTCTCTCTGTCGAGTCACAACTTTTGCAACAGCAAACATACAGCAAGTCTTCACAACAAACTGAGATTTACAGGTTATTGCTGGTTGACAGCTGAAGTTCAAGAAATTTTATAATTACACTACTTACTGCACTATCAAACACAACTGTAGAATAAGAACTCCTAATCAGAAGTGATCCATCAATGTTTAGAATAAAAACATGTAAGCCAGTCCATGCTCTAAAGCTTTAAAATAAAAAAAAATAAATGCACTTTAAAGATAAGAAATTCTTTAAATGCAGATAGCAGTAAATTGAAGTATCTATTCAATCTAATGCAGTAGCCTGTGATAGCAGCTGTTTTACCATCCCTACCAGGACCAAGAGATGACAATGTTTACTATTATATCACCCTGGAATGGAGAGAAACAAAATACTTTCCCCTCCCAGATTTGATTGTATTCCAAAAGGAAAACCTGGAAGCTAGATCAGAAAAATGCCTTATAGGCTCCTAAATAACCTGTTCAATCCACATACACAAAAAATGCCTCATTGCAAACCTTTAATAGTACAAGAAATACATATAATTTTAAGGAAGACGAATGGTTTGAAGACAATTGAACTGAAGCAGTAGGAATATTGAAGACAAGTCTGCACCTTAACTGTATTTATTCTTTCTTTTGAAAAGATGATCTCCAGTGAATCAGTGTCCTCAACTGTGTACTATCTGCCCTAAGCAAAGGTGTCTAAGACCGAGCACAGTACCAGTCTGCTGCACCTTGAAATGCACCACGCTACTGCTCACTTGCACAGAAGATGGCCAAAACACCTTATGCCTCCCAGTTTTCGCACACAACTTCCTTTCCTACAGAAAAGGGGAATTAGAAATTTCTGAACATTTCACCTTAATATGGAATCAAAAGAAAAGGTTGACTGGGATCAAGAAATGCTGCTCAGATCACCAATTAAATATAGCCCACGGTAGGCTATTTCACTTCCTTCTTCTAATTTACTACATTTATTAGGGTTTTACCGGGCGTGCTGAAAGAAACAAAATACAAGAAAATATTTTTAGATTGAATAGCATGATGAAGGACAGAGCATGGCTCAGTTTGGTTCTGTTGCTGCTCACATAAAGAAAAAAAACAAAATCTGATACTCAGTCTCAAATAAACTATATAGTTAGTTAATTATCTTTTTTTCTTCTTTACGAGTTAGCTTTAAATTACTGTGCATTGCTTTCTTTAGTTTTATTAATAGGATACATGAACATATACAAACCTGTGAACCAGGTACTATTATCCACTATCCTGCCTTTAAATATTGTACCCACCTATCTACTATGACATAAAAGTCTGTGAGGACATCACACAAGCTACATGTTTGGAAGCTAATCAAAAAGGAGAAACAACACCATACAAAAATATGATGTAACCAATAACACAGTGCAGAAACAAGCAACAAAAGACCTGTCCCAATCAGACGCAGCTTGCCTTCAGTTCTTGCTGCAGTCAGGGAAAACTTACCCCTCCACACCTCTCATTACTGCAAGAAAAGGTCAAACAGCTGTGGCAAACACAAGGCAACCAAAATTAAGGGTACTCCTACACACATTAATGTGGAACAGGTGAGCAGGTGAGTGCTGCCATGGATCAAGTTTCTTGGTTGCAAACAACCTGTGGAAATATTTGCATAACCTATTCAGCTCTGTGAACTGGGTCATGATTTGTATCATATGTGAGTGAGTAACTCACAAATACAGGTTTATAAACAAACAGCTTACTAAAGATCACCCACTCAAGCCCACAAAGCACACTTAACCAGGAACAGACCAGTGGTTCCTTTCACCCAGCATCTGTGCCTCCAGCTTCAATGTTTGTGCTGTCTAGCAAAATTCCTGACCGTGCATAGCTTTCAGTCAATCAATCTAGCCATGACACAGGAAAATAAACTATTTACACAGTGTTATATCTCAGCTAACCATTTGGAGTTAGCCATTACTGGAAGTGTTGTCTTAAGTAAGAGCATTGCTATCTTTATTTTTTGTTTTTAAACAAAAACAAAACCAAAATCCACAAGCGATATTATTAAAAACTGCCTTAAAAACAGGAACGTAAGGCAATCCAGATACTTTCACATCATGCACAAGCCAAGGCACGCTACTTACATACACATGCGCATTATATGAAGATACATATAACTTTATACATCATAAAACCACATCACATGAAAATTAACCTGAATTTTAAAGAGCGGAAGATTTAAAGAACCATCTAGAGCCTGCTTTATCATCTGATAAATGGGATGTTTTATATGGTTTCCAAATTCAATACCAATGACTAAGTTTTTTAATAACATTTATTATTTCTAGCCCCTCTCACTGCTTGCTATGCCTTTCCTCTCACCTCTCCCGTCCAAATATATGCATCTCCTTGGCAGCGTGCTGCTTGCCTTCAGGGAGCTGACCTTGGAAGGAGATCACACAGCCACCGATGGGTGTCCTGCACAAATCCTCTGGGACCTTTTGATTTCTACCTCTCTTGTCTTTTCTTCTGCTGCCTCCCTTGTTGTTACCATTCCCATGCTCCAAAAGTCACAATCATCTTTTATCCCAATCCTTCTGATAAGCCTAACCAACTGAACTCCAAGGCAACTGACCTCCTCTCAAGCTTGAAGGCTGCAGATTCTGTTTCAGACCTGAGGAAGTGCTAGAACTGCCCAAAGCCTGTGTGCCTTTTCTATCTGTCAACTAGTCTATTAAAGGTGCTCTCTCTTATGAGCCTAGCCTGTGAATTTTCCACACTGTATGGCTCATCTACAAATGGTGCTCTGCTTTCTTCTCTGCTCCACAGCAGCCACTCACCAAGTGCTGAGGGATGCTTCATTGCAAAAAAGGTACCTAAGCATTTGGGTTAAACATTCCCAAGCACGTAACAAAGAGGCAGAAAAGAAGAAGAAACCAAATGGAATGAAAATTAATTTTAAAATCCTCGGCCCTCCGTATAAAGAAAACTCCACGCCAGAAGTCAAAAGAGTCAGGATGCAAGTTCTCCTGGTATCGACACTCGCAGGCAATCACTCACCTTTTTATGGAGAACAGTGACCTTTTTGATACAATGGTGACCCAGCTTAGAAGAGTACATGGAAAAAAGTTTGGAAAAAAAAAAAAAAAAGTCTTCCTTGAGATCAAAATGTAAAAATGTAAATGATCTAAAAAAGTACCTCTTTATTAAAGAGTTGATGAAAGTGTGGGTCAGTCCTATTATCCTTTTAAATTAATAAAAAATTCCTGATCTTTTAAAATTCAGAAGAATAATGTATATTTAAAATATTCTGTAATTACCGCAAAAGTATTAATTAACAGTTCATGGATACATAAGTAGTGAGATGAAGGAATGAGCGATCTACTCACTATAAATATAAGCTTAAAAAATCATTTTATAGCATTTTTGTAGCTGTGTGATGTTAGGCAGGTCATAACACTAGTACTTTCCTCTGAAAACCTAATAATTATTAACCTTTTTAATTTTTAAGCTGAATATTGACTTTGCAATAAATTGGAGTAAGTTCAATCTTACAGTCAATTCCAAACATGAAAGAGTTTCTCTTCCAGCCACACTGACCATTAGTGCTAATTTACAGATATTTTCTTAGGCTTAACTTAAAGGAAAGTCTGAATTATCTTACTGCAAACGATTTTAAGTAACAGTACAATAATTCATATATAAAGCACAGAATTACAAATACATAAAATCACTATTTTCTCTAACAAACTACAAGGGGATATTGAAAGTTATTCCACACTGTACAGAAAAACATTAAAATACACAACACAGTCTTCTGTCTACAAAAAGACGAGAGAGTATTCAGAGAGCAAAACTACGGTGAGCAATTCTGCTAAATTCAGCCCCTCAGAAAATGTGGTAACTTCAGAAACGGTATTGGATTATTTCCTACATTTTTGATGTGCGTGTCTCAAGACAGAAGCCTACTTCAAACAAAACCTGAAGCACCATCAAGAAAATTGTTTCAGATATCCTTTTTTAGGTGGACAGCAGTCACCATCATGGTCCAAAAGATCCTTGTGTCACACACCGCCACACATCTGCTCAGCTAACTGATGGAATAGTGGTCAATGTTCTCTGATATGATCCAAGGAATAAAAGGAGGGGGAGAAAAAAAGAGCAAGTCTAAATAAATTTACATGTAATTTCCTCCTCAGAATTCTTCTAATTATAAGGATAAATCCTGCTATGGAAATCCATCACCAGCATAAAAATAGACCATTATATAGATTTAGTAAATTTGCTAAATTAATAATTCAAATAATAAAATAATTATTTAAATAAATAAGTAGAAACACAATTTAAATAAAATACTTTAAATTAATAAATGATAAGATAATAATTTAAATAATTTAAAAAATAAATTTCACTTTTATTTTTAATAAACTGTCAGGACTCAGGCATCATGGGGACTGCCTTCATCAGGAAATAAGTCAAAACAGAAAACAGCAAACTCATTATATTCAGGTCTGTAGCGGAGGCAGTGCTGAAGAAGAGGAAATGTGCTGGGGTCCCTCCACCCAACAAGCTTTCAGATGTTATCAGAAAACCTTGCTAGTCTATAAGTGATCAACCTTGCATTCATATTATGTGTTGCCCAATTTCTACTGCCCTAGACCTCAGTCTTATGCAGCTCTTGAGGTATCCGATCCCTCCAGCATACCAGCAGTGTCTCCCAACACTATGTCATCATCAGGTTTTCATAACTACAGTTTTGTTTCCAGTCTGTGTGCAGCAAGGTCAATAATGAAAATATTTAATAAGATCTATCCTAGGTATAACCTTCAGAGTAATCACCTGCCAGACCTCTCATTACTTGCTTTAATATCCTTTGTCAAGTCTAAGAGTCTGACTTTTATCCATTCTCACTATAGCCTTACACTTCTTCTTCACTAAAAAAGACAACTTTTCCTGCTGATCAATTTTTTCCCCGTTTTTTAGGCTCTCTGTTCTCACCTTACAGGTTTTTTTTTTAAGCTGGTTACTCACCCTCTTAGATCTACAGGCCTTTCCTTCAAAGGTTTTTAATCTCATGAGCCAGATGCTGAGGCTGTGCTCTGCAGGCCCTGGTTAACCTTCAAAAAGAACACACACTTCTTCGCATGAAGTTTTACTTTCCACAGCAGCTGCTGGCAAGAAGCCAAAAAAAAAAAAAATCTAGCATAGTCATCTTACAGTCATAACAGCTCCAAAATAATTTTAAGAATATTGCTAATCTTGGGAAAACATGGTATCATGTTCTTTCAAAAAGAGGAAAAAAAAAAAAAAAAAGAACTGAAGAACTGTACATAGTAAAACCACGTTACAAGAAAATGATTGTATCCTCCCATCAAAAGACGCAGTCCTTCAATGGGCTGTCCAAATTTAAAAGTCATAGTAATACGAATGTGAAGTTGGCCTCTGGCTGAACTGAATTTCAAGCTGATAAACTATACCATTTTAATTCACAAAATGTATTACAGCACAAACCACACTGTCAATGAATGATGGCTGTAGAGTGCCAGACAGTCAATGAAAGATGAAGGCGGCTGCATAATGCCAGTATATGATGCCCAGCCTTCTCTTAGCTCTAAGAGATTCCACCTGCTTCCCCATAAGAATTTGTGGTTATTACTTTATTTATTTTTTTTCACAAGACCAATTCAATAGGATTATAACAAAAATCATCACACAGAACTCAGACGGATTCCACCAGAGAGAAAGCAGAGGCTCTTGCAAGATCAGGTCCCAGTAGCTCCTAGAAAGCACACCTCTGGCATCTCACGAGTGCCAAAAGATAACGCCGGGTTGTCTAGAGCCCTATCCTCCCATCTACTGGGTGGGAACACAAAGCTGGTTTCTATTCGGGGCTGTGAATGAAGAAGGAAGAGCCAAGGTTCACAGTACTGTATACTTTCCCTACCCCACAGTTAGTGCTGAAAAACACTTCTCCATACTCAGCACCCAGTTTTAACCTCAAGCCTGAAGGTGCCAGTTAGCTGACAAGCCTCTTGCTACCAGTCCCAGCCTGCTACTTTACCTTACATTCAGTTTCTGCTTGGCTGGAGGTTCAACCTCTGAACCCTCTGCCGTCTCAAGACGTTACCTCCTTGGAAGATCTGTCTTGGTTGCTTCCTAAACTGGACATGATGCGATCTTGCACCAGTTTCTCTACCTGCTCAGCTCAACTAAAACAAATAAACATAAAGGTAAATAGGCAGCATGTTGTTTGCAACATTTACTATTGCTATTATATTAATGAATTTAGATATTTTAAGTCGTCATTGTTAAACAGGATCTTTATACACAAATCTATACAAAAAATCTACAAAGTACATCTGTTTGCTTTTTTTTTATTCCAGCTTCCACTTAAACTTACGAAAACTAAAACACGGAAGAGCATTGTGCTCTTTATTAAAAGAGGATGAAACAACTTCAGAGACCAAGAAACAAACAACTAAATAAATAAAAACAGTTTAATATATTCAAGCAGTCCAAAACGACTACACACACTTCTTTGAACTGCATTAGATTCTGCTTGGGCTTAAAGAAACCAAAATAAAGTTGTGAACCATTCAGCATACAGGACCACAGAAAAGATTTTTAGCAATAACCACCACAGCTGAATGATTTCCCCTACCCAAATATCAAAGGAAAATAGCTGTCAAAAGTGTAAATTAAATCGCTTTTAAATTGAACAGAAAATTATTTCCTATTTTCCACAGGTTATGATTTGGAGTGATCTTAAACCTCTGGAAAAGAATTTCCCAATTTTCAAAAATTCTGAAGCCCAATTACAAGTAATTATAGCTTTTCATTTTCAACATGATGAAATAATTTGATACTTTTTACAAGAGGTCTGGTTTAGCTCAAAATAGACAAGTGCTTCTGCAATGAGTTAGTACACAAAGACAATAAAGATCATTCTCAAAAGAAAATCAGGGATACATGTTGGCTATAAATCATAAATGGAGCATTCAGGCAAAAATAGTTTGTGTGTTCTACAACTGCCACTTATTTCCATTGCATATGAGTGAGATAAAGTAAACAGACCACTGACAGTTTTGGCTTTCAAATACAAAACGGGTAAGATTTGAAAGAAGAAAAAGAAAATGTATAGTATAATCACTACCGTTAGATCTAGTTTTAAAGTATAATTTGGAGAAATAGCGTGCATGAATACAAGCTTTTCTATATTCTCATTACAGAATAAAAGCAAACTAGGACCACATAGCATTAAATTAAAGCTAAATATTATTTTAAGTATCTTGTTCCCATGTCCACTTGCTTTCTCTCCCCTCAAGAAATTCATTTCTTTCTTATTTTATGGGAAAATAAACTATATTCACTAAATTATATATTTCAGTAAAACTCATTGAATCTCTCATACAAATCTGAAGCTCAACCAGCTCCAAGTCAGTCCATTGCACTTTGCAAAAGTACTGTTGTAAATGAAAAATATAATTTGAATAGAATTATACCCACACTAACTTGTATTTGAACCTAGATTTCGGGTATTATGTAAGACTACCTAGTAAATACCCAGTGCAATAGTAAACCTCTACACCTTTAGTTTTTAACGATAGAGGTCTGCACGACAGCTCTAAGTTATAAACACTTGACCTAATACACATATCCAGTAGCAAGAGGAACATTTTACATGTAGGGTAGTGATTATCATTTAAAGACATTTATCAAAGAGAAGCAAACTTTAGCCTTTTAAGCAGAGCAGTGCAGTCTAATCTGGAGTCAGAAAAAGCTTCAGACACAAATTCTTATATTCCAAAGCCTGCAAAAGGAACTTTGCAGCCAGCCTCTGATTTCCCATGTTCCTACCTTCTATTGGTTTCTTTGAAGGTCACCTGTTTACACTGTTAGCCCTTCAAAAACATGGAACTTTAACCGTTTGCAAGACCCCTAGCACACTGTTTTTTACAATATAAGGAGACAATGATATAAAAAAATCCACCAATATAAAAATAATAATAATAATAAAGCCTTATGGCATCTTTATAACATTAAAAGTGGCAAAGGTTTAATACTTTTCCATAACAAAATGTATCTTCTTTAGTGGCTAATGCTACAAATTGATTAAAAATGTGTAATGTATTATAAAGTGACATACAAAATCAAAAACTACTACTTCTGCGATGTATCCGAGCACCTGGTTGCCATTTAGCTTTCACAAAGAAAATTAGGAGACGGAGCACTGACATATTCAGCCGTCACATCTAGATTGGGCAACACACCCAGGTTTTTTTTGTGGTCAGTCTTCTGAAAGCGAAGCAGATCTTCAACAGCTATTAAAACAAGTATAAGCCAAAGGAAAAGAAACAACTGCTTAATCTCTAGCAATAAAGAGCAAAGTTCTGATTTTCTGGACAGACAACAACAAAATGAGGTAATTTACATGAGCGGACATTCAAGACTTTTAATATAACCTCAGACTTTGGGCATGGGCACACATCAGTTTGACCAACAACAGATGTATGAAGGAAGAAAGTACACCAGCCAACAAAGAGGCAGGCACACTACCATCAGAAAATTGGCATCTACAGCCCTCCTATTCTGTCAGGTAAATATATTGCTGAATGCTATGCAGGACTTATTCATATTATACGATATAATTCTATACCTTTATTACGTACATCTTTTTAACATTACCCCTCCCAAAACATCAGACAACAAAGCTCATTTTATATTTGCATTGGGCAAATATATTGTTGTTGTTGTTGTTTATTTTTTCCCGTGTTTCTCATGTTTCAGAAGACCAGATAGGGCACTGCATTATAGGAGTTGTTATATATCCTTGTCTGTCTTGGAAGGTTAAAACAGCAGGACGACGTTTGTCTGAAGGTTAAAAGCAGTTCTGAGAATGTGCTAGTGAATACTGCTTGCAGACTATGGGATTTTTGTAATAATCAACATATCAATATGGAAAAAATTCTTAGAAAAAAATGATTTTTTTTCTTCTTTATTTGCACTACCAGACAGCATTTATTATTATTGTTCCATTCTTCCCAGGCAGTTGATGTGATTAAAGCTTGCAGTCGATTTTGGGTACTGTTTTCTCCAGTGTGTAGCAGCCAGGAGTATGTTCGAAAACCCTTGGGTTTCCTCGTCTTCCAAGACCCACTCAATGCAAATTGAAAGGACAAGTAATAAAACAGGAGACACTTGGCCTACATATAGAAGTAAAACTATTCATAATGAACTCTAAGCAAATCAAGAGAAATTATTAAGGTTAGGAGATAAATACACAATGGTTTTAACCATGCCAAGCACTTCTCCTGAATGCGAGGCCCTCCATCCACCAAACAACTCTAAGCACTGGCAGAGGTCAGAGGTGTGCTGAAAGGTCTGCAAAGGTGAGGGTGACAAGGAGCTGTGACAAGCCATAGCCAGCCAAAGAGCAAGCTACGTCTGAGGCTACTTGTGGCCTGCAGACTAAAGGCCCTGTTGTTATACCTCATGACTCAAACATAAACATTAGATACCTTCAGTCCATATAAGAAGTTCATGTCACAAACTAATACCACAGCCAGCCTGCAGTTGGCACAGTTGTTGAAATTCATCCTGCCAGCTGCACCACTTTATCTACTTTACAGAATATTTAGAATACAAACAAATAAGAGGTAATTATAGTCTATCACTCTGAAGAACTGTCAGGATATCTTCTCCACAGGAAAAAAAAAAAAGGGACTGTCTCCAACTTGATTTACTCCTTGTCATAGGAGCTAAGAAGATTACAAAGCCCCAATCTTCTCTAGCATGGTTTAGACAGAGCAGCTCACTAGACACAAAATTCAACCTTGTCATAGAGAAAATAAAGACACATCGGGCAGTCCAGGACCCAGGAGGGCACCATTTGCATCTCCAGAGAGGAAGAAAGGATAGCTGTAATTTGTAAGCAAGAAGTACAGTCATTCATTAAATGAACTTATTTTAGCAACTACAGCCATCCGTGCCTTGGGCAGGGATGTGGGTGATGGAGAAACTTTAAATGTGCTTTGGTTTTACAGTGATCTTTGCCTTCTACTGATCTAGTTCAGGAAGTGGCTTTATCTTCACTGAAAAGCAGACATAAATAAATTATCCATTTCGGTTTTGTTGATTTACGTATGAGAAGATGAGCTTTGTGCTGCTGTGCTCACTGCTCTCCGCCATTTTGAGACAACTGATCTTCCAACTGGGTGAATGTCACCTGGAGCACATGTGAAAACATGCTTGTGTATCTTTTAGGGAGACAATGGTATGTCAGTATACAAGTAGTATATTTGTGGTATTATCGGTATACAAATAGTCATCTGATCTGGATAGTTTGTGCTCAAAGCAGTCTCTTTCTGTGAATTTTGACTAACAGCAGTAGAACAGTCAATAGCAACAAAATATCCTGTGATCAATCCAGACAAAGTAGAAGAAACACACCAAGAAACTGACAACCACTAAATTCTATACAAAGTTTTAGAGAACCGTGATGACACACTTGCTCTTTACAGTTCAATTAGTTCTCTCTAACCTGGGGTCACATTATAGGAAAGTCTAGAAGGTTTGGTTTTTTTTTAAAAAAAAAAAGAAGAAGAAGAAGAAGAAGAAGAAGAAGAAAAGATTCTGGAGAAATTAATTAGCATTTCTGTGACCAAGCTGTCACAGAGCAGCCTCTGAAATCCATGTTCAGAAGAAGCCCTTCATTGATTTGTTATTGTTTGGGGTTTTTTTGGAAGGGTCCATGCAAATGCAGCACTCTACCTGAGGGCAGCAACTTGCAGCACTGAAGCACTGTTCTGAAAATAAAACTTAATCAATCTGCTGTTGACCAAAATCTTAGAGCCAAATTCTCTCAAACATAAGAGATCAATGACACTGGAATCTCAAGGCTCACTACAATGGCTTTGTAATTAGCCTGCAAAAAAAAACTTTCAGAAACTGTAAGTTGAATATTGTGCAGTTGGGTTTCTCCTATGAGAGGCAAATCCCTGAAACGAACAGATTAGTCACAAGGCCCTTAAGGCAGAAAAGTAAGGAAAGCTTCTGTTCTCTGCAACTCTTAACACAAGGGACTTCCAGTGAAATTTAAACATTATAAATAGGCAATACTCTATCATACAATTCATAATTAGACAGTGGAACTAACTACTACAAAATGTCATTAAGGCTGAGGACTTAGCAAGGCTGGAAAAAGGATTAGACATTTATATGGGGTAACAAAAATATCCAGAGCTCTAATAATTTTCAAAGATCTATTAAATATCATGTTCCAGAGTTTAACCCAAAACTCGAACCAAGCAAAGACTGTGAGGCTTCTTGCATCTTCCTCTGAAACCTCCACTGTTTTCAGTGGACACTGAATTGGTGTGGCTTAACAAGCCCTGTCTGTCACTGCAATTCCTTCACGTCTTTAAACAAACAAAATAATCAAGTTGATCAACTAACGAGCTGGGAACCAAGAGGAATGGGGAGGAACGTGTCAGGCTTTGTCCCATCCTGGCAGCCAAACAAACATGAAGTGGAGAGCAATGCCTCTGAACCCCTGTCCTTCCAACGGGATCGAGAAACCTGTACTGCCATCGAAACAGTGGATCATACCCTGAACCTGGCAGGCTGACTAGCAAGCACTTGACTTCACTGGGAAGTCAGTGGGCTTCTTTGACTTCTTCAGTAGGCTTCTTTCTTTCCTAGGTTTGTACAACTTGTTCTTTAACATTGCAAACCTTTTGTAAACCATTGTAAACATTTAATAGTCATGAAATATACCGTAACTTTGTTAATATTAATTTCATTATTATTATACACATACGCAGATAATGTAGAGAAAAATCTGTAAGTGGAAAACATTGCAGTTTAGGACCTGAAAGCATTTGGATACTGTATTCCTATTACATTAAAATGAAATTTAGTTATCAACAGTACACTATGATCCAAGCCACAGAGAATCTTTGCTTGATAGAAAGAAAAAAAAAGGAAAAAGAAATAACTTTATTTGGCCACTGTGTTATAAACGTACTTAAAACTAAAAATAATAATAAAAAAGAAACCCTCAAACTTATTAACTCTCAGACTCAAAAGGGTAAAATACAGTTGATCTCAGAATTAAGGTGTCAGGATAAGCTAAAAAGTTTTTTCTGCCACTGCTTCTTTGTTCTTTCCTTCTGTGTAGGCAGCCCTGTAGTATCTATTCCTTTCCCCACAAAATAACCTGTCCTTGATTCTAAGTATCCCAGAGGATATTCTAACTCTCCGAATCCTATGGCCTTTGTATTTCTCACCTCTTTTACCAGCTCCACAAGAAGCAGGCAGTGAAGGGGCCACATCTAGACCGAGACCTGGCAGAACAACCAGGTACTAACTAGTTGAAGAAGCCAAAACCCCAAGGGTAAGATATTATCTTGCGCTGTCTGGAAGACATGCAGCATAAATCCACTCTTAAAACACCATGGCAAAAGGTTTAAGGAAAAACAGAAGTGCAATGAAAATCCTTAATTCCAAATCCATACACACTAATCTCTGTTAAATAATACACCTATCTTTAAAATACGAGGTAAGGTTCTACAAAAAACATTACCTTGATAGTTCCTATACAACACGGGTCAAAAGACTGTCTTCCTGTGTAAATATTTGCACTGTGTACTGAAAGTAACATTTCAGCCTGTGCATGCAATTACTAAATATTAAGTAAATAGCTATGGATCACATGTACAAAGGTGAATGCAAAATGCAGCAATATTTAAATTAAGATCAAAACAAGAAACAGCCCTTTGGTGGTTTTTTGTTGTGTTTTTTTTTTTTTTTTTTTTCTTCTTTTTCTTTAGAGTGTGTTAGATAATAAATATCCAAGAGCTCTCCAAGGCCTCAGAGCAGATTGGATCAGTTTCTTTATGTTTCCTTTTGTAATCTTGTCGCAGAAGCAACGTATCAAAAGATACAACCTGCAATTTGGTGGCAAAGAGAAACACTGCACCTCCCTCCCGTCCTTGAAGGCTTTTTTTCAAAAAGCAGAAAGGCGAATCTGACGACTTGCACTGAAATGTTCAAATCAAGAATTTTATGACTCAACTCACCCTCCTCTACACTGAGGACTCATACTAATCCAGCAGATCAGATCCACTAAGTCACCAACCATGGCACTCCATAAATTCATAGGAAGCCTGAGACTATCACTGGTAGCTTCTTGTACACACACAGAAGGCTCCCGAAGTTGAGGCAGAGGGCAATCTTCACACCCCACCAGGAACAGGACCACCCTAGCTACAAACAATACGTGGTTATCCCACTGACAAGTCCCAAACTTGCCACAACTGCCCCAGGCAAGGTTCCCTTGCAGCAGCCCATCCTTCACCGCACCCTGCCGAGGGAAGGAATTGACCACACAGAGCCATTAAAGAACCAGCGGCACAGACACTGAAGTGCTGCACCGTGTGCCTGGCCTATAACTGGGATACGGAGCATGGGCTATTTTTCCCCAGTCCATTTCCTTAACTGACCAAATCCAATAATTCATGCAATTTTATAATACAATCACTACACACTGAATTCAGGAATTGCCTTCCCAAACATGATTGTGAAGAAATTTCATTTGAAATAATTAAAAAAAAAAAAAGTATTTAATACACTTATCCGTTTCCATGAAAATATTTTTTTATTGAAAAAATAAAAAGAAAATAAAACTCAGGTGAGCCAGTAAAGAGAATTTTTTTTTTACTTGCTTTTTTTTTGCATTTTGAGGTAACTAAAGGAACCTGATCAAGTAGAAACTCAAAAGTCCTTGAATGAACTGGTGCAGTGCAAGTAACGTTTAGAACCTTCTTATTTGCCCTCTTTTTTTTTTTTTTTTTTTAACTAGAAGTGATTAATTTCATGAAATAAAGCCAACAATTTTTCATAAACTTTAATACAATCTAAGAATAGGGCTCTGTATAAATTGAACACAGTAGTCACATATTTTGTGGGTAGATTAAGGATAAAACTGCTAGCTCCATGCTGTGCCAGATGAAAAGGAACTGTCTAAGTACTTTAGAGCATACATATTTAGTAGGCTATCCAAATTATTTATAAAACTTTTGGGAAAAAAATTACTATTTAAGGAAAATAGTATCATTCAGTGAATAAGGAACTAAAAAAAATCAGGTTCCATCCTCAGCGTCTGAAAGACAAGGCAAATCATTTTTGCCTGTATAGCTTCCATATCTATGTAATGGAGGTAGAATTTAGTCATTTTGCAAAATGCTTCAGAATCTATAAGTGAAACATCTCTACATGGGAACTGAGTGTATTTAAATAGAAATACGCCCTTTCCACTACACAGATTTGCAAGAATTCAAAATCTCAGCTGTATGTTGAGAGACATGGAATATTTACCACATTCTGTATGTGCGGGCAATAAACACATCTTCAGCTCCAGCTCATCACACTTAGAAAACTCCCAAGGGAACAAGTGGATGAGCTGAATAAGTATGCAGAGCCAAAGACGATCGCCCTGGAGCCAGACAGCTATAGCTAACACAAAGCAAACTAAGTCTTTACTACCTTCAGCCATCCTTTAGACAGAGACACCCCAGTCATTGGAGAATGAAGCAGAGTGCTACGGAAGTACCAAGCACCAAGTAAAGTACCAAGGAAAAAGCCTGTAAAGTCTGCAAAACAAAACGGACATTTACTTTAGCATCAGAACATAAATAAGTAGTAATGTTTCAATAAATGATGCAGGTATAGGGAACCTCAGCAAGCCGCTCAGCAGCTCCATGTAATACCAGTATTGAGGTCTTCAGAGAGACTTGTCTACATGTTCTTATAGCACTGTGAAATGCAGTTCACAATCCCTTTTGACAGCCTCAATTTAGACATATCCACCTTTACAGTAGGGACTATATGCTAGAAATAACTGTCACAACTTATTGAAGAGCTTAGTTACTTCCAGACAACTAAGAGGTCTCTTCTTTTTGAGCATGTACAAAGAGACCTCCTAGGAGAAACGCAGGAGATATGCAAAAGAAATGAAGAACAAAGGTTTGCCCTGAAAAAGAAGCTCATTGCTAACTGTTCTGAAAGTGAGACAGTCTTTTAATGGACCTTACAATGGAAAGCCTCATTAAGAACTTAACACCAACATTTTTATTGTTATTAAAAATGAAGAAATGAATTTTAAAATACACTTTCATATATACATATATATATATGTATAAAGTAAATCCAGAAGTTATTTCCAGGTTCTTTCACTTCTTCCCCATAAGAGGACACTGCCCCTCTAGTGTGTGTCCAAGGCAGCCAGGATACCACTGGAGAAGGAGCTACAGGCCTTTCTTCCTGGGAAGTGTAGAATCAGAGAAGACAGTAAGCACTCTTGTTTACTAGGACATTCCTCACCACCCTCTTAATCTTTCTCTCTCGTTGAACCATTGTCCATGGGGCTCTTCATCTGCTTCACACTCTGCATAAAATGCCTTCCTCCTCTTACCAGTGTGCAGCTGTTCCTCATTCACATGGATAGATGCAGCAGTTGCTCATTTCTCATTCCAAATGATGTTAAAACATTTGGACTTCTCCCAGCCAGGCTGGGAAGAGACATAGGAAAGAACAGTTTTTCTACCAAATATTCCCGAGTAGTCTGGATAACACCTTATCTTCTAAGAAAAATACTGTAAAGCAAGTAAAACTACAATAGTAGGAGCGTCATGGAGAGAAGAAACAGGAACTGGCCCTCCCATCTTCCAGTGGACAAACGATGAACACAATTCCAGTCTTACCACTAGCAGGCCTGGCTAGAAGATACATGGGGGAAGCTCAGTGGACAGACAGGTAGCAAGGAGATAGCTCTGCAGCCTCAGTGCCTATAGTGGAAGCGAGCACACCTGCAGTCCTGCCTCCTAGAGCTCATCCATGCTGCTCCAAGAAGAGTTCAGTTCTGTCTTCACCCAGCTCCCACAGCTTCTCCTTGCCCATCACTCCAGGAGCCTGGCGCCAGCTTGGTGGCCCTCTGATGGACTCCACTCTGATCTGTTGAAGTCTTCCTTGTACTGGAGAGCCCCAAACTGAACACGGTATTCCAGATGTGATCTCAAATGCCACACAGAGGGGAAGAATCACTTTCCTTGACCCGGCAGCTATGCTTTTGCCAGGAGAGCCCAGCTTGCAGTTGGCCTTTGTGGCCAAGGCACCCTGCTGATTGATGTCCAACCTGCTGCCAGCCAGAACAATCAGGCCTTTTTCTGCTGCTTCCTAGCAATTCAAGTGTCCTGCTGCATGGAGGTTATTCCACCCCAAACTCAGGGCTTTATATTTTCCTTTCTTTGAATTGCATGAGGTTCCTGTCAGTCCACTTGTCCCTAGGCCCCACTGAACAGCGGCCCTGCCCTCCAGCGTACTCACCACTCCCCCAGGATGCCATCATCTGCTCCACTCCAAATGAAACTGAGCAAAAGCACGATAATCTAGAGTCGCCATCTCCATGCTGCTGCAGCGGAAGGGACACACAGGTAGGAAGAGGAGTCCAAGAGAATCACTATTGATTTTCAGTGTTTTTTGTGAGACAAGAGCCTACCAGTCCCAAGCGTCCCCGTTATAAACCCTACTGTCCGTATAACAAACTTGACAGAAGGACTGATTTTACAGTCCTACGTATTTACTTAAACTGCAGTCAGTGGTGGTTTAAGTTAATATGATGGATTGTAAACAACTGCAGTTCAGAAGCTGGCATAAGTTTGCTTCTACCAACTTACTGATGGGGGCTGGAAACCTCTTAAAACTTGCCAGAGCTCATCTGCCAATACCTCAAGGAAAAAAATCACCAACAAGCTGTTCCTGCAAGAAACATCTTTCAAAGTGAATATCCTTCTGACAAAATGCACGGCTGTTAAAGTTCAACAGATTTTGTAACAATTTCTTGCAGATCTTAACCACCTTTGACTGCCTTTGACTTTTGATTCACCTCAATGAGGGAATAGCGAGGTATTTTTGCCCTTAATAGGAGCTGAACTGAATCTGAATCCTGAATTTCTCTTTTAGAGCATGATATGGCCTTAAGAACGAATGGAAAGATTGGAAGATGTTCTGCCTCTGAGAACTCCATGTGCATGCTAAGACAAGAAACATCAGTGAGCTACACAAAATATATTTTAATGCCAAATCAATCTCACCAAGAGTGATGCAGAGAGACTTGCGTGACCAATGCATTTTCTTGGGAATTATTCCAGCAGGGGAAACAAGAAGGAAGTGCAAAAGCAAATTGCTGCCCACAAGATTTTTCCAGCATCTCCCACGACCCATTGCACTTCCTCTACCCAGAAACCAGTCCCGACCGGGGCACTCTGACAGGTGACAGTCAACTGGAATAACAGAAAGGGGAATTTTAACCGGCAGAAGATGAGCTATCAAGCTTAGTAGCTTGAGATTCACTCAAGAAAACCTTGAAACCTCCAATCAATACTGCCTGCAAATTCTCGGTTTGACTGACAAGGAGAGAGGAAAGGCGAGGGAGGACAGCCCACGGCCCCGGCTTCCCCAGGGAGGGGAACAGCGGCTTAGTCACACATCAGTGATCGGTGTGAGAGAGGGAAGGGGAAGACCAGGGATCCAGGCTGCCTGCCGTCAGCACACGGTAGCTGTCTCGAGGTTGGGAGGCTGACCTGTCTGGCATCCACATGCTCAATGGCAAGAGCCGGGTTCCCTGAACAATCCTCCACGTGTGCCTAAAACAAGCTCTTGCTACCTTTGGGAGGGATCTATGCTACCTTTGGAGGGATCCACATCTCTCCACTGACTTCCTGTTATGCCTTTAGTGCCTAACCAAAACAGTTTGGTTAGGAGCCTAAAGAGCCATGAATACTTTTTGCTGCTTCTGCAGAAAACAATGTATCGGGCACAGCAACCTGGGGGAGAAAACATTATTAAAAAACAAAGTGGACACAGAGCTAGAGCAGATCTTTCTCCATCATTATGACCAACAACCAAAGGACTGGCAATGTATGGTACATCGTTTAAAAACACAAATCCTGAACGGAGGCAGAGGCAGGCCAGGGGTCCCTCCGAGCTGGGTGAGCCACCAAGAGGCGTGCAGCATTTCCCTCTGCTGATGGTCTGTGTGCACCCACCTCCCTTTTGTAATTTCTGGACAAACATCTGCTGTTGCCTGCTCCGTTCCCAGAAAGCACAAACACTTTTCGCACTAGGCTATCAGCAACCCATAACAGGCAGATATCTCTGCATCTGGAAGACTGCGGTTTTAAAGATCTGACAAGGAATAATATCTGAACTTAGGTGGTAATTAAACTGTCTGAGCAACGCTAAGAACAGATACATTATCTTTTAATATCAGAAATGAAGCACTATTAGAGAACACAAAGCACCTCTCCACACAGGAAACACACAAAATGGATCCTGCTCTTGCTGCTGGGAACTCAATAGATACTCGCATGTTTGATCACATCTTTGACATCACACTATTGCTCCTACTGACTACCGCCAGCTTTTCTGTGCAATCCCGCTTACAGAAATTCACATATCCCAAGCAATTTTAAATGTTTTTCCAGAAAGATATATATATATATTTTTTCCATTCATTACATAATGATCTTGAATGCTACTCTCAGCTACAAATTCTTGGGGGGAAATAAAAAATACAAATCCAGAGACAGTAACCTGAACTAAGTAGACCATTGTGCTAGTCTACTTAGCAGGGAAAAAAATAATGAAACAAAAGGGAAAAAAGTACAAAATATTATAAAAATCCACCAAGTTAAAAGGTTACATTTTATATTTCGTGGCTTTGGAGATTACAGGGGGAGGTTACAACAAAAATCAAAATCATCTGTAAAAGAGTCATTTTCCGTCGCTTGCAATATTTGCGTGATTAGTGAACACAAAGCATTTAAGTCAGAAATTTAGAAAGCTGCACAAGAAATACAAATGTACTTGAGAGGAAATGAGACCGAAAGCTTTTAATTCTTTGAAATATCCAGCATTGTCAGGAAAACAGGCTGAAGCTTGAAGAGCTAGCTCGGTAACAGATGCTCCGACAAACAGTTCCAGTATCTGATATTACACTGTTTGTATATTTCCGTGTTGCTAATTTAATTCTCAACTGTATCTGAACCAGAGATCACACGTTCGTATCTGCTAAGGCAAGGAGCTCCGGCGTTCCTTTGTGGTACCTCTGCAGATCTCTCGTAAATCCATTCAAATTGATCTAAAGGCTTTCTAAAATCACCATTTCCTCTATTTTCCCCTCGCTTCATTGTGTAGCACAAAGAGCACACCTTCACAGGAAGCAGACAAAATGGATCCTCTTTTCCTCCTGCTGGGAGCCCGGGATACAGGCACACTTTTGGCTGTGCATTCAGCATCTCACAGCTACTTCTGCCGACTAACCCGGTAATTCTACACACTCCGCTGCTGTTATTTTTCCTTTCGACCACTTCCTAATAAACTCCTTGCACAAATTGGAAGCATCTTCAGTTCAACAAAACGAATTGTTATCCACATCACAGTCTCTGCCAGAAGATATCCGAGTATTCAGACACATTAACTAAGCCCAGAGTAAAATATCTTTGTTTAGAGAACTGCCCACAAAAGATCACCGCTTGCTGCTGCCAACTCTCTTGATTGAATCTTTACCTCAAAACAGGTAGACAGTCATGGCACCGTGCAAAAAGCCCCAACTTCAAACCCTAATAGTGCTGCATGTTTCAGACACTACAGTGTGTTGTTTCCTCTGCAAAAGAAAGCCAGACCAAAAAATGCTGAAAGAACTGACAAAAACTGAGTATTAAATAGCACATGGGCAGTAAAGCTTACAAATTAGAAAGTGCCAAAACCAATACTCTGGGTGGAACTACACAACCGATTCTATAATCAAGAGCAGGTTAGATGATGGCAGTATTTCCTTCAGCCTATGAATTTGTGCCAAATTCTGCCTATTTCCATATACACCCTGCGATCTCCACTTACAAGTTATCACAACTTATTTTCCCCCAGAATCCCTAAACATGGAGCCACTGCTCTGGGAACAGCTGAGACTGCCACCAGCAGAAACGACTGCAGAAAGTGGAAGTATTCATCCAAGTTAACAAAGGAAAATAAAAAAATCTCGCTGGTAATTCACAGCCCTACCTCTGCCTCCCAGGAGCCGCCCTCCACCCACGAACACCTTTTATTTTCCTTCCATCTAGAAATGATAACCAAAACCAAACTCTGACGTTTCCTTCAAATTTCTATCTTCTGTTTCACTAGCCATCTCTGCTCCTTACGGTCTTTACTACTTACTGTTGGGTTCCTTAGTCAGGAATTAGATCTTACTGCTTTCTATTTTTCCTCCTACAGCAGCAGCTGAAGAGTTAAATATTTTTAATTATCAAAAAAGAGCACGTGTACAAACACTACAAAAGGAAGCAGTATTTTATGATTATAGCAGTATTTCTCTGGATTTCATCTCTCTCGTTTTAGCCTGCTGTCTTCAGTGGGGCTAAGAATCATGTCTTCATATGTGTTTTTGTATCACTTATTGGAAAAAACAGTTTTGAATAACATCTTTGGCTACTGTCATTAACACATCTTTTTTTTTTTTTTTTTGTATAGGATTAAGCCCAGAATTAGTGGGAACTGTAAGAATTGGTACTACCACTCTGCAATGTCATGGTAAATTTCAGGATCCCACTTTGCTATCGGATCCCGTTCAGTGGAAGTTTGTATTGTAAGCATCTCCTGGAGAAGAATGGGGGTCATAGACTGGTGCCCATTTCATCAAAGCTCTTGAAAGCCTGTGGCTGCAAGCCCTCTATTACTCCAGAGCTCATTTCTTCCCTTTTTGCTGTAGGAAGTCAACACACACTCTAATAAATGTAGTTAGCGTAACAGCCAAAACTCGAGCAGGAAACATAGTTAGCTCAATATAAGTCATAACTGACAAGCAGAAAACACGCAGAAACCCAGGGTTAAAAGAAAACAGTATTAGGGCTCTGAATCGCATGGAATAACAACCTCTGTTTTTTCCTACAAGTTTAGTCTTGTTTATAAGTATTGATCCTTGATATGGTCAAACAAAAGGGGGGAAAGAAAAAAAAACAAAACAAAAAAAAACAAAACACAACTCTGGAACAACTGGAAATAGATCCAAATGTTTATAAAATGTTCAAAAATAAATCCTCATGTGTGACCACACAGAGTTTGTTACCTGTAAATACAGGGAGCATCTGTCTGTCTTCCACAAACAATACAAGGATGTAGACGTTACAGAAACACAGTTGCATTTCACCTGGCAGTTTGATGCAGCGCACTTGCACATGACAACACATTGATTTTACTTCTACCTCCATGCAGACATCTACGTGAAGAAATCCATTAGGCAGACAGTTCTCATCTCTATTGACTGACAGAGTGACAATCGAATACTTTTCACCTTCCAAACTGACTGACAGCTAGACACTTAAACAAGCCTTCAAGTTGCAATAATAGTATGAAACACTTTCAATTACCTGAATCAAACAAATCCATGATCCCACTAGTTGAATGTATTTTTCTGTCTGCTGCTATGCCTGGCTTGGTTTACATTGTTGTTTGGGCAATTCAGATCCTTAACAAGAATGCTGGAAACACACAGGTTTCTAAACAGAGGTAAACCTGAAGTAGTCTTACTGTATGCATCCCTGTGACCAGAAAAATAAATGCAGCCCGTCTTTTGGATCATTTCCTTGCCAGCCTAGCAAGGAATCAAACCTTTTAAACTTGCATAAAATGCTTGGGAAATAGCTACATCATTAGGTAAGTGTCTTCCTGATACTAGCAAACATTAAATGCCGACTTACCATTGAAAGGTGAACATTTCTTTCTAAAATTAAAATGAAATTGTAGCAAACAGTATTTTAACTTTGGGTTATTATATGCACAGCTTGGCCAGATACATGAACAGTTTGGCCAGATCTCTAACCCAAATTCCAGGTATCCATTCCTCTGATACAAATAATCCAAATTTTAATGAATGAAATTGCCTGCAATTAAAATCTGGATTTATTCGGGGCATAATAACAAACAACCAAACTTGACAGAGAAACAACAAATTGGAAAATTAAAATTTTTGGACACAACAGCTTGCAAGTAATCAAAAGCATATCTTTGCATTCTACGATTTCCAGAGTGAATAACTAAGGTTGGAAATATCTAATGTTCTGTAGACATCAATACGTGTTGCTGCAAGACATTCAGCATGATCAGGCTGAAATATCTAAATGAACATGCTTATGAGTTAAACATATACACTGGATAACAGGCAAACAAGTAGGATCAGGGTGCGCTCTAATGTACTGTAATTGGGTTGACAGAAATAAAAGGAAAAGTCAGAGTCCATCAAGAACTGTTCAGTAAAAAACACACAAAAAGCAAAAGATTGTCTTTGCAATTGAACAGTTGCATCAAAAATGGTCAAAGCATTTTAAAAGACATAATTTTATGTTCTAAGAAAACAGGATCTGAAAATAAACCACGTTTCCATACATTCCCCTTACAAAAACTGGCTTTTAAGCCACGTTATGTCTAAGGAGGTTGAGTACAGTTACTAACTTTTCCCCCCTCTCTATGCACCACTTGTTTTGTTTGGAATTCAGGCAGGTAACAGATAATCTTTACAAAAACCCAGTGTTGCTTTGCAAGCTCCATCTGGGTTTAAATGTATACAACCATAACAACTTAAAAGACTTATTTACATTTTTTCTTCTTGGTAAAAAAAAAAAAAAAAAAAAAAAAAAAGCCAAGTCCTAAAAGAATGCAGAAAAACAATCGAACACAGAAACAAAAACAACGAGAAGCACCACCACCAGAAAAAAAAGCACCCTCTGAATTCAGCAAATAATCCTCTGTTATATCTACAGTATCTGAAATTGTACAGTCTTCTATTGCTATTATGAAAATAATATTCAAAAAGGGTTTGAAAATAATGTCACAACAGCAGTTCTGCAGTATTAATAATTTAAAGGATATGTAAGAACACATTTTATCACTTTGTTTCTTAGAAAGAAATTAAATAATTAGCAAGAAAGCAATCACTTGAAGGTGATGATACTCTTCTAATGTTACTGTGCTTAGCGTTTCTTCTTTTTTTTTAATCAGTCAATACTATTTGAAGGCGTCAATATAGAATTTACTGTGCACACAACATAAAATGACTCCTTCAGAAGAGACTTGCTGTTGCGCAGTATACAGCAAATTGATTTTCTGAAAAGGAATGCAGCCTGTACTTAACCTAACAGTGTAACCTTGTTGTACTACATGAAAAGGGATCATGCATATTGATTTCTTTATTACAATTCCTCTTGTGATCAGTAAACATTTGTAAACCCTCCTTCTTGGAAAAAAATAAAATAAAATATATGTTTTTCTACTTTGAAATTAGCAAATATAAAGAGGCTTCAATGTTGAATTCAGAAACTGTCCCTCTTTTACAGAGAGAGAGATGCCAGACTATCCTGTTTTTCTTTGCCCATACTTTAGGGGTAATTTTTTTTAAGTTGCAAAAAGAAAGCAAACTGGATTGATGCCATCGACAAATGATTGGTTTTGCTAAACTCAGAAGGTTTGCCTTCCAGAAATGTATATTCTTGATGTAGATATTCATTCTCCTTTAAACAGCTTGTTTAAAAAAAATGTGGAAAACAGAAGAAAAAACAGAAACAGGTACTATCACAGAAAAAGAAAAGTAGAACTTGCACAGTATCTACCCTGGTAAAACGAAAACAGAATAGCAATGGACGCAAATTTTATATTGCTTTCTTTTGAACACAATTAAACTTCAGAGTCTGTTAACATGTAGTTTCTGGAATCGATGTAAGCAATTAAAAAATTTCAACCAAAATGTTTTGTGAGGCGTAATTACTATAAGGTCACTAGATATTATTTGGAGTCAGTTTAGTTTATCACATTACGACATGACAGGACGTGAGGCAAAAATTATAAATTCCTTCCCTAAATCTGTCCTTTTCTGATTTAGATGGATGAAGAATAATTAACTCTTAATTATTCAGATGACTTCAAGGCAGTTTCAGGATTCAGTAAAGAATGCAGTCATTTTAACCAAGGAAAGCAGTCTCCTATCATTTATCAAATCTTGCAACTTGACCAATGATGAATAAAAAAATCTATGTTTACCCATAGCCCTAACTGCTACCTTAGAGGTTGTTAAGCAACAAAATTTCCTTTAAATTCTACCATATGCAAATTATCAGATGCAATTTGCATTTTAAAGTATTTAACTCTACATATTTATTGGATTTTGAGGCCATGCTGATCATTGATTTATGTGCTTCTGGCAATCATATTTCCATATTTGTATGATTTTGATGACAGTAATAATTCAAATATGCAGAAAGTTGTTCTTTGAACAATATCTTTAATTACGTCCTCAAAGCATCATTGTTTTGCCTGGTGTCCTGACAAAAATGGTTTGAAATGAGAAATGGCATTATGATCCGAAATGCACAGAAGTACATTTGTCCTTTGCTGTCTAGCACCAAATGCACAGAAATGACTTTTCATGTTAACCAATCCTCAGCCCTAAACAGTCTGCAAAGCCCAGCAACCTTGCACGTAAATACTTTATTAATTCTGACACACTTTCACGACAAATTCAATCACAGTTCACAAGATTTCTGTTCAAAATGCAAAACCTGCCCCATTTACTTTGCCGCTAACTCAGAAAGTTTTGCTGCCACGTTTTTTTATTGGAGTTGTCACAAATTATGTGCACTCTTATGAAAGCTATCAAGAACTGTAATCATTAAGAGATCCACAAATATTTTGCCCATTTACTTCTCAAACACGACCATCAAGCATGTCTTCTGTCACCACGATCCAAACTGTTTTAATACAACTTTTGTCACTGGAACACATGTATAAACTTTTTAGAATAATTGCTCACTCATGTACAAATATACAAGAGTAATGCATTAGCCTACACAATGAACTTGTGTTTTAGTTAAGCATTCCTATTTATACTAATGTTCATTTAAATATTGTGCAAAAGTCAAATATTATCAGAATAATACAACATTTTACTTCAGTGCAGCACAGATTTACTAGTTTGCCGTTTCCATAAGTACTGTTCTACATAATACCCTTTCTGCCTTGTGCAGGGACAATCTAATATTTAAAATAAAATAAACAACAGACCCTTTTCCAAGTTATTTATAATTTAAGAAAACTCTGTTTCTTTTAAAAAATGCATAAGTACTTCCATAAATAGCGTTGAAATTAACCTAAATTTATCAACATTTTTCCATCTGTAAAACACACAATATTAAATTCTTATGAAATCATTAGGCATACAGTTTGCTTACTCACAACCAAAATATACTGCAGCATAACAGGGTGGTTTTTCTCCCTGATTTTTTAAATGCATGCTTTACAAAAAAAAGAACCTCCTTTGTATATTCCATACTGCCAGACAGGCAAAAGCAATAACGAAGGTATGCAGCAACTATGACGATCGTTAAAAAACAAAAGCAAAAACAAAAGAAGCAGCCCTCTATCCTTTACAATAGGGGCATATTTTTTGGCCTGCAAATATCTCAAAACAATAGTTTTTCTTCGGAAAGACTTAAATATTTTATTTATGGCTGCTGAACACAAATTTAGTGCACACTATAACTGTATAAAGCTCTGCTTTATTTTTTATGAGAGCACCCCAGGCAAACAAACATATAATGTAGACCTGATGTCAGCCACCCTAATATACTTGTTACGATTTTTTTTTTATTATTTTTTTTTTTTTTTACTCCCCAGGTAAAAAGGACAGAATTCATGATTTTTTTTACATCTACTGCTTATCTAATTTAAATGTAAGCTCCTCAAGTCAGTTAAAAAGAAGGAAAAAGGGCGTAATTTTGTTTGTAGCACCCTTTAAAGAGACATCTCCTATTTTGTTAAATATTATGGCACACCACCAAACGGCATCTAAACTCACTTAACTATCAAAATGCATTTTAAAGACAATTGCACTTTTGCTGTGATTCTTGATGCACTGCAATGTAAATACCTTGTCTCGTTCGAGGCAAGCATACTGTTAGTAAAATACATGACATTTGCTGAACAACCTTTAAGGAAATAATTAGATAAAGACAAGCTGCTGTTTTTCAGCCCCTATCAGATTAAAACTGTTTACCTCTTTACCAGACAGGTATGATGCACTTACTATCAAAATTATGCAAATCGGTTTACCATTAACTAGACGTGTTAGCAATATTACAACTAAATACGCGATCTATGCAAAAAGAACTCATTTCCACTCAGAAAAGCCTCCACGTTTTACCTTTAAATCCTTCTAAAGATCATAAAGATAAATGCCTTTGTGATGTTTGGGTCTATTTATAACACAGAAGCGCTGCTGCTGGCGGTAAAGTTAAAGCAGCGTTTTCACAGGGCAAGTGAAAAAATCATGCTGGCCTCCCCCCGACACTCCCTCGCGCCTTGGGGACGGGGGCATGGAGCACCCCAGACACCGGGGCCACTGCAGGGGCACCGGGCTGGCAGTGGATGGCGAGCCTTTGGGGCAAGTTAGGTGGGCAAGAGGCAGCCCCGAGAGCCCAAGCTGGGTGTCTGCCAAGAGAAAGGCCTGGCAGTGGGCCCGAGGAGGGGCGTGCACCATAGGCCAGGCGGCAGCGCGTGGAGCAGGCCTTGGCCCACGGAGGGGAGGCAAGGAGGGCATGGCCCCAATACCCCTGGCCCACATCTTCCAGGGACACACGGGGCTTCCCAGTTCACGTTCTCTGTTTCCCCACGCTCCTCCATTGAAGAGAAACTTTTTAGGTTTGTGCATGTGATTTTACAGCCTAGGCCCGTGGAAAGGGAGCCGCAACTATTCTGCTGGAATTAAATCGCAGAAAGGAAAAAAAAAAGAGCCCAGCCCGCTGAGACTAGCGAACCGTTTGCAGAAAAGCTTTATCTAGGAAGCATATTACACAAAAACAACAATGAACATGCTTAATAATTCTCTAAATTCCTCCTAAATAATTAGGTAAACAAATTTGGAAGGGGGTTACAAGAAATTTAAATATGTGATTAGACACGAGCTTACGTGATTAGAAATGCTCTCGAAGCAAATACTCTGTTTAGTGTCTCACAATCTGCTCTTAGAGAGACAAGTATTACCTGAGTAAATTTTATTTATTTACTTTTTTTTTTTTTTTTTTTTTTTTGTGTGTGTGTTCCTTTCTATAGCCCATTATAAAGCACTCCAGGGACTTCTTGCTGCACATCCCCTGCCCGGACCATGACTGCCCTGTGGGTACAATCCTTCTCAGGACTGCGATGTCCTGAGCACGGCCAGGTGCTCCCGAGGGCAGCCGCTGTGTTTCCACGGCGTGAGGACCAAAGCCCTGGGCACGTCGCGGTCCCAAGAACACCGGAGGGGACAGAACTAACGTCATTTGCGTTATTACACTCTGTGATTCTCAATGAACTTATTGTACATCAGCTTCAGGAGGGGTCAAATACATTCTCCTCTCAGAGGACTAACTCTTTTAATGAATCTTGTGGCCACAGTAAAAATCTAAACATACAGGAAAGCTGGGATTTTACACACATGACCCAAAACGCTCCGTTTTCTAACTGAAGAACAACACAGCTTTCATTTATTTTCCAGAATACTTACCTTAGTTTTAAACTGTAAAACTATTTTGTAAACAAATTAAATTTTGGCCCTTAAGACTATGACGTTGTAATTAAATGGGTAAATGAAAAATATTTTAGTTACAGCTCAGGCCTCTCAATATATTTCTGGGATAATGAATGAATCCTTAAATCGATACCATAAAATATACAGAATTTATAAATAATTAAGACATTTATCTTCATGGTAGAGAATAAAGTTATTGTATGTAGTTTAGATATGAAAATGAAATTCCTGTATAAAACTGGTACCATTTTTATCATTTGTAGAGCTCAGTAGCACTGCTTATTAATAATAGATTAAGCAGTTGTAGCCGGCTATATAAATTGGCAGTTGATTGCAAAGGGACCTAAAATCGCAGTAGCACAGCATAGCAGTTAATGCAAAAAATGGCCCTTTCATTTGTAAAATAACAAAAATCTGCACCTTAAATTGCTGTGCTCAGCTTGTAGCTGTAGGAAGGCAAAAATGAAAGTAATACGATAAAATTAAGCAGAGATGGTAGTAGCATTTACTAGCAAATTTGAGTACAAATAAAAGTCAGGTTCATCACTTCCTTCTCATCGAAAATTAAAACAAAATATTCACCAGTTTACATGACGAACTCAGAATTGCTCCATCTGAGAAAGTCAAATGGCATATCTCACATTTCAGTGCTGTACTGCGAGCTACTTCATACAGCACAAAAGAGTAATATACCTTTGAAAGAATTGCTCTCCATGAACTGCTAATGAGTAGCTTTTCAGCAGCAATCTGCTTTTCCAGAGGCTTAAAAGAAATTCCTTTGTATCAATTTAGTTATATGCAAATCAGTTTTTAAAAAAGGGAAGACCTGGATCTGAGTTCAGATTAACGAAAGCTTGCAAAGTACAAGAGAAATGCAACGCAAGGGTAAACATACTTTTGTACGTGTTAAAGTCCCCACTTCGTGCCTAACACCGAAAAGCCTTACTAGAAAACAGCTGCTTCAATAAAAGCTAAAGTCAACTTGGCAAAAGCAAGTGATAAACGGCCAGTTTCCATTTAAAACGCCTAAAACCAGTAACAAAATCAAAAGAATGTTGAGACTCTGGAAGTATCCACTTTTGTAAAACTAACACACAGCTTTACAGCGGCTCACTTCCTTCAGGGTTTGGACACTACAAGCATCCTCTAATCAAGCACAATTAGAGATACTGGAAAACTGCAACAGATATGAGAGTCATTTAGATTACAATACCTAGAGTAACAGGAAAAAAAAAGTATTATAACATTTTCCTGTAGTTTTAAAAAGGTGTACATAGGAAAACAGTGAATAGTGCATGACTAAGCACATGAAATAAGAAAAATGTACAGGTCAACTCATTTATAGTAATTCAACCTTCATCTTCTGATTTACTTACTGTAAAAAAATCTATTATAGCCACAATTTGGTAGTGAACTGTAGCCATCTACTGGAATGAACAGATAAAGCAAATGTTTAAGACAATGTTCCTCCCCAGGAATCTAGCTTGCTTTGTATGCTGGCTAATACACGCCAGAAAAACGAATAGTGTTAGGTGCTATTAATACTGTAAAAGGAATCTCTCTCAGAGCTGGTGCAGGCTAAACAATGTCAATGAACGCAAAAGATGCATTCATTTTTAAGCTTTTTTTTTTTTTTTAATAAAATACACTTTACAATAGAAATGCATGGATTGTTTGCTATAAATGACAAAATTTTATTCTATGATCACTGTATTAACATTTTTAAAAGCACATGAAGTGAATCAATACCCTACTTATTGAATATTTATTTTGAAACGAAGCAAATGAAATAATTTCAGCACTTCATAAAATTTAGGACAGTGTATTTCATTAATCACCATTGACATGTAACACAGTACTAAGAAGCTTAACTTTCCTTTATCTTAAAAACAAAAGCAGTTAAAATATAGAAGCTGATCCCACAGGAGAAAGAATAAAAATCAACCCACAACTGTCATGAGGGAAGGGAAGGAGTGAATGTTGAAGGAACAGGAGGGACCTCCAGAAAGTCCAAACCCATTATGGAGGAAATACAACCTGCAGGAAGAAATGGTGTCTTTTATTAGACTGGGTGCTAAGAGTGAGAACTCTCTCCTCTCGGGCTCAGAGGAAAGGACTGAGCTGCAAAGTATGTCTGCTTCTTCCGGAGGCATAGTTTCATCTGCCAGCATTACTATTTTGTGTCTTCCGTCATCATCGTGGTGGCAATAACACGGCTACTAATCGCCTTGTTCTCAGGGACGGCTACTAGTAGCGCAGGGCCGAAGGACAGCAATTCAGTGCCAAGCTGCAGGTATCAAGATATGTAGTCAGACGTAGGGATGCTAATAAAATTGTTGAATGGGAAAAGGGGCAAGCAGTCGCAGTAAGATCCTGCCTTTCCACTCCTAATGTAGTTTTTGGCCAATTTAATTCCTGTTACGAGGGGACTCGTACGCTGTACTATCAGCGCACACTCTGCTCTGTCCTCTGGGCGTTCTGGCCCTACACAAGCAACATCTGAGTCTCTTCCAAGCAGTTCAGGTGTCCTAAGGCACTCAGCTCGTTTTATTCATAAATACAGTAGAAGCACATTTGCTGTTGCATTTGGGCCCTGATACAGACACAGAAGATTTCTCAAGTTCTAACACCTGCCTTGAGTAAAATTAGCCCATCGAAATAAGGTACAACATTTAATCTCCACGAAATGAAGGGCAATCCAAGAAGATGGGAAGCATAAT
>NC_140124.1:99102419-99595660 GCF_964035555.1 Netta rufina
GAACATTCATTCATCTGAATCTCTCTCTTTCTTCTTTCTTTCTTCTTTCTTTCTTTCTTTCTTTCTTTCTTTCTTTCTTTCTTTCTTTCTTTCTTTCTTTCTTTCTTTCTTTCTTTCTTCTTCTTCTTTCTTTCTTTCTTTCTTTCTTCCCTCCCTCTCTTCCTTCCTTCCTTCCTTCCTTCCTTCCTTCCTTCCTTCCTTCCTTCCTTCCTTCCTTCCTTCCTTCCTTCCTTCCTTCCTTCCTTCCTTCCTTCCTTCCTTCCTTCCTTCCTTCCTTCCTTCCTTCCTTCCTTCCTTCCTTCCTTCCATTTCTTTCATCCATGAGTCTTTTACTGGGGAAACATAATAAAAGTCTATGGTTTTGCTGGGCAACAACTCATCTGAATATCCAAAGTTTATCTAGTCCTTGAAATGTCTAAGTGTAACTAAGTACTTCTACTTTTTCCAGTCCAGAACACAAATGGTCTGTGACCCATGAAATTAGAGAAACCTGATCACAATAAAACTGTTGTCTGATACCACTTTAGAAGACTAACATGATAGGACATAAGGAACAGATCGTGGCTACTTTGGAGCACACCACCTTGTGGAAAAAAAATTTATCTTATTTCTAACAGAATTCAACTGCAAAGTAGATATATCTTTGCAAATGAAGTACATTAGCAATAAGGACTTTGAGATTCGGCTCCTTAAAAGACTTATTGTTACATGTATTGTGCTTCTTCGAGAAAACAACTGACCAGTCTCAGCCTTTGAGAATCTTGTCCCACTTTTAAAGAACTGTTCATAACTTTTGTTGGTGCTTCCAACCACCTCATGAATATTTATGCTGCAGTTTTTAATATTTGCTTGTACCTTTATATAGAATAAACTAAAATCAGTAACTTCTTTTCTGTCCCAAACATGTATGACATGGATGAAGAAAAAGAGAAGGGACACATTATTATTGGAGTTGACGGCATTTTATTTTTCTTTTCAGTAGCGTGATTTCTTTATATGTAGCTATCATAGGATCTGCTTGTCATATGATACACTGGCAGTAACATTTATTATTGCCAAGTACAGCCAGGCTGGATTTTGATTTAAGGCAGTAGGTAATTCCTTTAAACAATGAATTATGTCTCTGTGCAATGTTAGCAGAGGACACAAATCTAAGTCCAGTTTCAGATTGCACTTATCCTACTTCACTACTGTGAAACTATATTTATTGTATTGCATTAAAGGCTTTGAAGGTTCAAACATGATCATAGAGGTGAAAAGCCTGTAGTTTTGATGAAAATGAATACATATGCAATGCATTTTGGGTATAATTTCTTACAAAATGAATGACAAAATACATTATTTTCCAAAATCATCTTCTTATTTTCACTAATTCTGAAGGATCACTATTTTAAGGTATGGTATGATTGATTATATTTAATTAAGTCTTTATATAATGAAAAAAAATCGGATCTCAGTATTTTCACAGATGTGTTATTTTTGAATAATAAAACAAGGACTTTTACTGCAGATAGCTATCTTGTTACTTGCTCTTGTTGAATTATAAGGTACACTTTTTACTAATATGTCTAGATGTTTGATTGATGCCATTTATGATGTGAATATGAGCTCTCAAATTCCTTAAACTCTCAGGGCAACTATGTATTTAATCCCCAGTTCCTACGAGAGCACCCCTGAGAAGAAAGTAAGAACTAGCTTTTGTATATATTTAGCAAAAGGCACATTAAATCATTCACAATCCTTATGTGAGATGTTAACAGTCAGAACAGACAATATAGCCACAATGAAAACCTTTTAAAGTTTAACATACTAACATCTCTTTTTCATCTTCTCTATAATTTTACTCTCCTCTAAAACATGTCTAGTTATCAGGAACTAAGAGTATCCTTAAAATCATCTTGTCATATTCTTTTCATCTCCCACTGAACTAAGAGTTCCATTGTATGTTCAGTGCATCTTTTTTTTTTTCTACTGAACATGCTATATTTCCCTACAATTACAGTTGCAGGTGCAGCAATTCAGAATTTGGATATAGAGAGACAATACGAGTCGAAGAAAATCACTTGCAGTTAAATATTTTTTTCCTCTTGGAATCTGCATCTGTTTGTGGCTTAAAGCTGTTGCACTGTAAGTGTTCCCGTGCAATAGGAAAGCAAAAATGCTGATGACAATGACAAACTTTGTGTATTTATGAAGATGCATACACACATACATATATTTATATAACTTGTCATTAAGTATAAATCCCAGATTGAAAGAATAATTATGATTGATTATCAACTATAAAAGAGCATGATTTGCATGACAAGGTAAACATTAACCTTTAAAATATTTTTGTACAATAGTTGATTGGAATAAAAGGTAAACAGGGAAATGAGGTTTTTCTTACTGTTCCAGTACAATCAAGATTTTAATCAAGCCATGCAGATTCATCATAATGTTTGTCACACTATGTGTCTACAATAGTCCTCACTAGACAGAGGAGCTTCCAGGGATCTTCTGTGTTACACAACAGAGTAATTGTCTCAGGCTAAGAAATGATCAAATAATAAAATGTTCAAAATTATAGGAAAGATTGAAAAGACTGAAGAATTCTAGGATTCTAGAAAAATAGTAAATAAAGTAACTTGAGAGAATAAATCAAGAAGAATCTAATCACTGCTAGGTTATTGTTATTGTTATTGTTATTGTTATTATTGCCATTAATTATTATTAATAATATTATTAATAGTAATTATTAATAATTATTAGTTTTAATAAATATTTAATAATAAATAAAATAATTTAATAAATAAGATAATTTTAATTAATCTTAATAATAATAATAATAATAATAATAAAGATTGTATTTTAAAGATTACCTGGTTACCTTTTCACTCACCTTTTTATATGTATGTTGCCTTTTCTTAAGCTTCCAAGTTTCTTTTTTATCTAATTGAAAAATAGTGAATCTCTCACATCCTGTAAGTCTTCTGTAACTCTCAAAAAGTACTGTTGAAGCTCATCTGAGAGAAGGAAAACTTGAAAGAGGAAAAGGTGTATTATTAAAAGGTACAATTTACTGCTTGATACTGTGGAGAATTTACATTGAATATCATGTGATTATAATACAAAAATATCTTTCTTTGTCATGTACAACAATCATAGAATCATAGGATAATTAAAGTTGGAAAAGACCTTGAAGACCATCACCGTACTACCACTGTCACCCACTAAACCATGTCCCTAAGCACCAGGTTCAACATTTCCTTGAATACCCCCAGGGACGGTGATGCCACCTGGGCAACCTGTTCCAATGCCTGACCACTCTTTCTGAGAAGAAAAGACTTAATTTCCAACCTGGACCACCCCTGGCACAACTTGAGGACATTCCCTCTAGTCCTATCACTAGTTATCTGCATGAAGAGACAGACCCCCCAGCTCAGTATAATTAACAATATGCTATTGGGAAAAAAAAATAATAATTTTGTTTTGGTTTGTTTTTGTTTTTAGTATGAACCAGAGATATTATAATTTTAGTCTGTTTTGCTTGTAATATCAAGGCACAGAAATGTCACTGTAAGTTTATACATTGCCAAAGGCCTAAAAAGAAATGATTGGCAGCAACTGTGACATAGTCTGCCAGTATTTCTCTTTGTTAGACTGGTTTGATAAATCCTTTTCCTGAGATCAGATTATGGCAGACACTTATGGTGGTGATGTTGCAGCCAGAAGTGAATTTTGCACTGAAGTAATCCTAATAATGTAAAAGCCAATGGACATAGAATCCTTGTGACAGCCCATTCATTGTTAGTATGAACTGAACTATTATGTTAGTCATGGAAAGAAGAAGACAAGAGATGGTAAAACTACTATGCATTAGTTCATGAATAATTGAAGTTAAAGGTGTTCTGGTGTACAATATAAAGAAAATTTTTGTAACTACTGCAATGCAGTTGGAAATAATGTACTGAATTTTTATAGACTGAAAATCTAATGAAACCAAATGCATTGAAAAAGCAGTGAAATAGTGATAAATTCAATCCATGTGTTGGTAATTGAACACTGAATGTGCGTGGCAGATGATTTTTTCTATATATTAGAAACCTATGTCTCATAGAAGCATAGCGACACATTGTGACATCAGTTTGCTAATCTACAGGGATTTGTTAATTTGAAGATGGTACATCTGTTTTTGTAAAACCATTAATGAATAAGCTGGTCATCACTATCTACAAGACAGTAATGTTGTAAAATATTTTTAATTTTGAATAAATGGATGCTTACAATTTATAAGCTGTAAAAGTTAGGATAATGAAGTGAAGATAAGACTTTTTTTTTTTTTTTTTTTTTTTGTCAATGCATTTTAATTTATCTTCTCTTCTTTTAAGCACTTGATTCATTCATAGTTTTTTACTTGTATTGTTTGAAATCCTGTTGGTAAATTCTGAAACCTTCTTTATATGTCAGTGAAAAATTCCTGGACACTGTCTTAGCTGTAATCCCCATTCATTCTGCTTGATTGTCCTTGGACAGAGAAAATAAGATGGCTCAATAGTTTATATAAATGCTTTAAGAAAAGTACCTGTCAACATTGTCACCATAGCAAACTAGTGAAAACTGCCCTAAAGTTTCAAATAATTTCTATGGCTATGTTTCTTTAATAGGATAGCATCTTCATTTGCTTTTATTTAATGCTGATTTTCCTTTAAGACTGCAATTATCCAGCTGGCGAACACAGAATGGTCTCCTTAGTTATTTCCCAGCTTAAATATACAGCTATTCATCCAAACTGAATCTACCAAATGAAATGTGTAGCTACTTTGGAAGATAAAGGAAAAGATAGCTCTTAACTTTTTGACCTGTTATTTTCTAAGTGTTTTTCTGAATAGAACTGCATCCACAGATAATAATTTACATATGAACGAAATACAAGTTATGGTGAATGGAACAATGGAAGCTGGGTATGTTGATGTTCTCTGGTAGCTTGAGCTTTTTGAGGAGAGGTTTTGAGAAAAAAAGTTGCTATGCCATCATCTGCACATACAGGATAATTTACTTAAGCATGTATGATCAGAAATATTTCAGAAATAATTTTGAGAGCATAAACAGAAGAAAATTACCTAACTCTGTTTCTTGGCTCCCCCGAAATTGTATTTATGTACCATACATTTCAGTGTTCTGATTAAACAAAATTGAAAGGAATGGAAGTATAACCCCATACTGACAGTAAATATGACCAGACTTTTTTTTCTATCTGGACTATAAGGCTATGTGGTACAGAACACTTGCTTTTCTGCATTTTAAAGAAAAAAAAAAGTTATTGCCAGGAAACATATTATCTGAAACTTTAGAGGTCTTCTAAAAGTGTCTTGATAAAAATAGATTAAAAAAAAAAATAGAGTTGAAACACAAAAATATGCTCAGAAAGAAGTAATTTTGACCTCATTTCATGTCAGAACATTCTTTGTAGTATTGCATTGCTTCACCATGTTGGTGAAAATGTTATCTCAGGCTGATTGCTCAAGGTCCCGACCTGCAGAAAAAAGAGATTTCAATTGAGATTTTTCAGTGTAGACTGAAAACTTTTTAGAATCCAGTCATCCAAGTGAATACACTAACCTTTATACTTAAAGGGCACACGCCTTTCTTATACTCAAAGGTTTTTATTTTATTTTTGGATTAAAAAATAAGAAAGAAATCCAAAGAAGAATGAAATTATTGTCTTATGCTATGTTCTATTAATAGATCCCACAGCTAAAGGCAATGATCTATTTCAGCTTTACAGAAGATTACAGCAGTCACTTGGTTGTTCATAAGACACCGGAAATTCAAGTGGTTGTTTATTTTCAACTTGTAATAAAAAAAGGCCCAAGGACCTGCTATTAATATCACTATGTCATTCATGTCACCATCATGAGACTGCCTTTAGCAACCTTTTAAGTGGTATTTACCCTCGAACTGGTACTTGAACAGCTTGTATAATATTTGCCTCTTTCAAAAATAAATCACTATCAAAACTTTCATATCCCCAGACAAATGACTATATCATTAGCAGTGTCTGTTTTCCTGCATGACCTTTCTCAATATATTTAGAACTGTCTTATTATTCTTGACACCATGTGAAAGATTTCAAAATAAGTGTATGCAGGTGAAATTGCTAAATGAAATCTCGTCTGACTTTTTGTTACCTTCTGGAAGAACTATGTTCTCTTTTTGCAGTGGTTATTCTGTAGGAATAATAGACTATACTGCTCAGGGGCATTTTGCAGATAGGCATTTGCTGCACAGAGTGTTTTTACATCCTGGAATACCCTGATGATTTTGAAACTCTAACATTATGTTAATATAGCTGACAATGTAAGACAGTCTTGCAAGCACATCAACGTTAGTTGCGAACCTAGATATGTCTTATCACCTCATTTTTCAAGCTACTATAAAATGCAGAGATAAATGGCTACACATTGCTTGCCCCAAGCACAGTGAACTGTAGGTGTCAAAACAGAGAAGACTAATTACTCAAAATCCACTACCTCAAGGTCAGAGAAACTTTTTTTTCTTTTTTTTGTTTCTTTTTTTTTTTTTTTTATTTTAAGCTTGCATAAAGTGATCATCTACACTTTCCTATGGACCATTCTGGTCAGTGTCCCTCTCTCCATTTTTTCTTTCCCTGTACCTTCAGCATGGGCAACCAGGAGGAAAAGCCTCCAGTATTCAAGTCCTTTTTTTGCAAAGTGCTTTGTTAATTACCAAGTCTTTGTATAATAATTTATTTCCCCATGGAGTCAACTGATCATGCCATCATCTTGGCTGTACTTCAGTAACTGGGTAATCTGACATTGAAGTCTGTTTAACTTCATATGCATTGTCATGTGTTTTGGATCTTTTTGAAGCATACCAGGATTCTGCGAGTTTGAAGGCTAAAACCATCTTGTACTCTTGTGTGTTTAATGTGCATGTATGGTAAATGATTGTCCACCCTCATTCAAGCTTTCTTCTTATAATGTCTTTGAAATCACTTAATACTACATTAATGCTGAAAATAAGTTCATAATTTCTAATACACTGTGATATCTGGGATATCTTTCACAGCTTTTTAAAATTTTATCCAAAATAAGCTTTTTCCAGTCACAATTATTTTTAAAGCACCCTGTAAGTCACATTTTGCACCATTCAATATTTGTCTAGCTGTAGATATTGCTCAGGTAAAAAAAAATACAGTTTAATAATTATAAAACGTTCTCTCTGTACTCTTGTAATTAATGAGATACAATTGCAATGAAGAGACATATATTCTTTCTAAAAAGGGCTTATTTTACAAGACTAACTTTGAAACCAAAATTATAAATAGGTATTTGCTAATGTTTATGTATTGCATTATATGCAATATATGTTTTGGATATAGCAAGATTTTCAGCATGTCATTCATGCAGAATATAGAAAACACCTGTAAACACAGCATATTGAGAAGCAGCAAAACTTTTTTTTTTTTTTTTTTCTTCATTTACACTTTAATTCATACAATGGAAGTGAATTTCATTTTTTCTTCTTTTAGATATGGCATCTTTATGTGGCATTACAAAAAGAGTTAAGTTAAGCACACTATTTTACTCATGATTGGGAAATATATAAAAGAAAATTTTACTCCAAATGCAGCTTTTATTATAAACAAACTGCTAACTTTTCTGTAAAATTCTGCAGAAAGAGTGTTGATCTGTTAGCATTTTATTATTTTTTTCTATTTGGTTGGGTAAGCTTTCTCTGCACTCTCATAGCAGTGTGTAACAGACCTGAGTTGTAGACTTAACAGTTTAATTCTGATATTGATTAAGTTTAAGCAAAGATTTTTGCCTCTGGTAATGTAAATGAATTAGATCAAATAAGTGCGTATATATTTCAAGCACTAAAAATTTTTAACTGGCTACAGATTTTTGCTTAAATTGCAGAAACAGCATGGGTTGTGAGACACTACTGAATTACTGACAGTGAGCCTGGAAGCCAGGCTTTCCAGACTCTGTAGCTGCTTTGAATTAAATTAGGCACTCCAGAAAACCCAGGGATTGCTAAAACAAGAAAGAACCTTTCTACACACACCCTAGTAAGAACCTGAAAATCCAGAACATTAACCTTTTTCAAGTACAGCTGGGAAGATTATCAGACCTTTGTGATTTCCAAGCACTTCAGAGAGCTTTAAATATTGCAAGAGCTTTGTGGTCACCAAAACAGAGGAAGGTTTTTTGGCAGGACTCTCCTGGACTTAAAGTATCTGATTAAGTTTTTGTGACCTACTTGAGAATAACTAAAAATAAAATAAAATAAAATAAAATAAAATAAAATAAAATAAAATAAAATAAAATAAAATAAAATAAAATAAAATAAAATAAAATAAAATAAAATAATAAAATAAAATAAAATAAAATAAAATAAAAAATGAAGAAGCTTCCAGGTCCTTTGTAGAAGTTGTGTTAACTAGGTAAAACTAGGAAACAGCTACCTTTGAAAGAACTGGTACCACTCAATGGAAGTCCGTACTAACACATGACAATGCCTGATCAGCAATTCATACGATAAGAGCAAGACAAGCTAAAAAATCGTCCTTTTTAGATTATCATACTGATTATATGCAAATTATGCTGACTTTGACATTATTATTATTTTTCTTCTTTTTGGAAAAGAGGCAAAAATCCATGCAGACAAGAGTGTTTCAGCAATTCTTCACTTCATCAGACCAGTTTCATTGAACCAGTGTCCTGTCCCTCATGACTGGCAAGAGCAGATACATAAAGGAAAATAAGAAATAAGGTGAATATATACTCCATTTATACTCCAGCTTTCCCAATTCACCCTTTTCATGTCACTGATAACTTTGTGGGCCCCTACCATACTTGCTACCAGTAGTCTTCACAGAATCAAAAGAATCACAGAATCACAGAATCACAGAACTGTAGGGGTTGGAAGGGACCTCAGAAGATCATCGGGTCCAACCCCCCTGCCAAAGCAGATTCCTCAGAGCAGGCTGCCCAGGTAGGCATCCAGACAGGCCTTGAATATCTCCAGAGAAGGAAACTCCACAACCACCCTAGGCAGCCTGTTCCAATGCTCTGTCACCTTCACCATGAAGAAGTTCTTTCGCATGTCAGTGCAGAACTTCCTGTGCTCTAACTTGTAGCCATTGCCCCTTGTCCTATCCCCACAAACCACCAAGAAGAGGTTGGCTACATCCTTCTGTCCCCCACCCCTCAGATATTTATATACACTGAGGAGATCCCCTCTAAGTCCTCTCTTTTCCAGGCTGAACAGACCCAGGTCTCTCAGCCTTTCTTCATAGGGAAGATGCTCCAGGCCCCGTATCATCTTTGTGGCCCTCCGCTGGACAATTTCCAGGAGATCCAAATCATTTTATTTTATAGAACCTATTGTTCCATGCCTTTAAATTTTAATATAAACAGAACTTCTGGCAGCAATTAAAAGTGTGAGTTCTAATCAAGTTGTCTCTTTTTTTTTTTTATTTTTTTATTTTTTTTTCCATTCTTAATCATTGCTAACACTCATTTTGCTTTTTTGCCTGCTGCAAATGCTATGTGATATTTTCAAGGAGCTATCCACATAAACTTCAAGAGCTCTTTTATACATCATACTAAAGGGCAGTAGGTTATTGTTAGTATGCCACTGGCTGATTTCTTTATAAAATGAGTTAACTATGTTACATCCTTTGAGTTAATCTGCCACTTTATCTTTTTTTTCCTTTTTTTTTTTTTTTGAGGCATAATCCAAATATTATAATACTTCATTAATACTTCATTAATACTTCACTTCATTAATATTTCACATTCAGCTTTGACTCTTCTGCATATTTTTTTTTATTCTCAGCAAGATATGTCACATCATTACTCATATAATTTTCAGATTTATTGCAAAAAAAATAAAAGTAAAATAAAATAACATTGACCTGAAAAGATTTATTTTAAAAGTCCCTACAATTGTGAAAACTGACTATTTAATCCTTTTTTTTCTTGCCTAGGTAAAATCTTAACTGGTATCACTGACATATTAATTTGTACAGGAGTTTTTGTGTAGAATATACTGAAAAATCAAGATTGGCCTATTAACCAAATCACCTCTCCCTTTCCCATGTTTATTCCTATCTCAGAGAACTCTAATAGATATATCAGATATGACTTTCCTCTACAAAAGCTGTATTAATATATTGTACCATACAGAATTTATCCTTAGGGTTTATCCTTAGGTGACCCCTTACTCTCATTTCTACCATTTTGTCCATGATAGAGCTCAGATTGATCTATGGTTATTCAGATCATCACCTGGATTACTGGCATTGCTAGTGTCACCTTTTATTACTCTTGCAACAATTACAGTTTAAGCAACACTTTAAAGTGTTTAAAACACTATCCTTAAAAAATAGTTCCAGAGAGGAAACATCCTTACCTCTGTGACAAAAAACAATACACAGAGCTTACCTATTATTATTTATTATTATTTATTATTATTAAACTTGATATTTCTTGCATATCATCTGTATCTTGTCTGTATCTGCCTTATATATCTACGTTGTGCATCTGTCCTGAAAGGTTTTCATTAAAATATGCAGCAATGGATACCAAACAAATGCATTTGATTTTCTGCTGAATCATGTATTTCTGATTCTGAAAAGTAGCATGAAATCCAATGCTAACTCTATTAATGTTTTCATCTTTGAATGTGAATGTGGCTTGTGGTAGACTTTAGCAAATAGAGCATTTCATTAAATCAAACAAAAGCGATATGTTTATTTGGTTCAGATCTATTATGGAAATACACTCATTAAACATATTAATAGTTTTTTTGTTTGTTTGTTTGTTTGTTTGTTTTTTAATTGAAATAATTTACTTTGCAAAGATAAAGACCCTTATAATATAGTGCAAGGGTTCAGTAGTGATGAATTTGAGTTCAATTTTTAAAACTGCATTTCAAAATAAAGTTAAGGACAGTACAACTTTTGTAACACTTTCATCCTACAAAAGAATGAGCAGATTGTATGTAACTCTCAGAACATTTCTGAATTAACTTTTGAATGATTTCATAAATGTTATCACCTGCAATTTCTCACTTTCTGTATGGCAGCTGAATTCTGAATATTTCTAAGTGGATTGATATGGTTTATGAGGATTAATGCTTTATTATTTTCACAAATGAAATCAAATGCCTGTCCTTAAGATTTATTAGAAATTTTAGGGATTATCTAGGAATTACCTAGATTCTAGTAAGCATAGCCTTGTGCTGGACTCTGCCTTCACATTATATGCTATAGGTAAAGCATAAGGAATTTTGTGGTTACTTTGTAATTTGTCTCTTTCCTTGCTTATGAAAGACTTATGCAGAAATGGCTTGTGATAACCAAACTCTGATTTGAAGTATCAGCCAAAATGGCAAGGCAAGCAGTAGTGAAGGGCATTGTTTCATATGCTGCACTAAACTGTTGGGAAAGAAATGGAGGAATACTTGGCATCCCGAATGTCTCAGGCATGCAGTCTCATGTTATATCCCATTCCACAAACAACTTAAACGGTGTAACTGAACTAAAGCTGCAATGCTTTCCATAAACCACTGAGAAATTACTTAAAGTATCCCATATATAGCTTACAGGGGCAGTGAAATTTTGGCAAAGAGTTCCTCTCCAGGCTCTTCGGAGGGAGGTACTGTGACTTAAACCTTTTGCTTTGCTTATGCTTTATCATAACTGTTTTTGATATCGTTAGTGATCTCTGAGCCAGAGAATACTAAACTGATCATACAGTTTAAGTGCAAAATCTAGTTGCCTTAATGGAGGAGTAAGTTTCAGCTCAAAAATACCGCTGTACTCAGAACAGTATAAGCCCACTTGTGATGCTTAGATATGCTCTATTGGTCAGTGGTATTTTGTCAATGTATTGTGAATTTGCATCCAGAAAGATTCAGGTTACATATTAGCATAACTATTTCCAATAATAAATTTACTGAAGCATGGAAATAAATTGCCCATCTAGACTTTGCTATCTCCTTCACTAGAGATTTTTAAAGATTGGCTACACAAGTATGCATCTGGAATGACAAAGATATAGTAGTTGATCCTGTCTTGTGCCAGAGAACTCAGTGACCTCTTGAAGTCCCTCTTAGCTTTATTTCCTATGATTCTGTGAAGATTTGAAAGTAAATATAATAAAAGCTCTGAGATACTCAGAGACTGCAGTAATGGAGCTGTATAATGTTTTGAATAGATGACACAAGTGCTCCCTTCCTGGGACTTTTGCCAGCTAAAGGGTTTTGAACTACAGCTTTTCTGAATACTTACACTACTGAATTCCCCAATTTATTTCTAGTGAAGCCTTTCTTCTTAAATCCATATAAATAAATTAGGCATCTGAACGGAAGGGAACACATTCTGATTGTTAGGAATTGATTAGTATGCTGTAAGTGGTAATAAATGTAAATAACCCTATAGAGGACATTTCTCTGATGTAGTTTATTTCCTCTTTGACCTGTGGAGATCTCTTTGACCTCTAATCTCTGATTTATTATACGTCATTATACGTCAACTGATTTATTATACATACATGCAAATCTCAGAGGATTGTATCATTATTTTTTTGGTTGTTTGTTTGTTTTTCTGCCTTTTTTTTTTTTTCCCTTAATATTGCCAATGGAAATTGACAGGTCTTTCTATGCTCAGTGACTCATTTTAGTATTATTTTTAAAGATCAAATCAATAGTGTTGAATACTGCAATATACTGTAGATATGACAGCATTTAAATACAATGAAAATTACCTTAAAAAGTACATAAAAATATCATGTATACGTTCAAAGGTTGAATTCAAATTCAAAATTCAAGTACAATACGAAAGATATTTTTTTGTTATTTTAACATGAGCTTTTTTTTTTGTATAAATAGTATACAACGTAATTAATTTATCATAACCTAATTCTTTTCTAAAAAGATATATATATATATATATTCTTCCACAAGAGCTAAGCAATAGCACCATCTAGAAGCATAGTTTCAGTTATGTGCTAGCTTCTTTGAACCTATCATTTCCCTCCTTTTCTGATGATGGATGGAGGATAGCCTTCATAAGCTTCCAAAGTGAATACTCTCAAAGTTTCCTAATTTCGGGAAATTTGGTACACTTTTATTAATTTGCACAAGTCACTGGAAATTTAAAAGAAATTCATGTTTCTCTATTTAAAATAAGGTCTCTATAAAAATTATCAGTGAAATAATTATAGAAAAGAATTATTGAAGAGAATATTTTTACTTTACTTCAGACTGAGAAATGGCAGAACTATTTTTGACATTTTTCAAAAGTCTATACTTTTGATAGATAGAACCGGGTAATTGGCAGAAAAAGTCTACACAGATGAATAAAGCTTAGAAAAATATAAGAAACTGAGAATGGACCTTAAAATTGAAAATGCAGAAAAGCTCTTGATAAGCCTTTATACACCATACAAGGTATGTGTTCATATCAGTAACATTAGACCAATACTAACATGTCATATGACAATAATGTAGCTTGTAAAAATTCTGTCTCATGGTCGTATTACCATGGTAGCCCTGACAAAATTTTCTCCCAGCACAAGAATGACATAAAATTTTATCTGTAGGTAAAGAACAGTTATTCCATGTGTAGTACATCAAAAACAAATTTCACTGATCCTGGATCACTGAATGGTCAAAGAAATGAATGGTTAAACTCCAGAAAATGAATTATTAAACATCCCTCTCTGTGTATCTCTGCTGGTAATGTAAATTCAGAAGCCAAGTTCAATAATGTTCACAGTATGGATATTTATGCTTTAGATTTGGAGTTTTCTTCTCTCTCAAATTCTGCAGCTGACCTAACCTGACACCTGAGCCACACAGTTTTAGTAAATAAGTGTACCAGTTAGTGTGACTAATACCACTCAAGTGTTTGACAGCTTTCTGTCTTGCTGTCTGGAGTATGAAGTGGAATGGTTTGCTATTTTTTGCTTTCTATATATATACATATGCATATACATGTACATGTACATGTACATGTATATATATATATATATAGTAAATGTACTATCTTAATCTGGAAGGTCTAGGATTTTTTTGGGGAGAAATTTCATGGAAACTATTATTATTATCATTATTATTTTTCATTAAAACATAATGACTTGTTGAAGTGAAACATCTTCTGACAACATATTAGTTTCAGGAAAAAAAACTTTTAGGAAAAGTATCTTCCATCCAGCATTGTATTTTCCAGAAAAAGTAAAAAAGTAAAATAAATGACTGTGGTCAACATTTGGATAATTGCTTAGAATGCAGCATGCAGAGATTGCAGAGATTTCTCAGATTCAAGATACATGTTTCCTTTCCAACTCTTTAAAAGTGTATTATTGAAGATGGGATCAAATAAATGAATGTTGGATCTGGGAAGAAAGGGGAATATTTTGCTTCTCTTTTACTTAATGGTGATCTTAAAACTTTGTACCAGTTCCTTAAAAACATAAATCCCACAGCTTTATCCACTCTTACGGACTTAGTCTATAAAGTGCAATATATATTTTTTTATTATTTTTGTATTTTTAACTGAAAGAATGAGTGTTGTCACAATTCACTTAATCTGTTCAGCCTGGAAAAGAGGAGGCTGAGGGAAGACCTCATTGTGGTCTACAGCTTCCTCATGACTGGGAGTGAAGGGGCAGATGCTAATCGATTCTCTTTAGTGACCAGTGATAAGACTCGAGGGAATGGAGTCAAGCTGCAACAGAGGAGGTTCATGCTGGATATAAGGAAAAGGTTCTTCACTGAGAGTGTGGTTGCACACTGGAACAGGCCTCCCAGGGATGTAGTCATGGCACGAAACCTATCAGTGTTTGGACTGATATCTCAGTCATATGGTCTGAATTTTTGGGTAGACCTGTGTAGTGCCAGGAGTTGGACTTGATGATCTTTGTGGGTGCCTTCCAACTTGGGATATTCTATGATTTTAATTCAAAGTAATTTGAATTAATGTTTTAGTTTCCCTAGGCTCTAGCCATAAAGAAACAACTCAACTAGAAATGTAAGGCAAAGCCAAGTATCGTGGACAGGAAAGGACAGGCCTAGTCTCTTGTTCATGCCAAAGGTATGTGCCTTTAATATCTTATTGCACAAGCTAGAATTTCTCCACATGGGAATTTCCATGCTGACTTGAAGTGCATTACTGTGGTTCAACTAAGAGGTGAAATAAACATGACAAATATAAATAAACAGGCAGACCTATGTTGTATTGCGCAAAGGAGCTTGGTACATGATACCTGAGATAGCACCAGAAAATAAACCATGGGTGCCTTGTAGCTCAAGCTCCTTCAGGCCATGGCAATTATCCTGATGGAGCAGGGTTTAGCAGCAAGTGGGATCGAAGCTGGACTGGGAGCTGCTATTCTGTGGCTCTTGGCACACTGAAGGCAACCTACTGAGAATTTCAAAGCTTTGCACAAGGAGACAGAATCACTAAGCAGGAGAATGTAAAATTGTAGTATAAACCAAACTGCCTAAAACTTCTTCACACATAGAGTAACTTCTTAATGTAAACCTAAATTTTGGATAACCTGGTAAAGCTGTAAATTTAAAAAGGATTTTCCTATACAGTGCAAGTTGGAAGAGAATCCAAAAGAAAAAATGTCCCAATATAAGCAAGAAATATGGTATATAATCTAACACATATATAATCTATATATATGTATATAAATATAAAGTTTATAAGTATCAGGAACTCGGCATATGCCTTTAATATATTTCAACTTACATTTAAAATGTATTAAACATAACTGATTTAGAATGTTCTTCATGTTGTAAGTACAAAGAAGCAGAACATTAGTATTTAGTGCTCTTTTAATTAAAATAGCAGTTTACTCTAAGCCCTGGAATTAATTACTTTTTGAACTGCTTCTCTGCTTTGCTAATAATGTTTGGCAGTTTTAAAATAGGGTAGCTAAACTTGAGACTATTCATTTTAGAAAGCTGATTCAGAAAACATTGAATAAGCAGAACTATAATTTTAAAAAAATGTCATTTATAACTGCATACTACTAATTTAACCATGAAGACCTCTGTGAAAATTTGCATATGTGAACTGTGAATGAAAGGCCATTCAAGAAATGGAAATCCAAACCAATCATAGCATTACTGACCTAATGATACTAAATTTTGCCCTAGTGAGGACTTTAAATACAGATGATTACTTTTCTGTGAACCTAGCCCTTGGAAAGAAACAGTGCATTTTGAAAGAGATGTGTACTAAAAATGCTGGATTTTAGCATATTTATTTAACTATGGAAAAATATTTTAGAATTTAAAAGACAAGATATTTATTTTAAACTGGAAATTGAGTAAAAATTTCATCTGGTAACAATGTACTGATTCAAACAGTAGTCAAGGAAAGATTCTGTATTTACAATAACTTTTTTTTTTTTCTTTCTCTTTTTTTTTTTTTTCTTCCAGAAATGATTGCCTGAATACCAACTAATATTATCCCCCATTTAGAATATTTTGGTGCTAGTGTCCTAAAAGCAAAACCTCCATGTATACAGAACAAGAGCAACACCCCAGATAACTTCAGGCATTAATAAAGCAGGCTTCCACATAAGTCAACTAACTTCTGGAAGCAGCAAAAATATTCAAGTAATGGCATTAGCGTGTCCATTACAGACAAGGACTGATTGTGTGAACCATGTGCGATACATAAGCAACAGTCCGTTCTTGATATTTGGGAAGGTAATGAACCGTCCCTGAAGTAGCAGTTGCCAGATATACTTGTGTAAGTGCTGCTGGGGCAGTGACTCTTTGGAGTGCTTTTTATATTCCCAAATCAACAGCTTTGTCCCCATTTTGGGGATGCTATGGCTTGGATTTACTTGTATTTCTTAGAACCGCCATGTGATTCTGTTTTCACTCATGGTCACTGTGTTTAAAGGTGAGACACCTGCTGGAGGGTGTAACTGGCTGGCATGCTCCTGAATGAATCAGTCAAAGGTCATTGCCAAGTACTTTTGTTTTATGAATTCAGATCCACTGAAGTATTTAATGTTCACCGCCAGATGTTGATTTGATATTTAATAGTGGAGCTTCCTGTATTTTGAAAAATTAATAATGATCTATTTTTTACCTGAGAAGAGTTGTCTGCAATGGTATTCAAGTATCTATTAGAAGTATGTCTCACTTGTCACCTTTCCACAGTCTGCCAGCCTTCCCTCTTCTCTCCACCCCAAGGTTAAGAGAAGAACAACGCAATGCTAGTGCTAATCTAGAAACTAATAGTTAATACAGAACTTCAGCTGGACTGATAAATGTGCATCCAATAGCCTCAATGAAATTTTGTTGATTTATGCCTGCTGACCAAGCTAGGTATCTACATCTAATTCAGTGTTCCTGTGTAACTCTTCTTCTTTTACTGTCATCTCAATCTAGTTATTGATACATCATTTATTTACTTGTAGCTTTGAATTATATACTGCATATATAACTCATGTGCTCATATATATATAACTCATATATAACTCAGGTATAACAAAGGTGCTGATTTGGCAGTTAAAAAATAACATGCAGCATTCAAATTCTTTTTCTCTAAGACATTATAAATGAGTATCCTTTGATGAGGTTTACAGTATTTTCATTGTATGTAACAATAAAGAACTTCAGTCCAAAATATGTGACCAGACACTGCCTTTCTTACTCTCTCAAAAAGACAAAATGTTTGACAAGACAGCTAGATTCATGCTCTTCTTTCCACATATTACAAACATTCCACTTAAATAAAAAAGAACACCTATCCTGCCTCCCCAGTGTAAAAGAGTATTTATCTTAAAATGTAAATTGAGTCCTATTAACTATCCCCTGGAAAAATGCATTCAATCACATTGTTGCAATGGAACATTAATGAAATAAAAATTAGTTGAACTTTCCAAATTAACTCTTTTAAGATTCCACAGTAGAAATAGAAAAAGTAGGTAATAGAAACAGTGCTGTTCAGTCTTAAAAAAAGGAGTAATTTCTTTTGTTAATGGCAAAAGAAATATTTAATGAGCTTCAGGAAATTTTGCAAGTTTCTTTATAAATAAATTCAACTTTACTATAACATACGTTAAAGAGAATATACTTTTTAATGTATCTTCACAGTCCCTATGCATATCACTATTTTTAAATACAGTTTTCAGGTGGGAACCCCATTTGCTATTTGGATATCTTTTTCCTAAATACAGTTATAGGAAGAAGGCAAAGGTGTAATGAAATGGCTCAGAGTTAAGTGCAGATGAATCAGCTAATAGCTAATAAGCCACTGGAACATAGCTATACAGCGATGTATAGTCTACTTTACCTGTATATTGTGCCAAGGTCCCAACGTCATCAATCATTAAGCTTCATTACCACAATAGTTATTTCCAAACATTTTCCATTTACACATGGCAGACTGATAGGCAAATGAATGGTCTGTTATAACATTTGCATGTAACCAGTTAGGGATGATATAGGAGAAATATTCTATTACCTTATGACTTGAAAGGGAAGGTTATATTTCAGAAGAGCTACAGGAGTGAGGCCCAGAACTGTCCTACTTGCACTCTCAAAAAGCTCCTCATCGGCAGCTTCTACTCTTTGCCTGTGGGCACTGGAGTTTTCTTAAGTATGCAGTCACATGATTATATTGAGAAATCCATCCTACAGTTTATATTTTATTCCTGCATTTGGAAGTGTCATGGCTTTATCAGATGCTTTAATTTGGATTATTTTCTACAGCTGGTATCATATGGAAAGAATTCATCCCCCACCCTCCCATCCCCCCTATTTTTTAAGGTTAAGCAAGATTTCTGCAAGACCTTATTTTAATTCATGTAAATATGGAAATTAAAATTTTAAATATGTTCTGCCTTGTACAAATGTTCATACTTGAATTGGCATAGTTCAAAAAAGGTGAAGTTAGAAAGCTCAAAGTTGACTTATTTCTAATCTTTGTTATACAATATAAAGCATTGCCACTATGAATATCTAATTCCAAAATTCTGCAATGCATATGACTGTGTTTATGCATATATGTAGTGTTTGATTTTAGGAAGATTTAGAAATTTGAAATACAGTTTAGGATATAAAAGTAAAAGATGACCTACATATTTTGCAGTCTTGAAAAATTCCCAAACTTTTATTTGTTTAAGTATGAATCAACAGGAACATATTTTTGCACCCAAGGGATTATTTTCAGGATGTAAAAATAGGTATATATATTAACCTTTTGAACTAGCCTGAATGATTCCATAGTATAAGATCCTGAAACATTTAATACCTCATATTGTTCTTGAATCTAACACATAGTCTTTCTTAGTATTAATAGCAGGTTTAATAATAAAGTAATTATAGAAGGACTGATAAAATATTTGTAATTAATTATAGTGATATATTTTTAATTTATTAATTCATAATAAATATCAGATAGTTGTAATTCTTTGACACATTTACCTAACTACCTTCTAACTACCTTTTTTTTTTTTTCTAGAAATGCATAAAATATATACTGTTGCATTTGATTTTGCAATAGGTCTTAATTAATTATACCAATTATCATTTATATGGTGGTCTTTAGTTTTAAAGAGTCAACCTTAACTTGTTTTGTTTTGTTTTGTTTTGTTTACTTATTTTATTGTTAATGTTACAAAACATGTTTTTTCTTCCACCCCAATGGATTGTCTCGTGAACCCTTTGGAGTGTGTGCACCCTGTTTTGAGACCACTGTTCTTGAAAAACCTAATAAGCCTGTGTGCAATAAGCAGGCTTTTCAATTCCTGTATCACACAACCTTTTAATTAATTCAATTTCAGAGTGAGGCTAAATCAGATAGTAATAAATAATAACAACAACAACAATAACAATAATAATAAAGCATCCTGTAGAAAGAAAAGTCTATTATCTCTTTGAATTATGAGGTATCATGTATATAACATGCATAGTCCAAGTGGCACCTAGTAAATCCTAGGCTAATTATGAGTAACTCTAGTTAAAAAGCAGATTTTTAACTAGATTTTAACTTTTTTTAATTTTTCTTCTTTCTCTGTCTAGATGTAACTGTTTTCTTCTGATATTTAAGTATTATCACCCATGCTGGATTGAAGAAGGGAAACACTCTTACATTTCCAAGAAAAGGTAGTGAGAAGAGGTGCTCTACCCCTGCTGTGTTCAGGATATTTGGTTGAAAATGTGTAGTCCCAGAGTCACTTACAGGAGAGAGGTCTACAAATGCCCAGGAAATGGATAACAAGAAAATAAGTTTTATTTGAAGTGACCAGAAGATGCCATTATCCTAACATCAAATAGCAACCCGTCTGATATATAAATTCTGCCTCTCGGTAAGTGTTTCATCACAAAAAGAAAAGAGTATATTGTGGTTTCCATTGTTTTAGCTTTGATCCCAGCTGAAAGAAATAGTGGGCAAGTTCACACTTATGAATAAGTCAGTGAAAAAAGAGCTTATCTTAAGGTCTGTCTCCACACCTTGTCTGTATCTGTTTTGGGGGAACTTATTATGCACTAACATAACTCGGTTCCTGTGGACTGCATGCCCTTTAGGATCTGGAAAACAGATTCTAATCTTGGAATTCATCTTTCAGTTTAGTTTCATCCATAAGTAATGAAATAGACTGCTCCAATTTGCAATCCAAAATGCAGTAAGTGGGGGCAATTGGGAAAATAACTTCAAAACCACACTCCTAATCTCAACCAAAGCAAGAATGTAGATGTGCTGATTGGCTTGGTGATTCATTTTAGCGTTTCCAAATGTCACACTGTGTATAGCTGTATTATTATGAGCATCTCATTTGGATTTGCTACGTTCTAGCAACAACAACCATTCACAACAAGATCGTGACAAAAAGTACATCTGTGATAACATACGTCAGCATAGAATTCACACCATTTATTTTTTTTTAAATGTAGAGAAGTGAAATATCATTCTCTTATTTGTTCTTTCCCATCCTCAGCAGGGTAGATTGCTATTCATAAAGCAGTAAGCCAAAGTCTCCTCCATTTCAGAACTTATCTGTTTATTGCAGTTCAAGGTGTTCTTTCTGAGTGTGGGAGTAACTCATGGCTACTTTGAATCTTTTCAGTCTTTTATCTACATCAAGAGGAATTAATTCATGTAGTTATTAAGTGACATAGAACAGTATTCAATGGCAGAATAGGACTAGGATGAAACAAGCTGAAATGACCAAGAAAGAGTATAAATGCTGGATTAGTTCTGTCTTAATAAAAAAAATATTTCAACAGAAAAAGCTACTGGGATAATATCCTACCTAGCATACCTTCATGTTACAAAATTATTAACTGAGACCGTGTAATTGTCCAAAAGATATAATTTGGTTCAAGGAGAAAATAATTCTTATATTTTGTCTAATTCTATTACTTGTTACAAATGAAAGCAAGATACTTCAATTCTCATCTCTAATTTTTCTCCCTTATCATAAAAAGGAGAAAATACTTTTAACCTCTTTCCTTAAGCTTCTTCTTCCCCCAGTGCTTTCTTCTTCTATTTATTGTATAAACATGGAGATTAAATACAGAAGAGAGAAAACAAGACAGAACACCACTAAAACAGAGTTCCAGAGGCAAAAGCTTTTCTTCTGTTTGCTAAAGTGTCCAGACCCTCACTTAGCTCCAAATGAGAGATTGTACACTACTGTTTCTGACAGAACTGTCAGAAATATTTTCATACTTTTTTGTCTTTTCTTTTTTTTTTTTTTTTTTTTTTTTTTCATTTTGTAGTTCTCAGCCAAAAAGATCCTCCATACTGCTTCTCTCTTCAAATGGTTGTTCTCTTTTCTACCACACTAACCATCCTCAGGATGATCAGTGCCTAAGGACTGACTACAGGAAGGAAGTGCTCCATGTCCTACTGAATAAAATCTTCTGGATCCAAGCAAACTCTCATAAAAATCAGTAGAAAAACTCAGCTGTGAAAGTGAAAGAGGGCTGGCAGAATACAGAGAGATTGCTATGTAAGTGATGGTTAAAACTGCAAAGAATAACATTGTGCTATATATACTGAATCAAAGAACACATTTCTTACTCTAAGGAAAATGCAAAATTTAGCTTCAAACCTAAAACAAACAAACAAACAAACCAAAACAAATAAAGCAAACACAGCAACCTTGAAAGCATTAAAAAATAATAGTAATGGGAATTTTAGCAAGGAAAACCAAAAGATTCCAAACAATACTTAGATGTCATTTGAGAAAACTGGTTATCATCAATAATCTTTCCTATTAAAAAAAAAAAAAAAAAAGTCTTTAAGCATTTCATGCTCTATTAAATGTGAATCCTTTTCTCCCCTTTTAGTTTACTACTTAGCAAAAATGTGAGGGTATGATATTGGCTCATTAAAGATGTAAAAAAAATACTCACTACTTATAAAATATTTACCCATGTAAAACCAGTGTAATAAAAGGTGTACACTGGCTGGTGAGCTGGTACCTTTTCAGAAAGAGTATTTACCAAAACTCTTGTTTTGGAAAACATACCAAACAGATTCTGTAACAAAATGGAACATAAAGCCAAAAAGGGTAGTGGTGAAGACTGTATGAAGTTCAACATTTCAGACTCTCTACAGGAGGGAGATCTATTTAGGTAGAAAGTGTTTTTGACTGGTCTGTAACTTGCAGCCCCTGTGTTCTTGCTTACAAACACATTTGAACAAGGTTTTTGGCATCCAGCTATGCAAATCCTAACATATCCCCTTAAGGTCTCATTAGCAGAACAGACAATGGTCACTGTGGCCATTCCTCAGCTATTTTGTGGATGTCTTACTCCGCAGCAACAATTACCAATTACATTTTGGCATAATTTAAACATATCTGCTATGTAGTACATGCTATTTGTCAATATTATTGCAGTGGTGTCCTTCAAATGAAGAGTGCCAATCAAAAGAAATCTAAGACCTTTAAAGAAAACCCACTAACTCTGAAAAGGGGAAATGTTGAAGCTCACTCTTATATGATATGATGCAGCACATTTTCCCAGGAGAGCAAAATCAGCTGTTTTGTGCCTACTTGTTCTATTACCTTTTTTTAAAGTAACTATAACTTGAAACTTAGCCATATGGATGGCTGCATCATCCTGCAGAAGAAACATCTGACTGTCTATAAACACTCTGGCTGTTTCCAACACTATCTTGCTTCAGTTAGGCTACTGTTGCTTGGCTAAGGCAGCCTCTACACATCTGTAGTTTAAAAGTTTATCTTATGGATAAATCAGATGACTTTCAATTACTGCACAAATGAAATACTTTAAGTTGAGGTGGGAGAGAATAAAGAAGGTCGGAGAAAGAGCTGAGATGGCTAGAAATCAGAGTAGAGTAGTTTATTAAGATTAACAGTTGTAGACAATGTTGCTAATGGCAAGAAAGATTACACAAAACATAGGTGAATGTTCTAATGGAGTCCTATTTTTCTAGATTCTTTATGATAGGGAGAGTATTGCAGAGCCCTGTAGCTGAATCTTGTGGCCTTGTTACCCAACAGGGCTTTTAAATGCTCAGAGCATCACCCTGGCTGGCTCAGGTGATGGCTGGCTGGCTGGATTGTGCCAGCCAAGATCACCTCAGACTTATTGTAAAGCACATGCTGCTATTGCTGACTGGCTGCATTCGTAAGAATCGATGGCAGATATATTCTTGATTTCAGAATACAGAGCAGGGAATCCACAGGCTGAAAATAAAAAATGATGCTCTTTCTTAGAGCACAGAGATTTGCTGAAAACAAACAAGCAACGAAAAAACGTCATCCTGAGGCTTTCTCATCGTTCACCTCTCAGATTTGCAGTTCAGCCCTGTCCCTAAGGGAGCAAATTAATAATAATAATAATAATAATAATAATAATAATAATAATAATAATAATAATAATAATAATAAAGAGCTGGTTAAAAAGACGCCCTAAGAACAACAGGTCTCCCCAGTGCTCTCTCTCTGTCCCTCCCCACCGCCCCTTCCTGTCCAGCCGCGGGGATCACCTGCAAACGCGCCCCACGCCTCTTGACCCGCACTCGCCTCCCCTTTGCCTTTCCTCATCCGTGCACAGCCGGATCCCGGATCTATTTTATTCCTGCTCCTTTTAAAGCTTCGTCCCCTCAGAGACCCCCCGGAAGGGGTGCGCTCCCAGACTTTTCTCGTTGCAGGTGCGGCCGAAGAGCGGGGAGTCCTTGCTGGCCGCGGCCTGTGGGGGCCGGGGAGGTCGCCCCCCGCCCGCAGCAGCGCTGTGGACAGGCGAGGGGCTCCCATCCTACATCCTATCCCCTCGCACTTCGGCGGCACAAATCCTTGACCCTCCCCGCCGTCCTCCCCCCCGCAGCACTCCCCCCCCGCCGCCCCCTTCATCCCGTTGCCCCGCCAGGGGTGCATCTCCTGGCTGCCTCGTCCGGGAGGGGATGCTGCCCTTGCTGTCCCTCCATCCCTCCTCCTCTTCTCTCTCTCTTTACATCCCTTTGAAATCCTTTCAGTTCCTCTCACTACTCTTATTATGAACATGTTTTCCCTACTGTGCTCCCATGCTAGCCATTAGCCCTCTGCAACCTCAAAGGGATAGGTGTCTGGGGTGAGATGTAGCCGGGGAGGATGATAAGCCTGAGGAAGGGAAGGGGGGGAGAGAAAGGGAGAGATTTTTCTGCTGTCTCTGGGCTGATTGGAAGAGGCAATCATTGTATCTGCGGCCGGAGGATTAACAGCTAAACTTTTATTGCTCCCTTTTGTGCTTGTGTCTGTGCGTGTGTGTGTGTGTGCAAATGGAGAAGTCTTTTCTCAGAGGGGAAGATCCTTTCAGGCTCCCTGTGGAGGGTGCAGTTCAAGGAGGAACTCAGGAGCGGTTTGTCTGATCCATAAAGTGACCAGGTGAGGGGAAACGATCCTTCTCCTGTCACTCTTCCTCTCCCAGTTTTGAAATCATTCTTTCCCCACCACCGCCACCCTCACGTCCTTCCCCTCCCCTCCCCTTCTCTGCACTGAGTAAATGGAAGAGTCTCCAGGGTTTTCTTCTGCTTCTCGCCCTGGACTGGAGAAGTGAGGGGACATCTCTCTATCCTCATCCATCTCTATCTCACTCCATCCATACCAGAAAGGATTTGAGACGCTGCAATGTGTTTTCATCCTCTTGACACTGCAACCACTTGATACTATGCAACGCATAGGGAGAGGGCTTTGCAAAATGGATTTGTGCGATTTTAAAGGATTTTTTCTCTAATAAGAATCGCATTGCACACAAATATGACTAAATCCCCTATTTGGTAAATCTTTCTTCCCCCCACCCCTCCTCTTTGGGTTCCCTCCCGCCCACCCCCACCCCTTCAGAGGAGCAAGCACAGGGAGCTGATGACGGACCCATTAATCCCTTCTTCAATGCATCAAAAGAAGCCGAAGGGCTGGAAATCGCTGGGCTCGGAGTCCTGCAGGAAATGCTTCGATCTGCTTTTGGTTTTGTATGAAACTGGTGACTAGGGGCTCGGTTCGCCCCGCCGCCGCCCGCCGGCACCTGGATGCGCGGGTCGCCGCCGCCGCCGCCGCCTTGCCCGCCGCCGCGATGCAACGCTTCTGGTGGTGCTGCCGGTAGCTCGGGTGCGATGGGAGCGAGCCGGCGGTGATTAGTGGAGGGCGGCGAGGGAGAGAGAGCGAGAGGAAGGGCTGCTCTGCTCTGCTGTGTGTGTGGGCTTCAGGATTTTTTTCTTCTTCTTTTCCTACTTCCATCCTCTCCCCGTCACTGGAAGTCCTCCCGTATCTAAATGGAATTAGTGGAGACCGAAGCCCCTTGTGTAAGGCACAGACATGACCCATGGGCGCAGCTTCTTTCACAGTGAGTATGTCCCTCTTCCTGCCCGCCCCCTCCCCTCCTGAGCTCAGCCGCCGCTCACGGGCTCGTACCCTCCGCTGCCTCCCCAACTCGCCTAACGGGACGCCCAGACTCCGCGCCCTGGGGGCAATCTTCCCCTACCCCCCCAAAAAAAAAACCAAAAAAACCCAAAAAACAACCGCACCATCTCCTTCCCCATCACTCTGCGGTACAGCAGAGGGAGGTAGGTATCTGTCAGCCCCACGGTCACGCTCGTGTGGGCTGGTGGCTGTCACCCAGGCGCGACGCGTCTGGTCTTTTTTGGCATGGTGGGGGTAAAGGGAGAGAGGCGACCCTCGTGCCGGCTGCGCTCCTGTGATGCCCTGGCCGGGACTCGAACCCTCATCCCCGGGGCAGCACCGAGCGCCGCGCCGGGGAAAGCCAGGGCGGGCCGGGGTCCCAGGCTGGCGGCCCCCTCGGGATAAATCCTCTCGGAGCGACACGGAGGCCGCGAAATGCGTTAATTATTCGTCGGAGACCTCGGGCTGAATGGATAGGACCCTCTCCCCTGCCACAGTTTTGCAGAGGGTCCCCTCTGCTGAAGGGGCTTGTCTGGCCCCTTAGTTTCAGCACATCACCCTACGCCCATACCTGTAAAACAACAGTGCTATGGGCAGGTATCGCTTTTCCCAAAACTCTTTGCTAGGCTAACCGTGTCCATACCAAATCATATCCTCTGAAAAGCTGCCTGGAAGAGTGATAAATCTCTTAATATACAACTTGTGATGGAAAAAAAAAAGCATGGATCCATGAAAATGCAAAGATGCGTAATCAGTGGAAATAGAAAGTGTGATTATAATTACACTCTTGATTAGGAGAGAAAAGTGGATGAGGAAGACAGAGAATGCAACAAAAATGTAGTGGAAACTTCTTCGAAATAATTCCCAAACCCGGATAATGCCAATATTGTTACAGTACTGTCAAAGCTTCCCAAGTGACAGCTTTGAATGAAAAAAGACTGTGACTGATCTCTTTGGAGTCATCATCATCATCATCATCTTCTTCTTCTTCTTCTTTATTTTTTATTTTATACCTCTGTGAGAAACACTGTTCTTTTCCCATTGTTTGAGAAAGAAAAATTCAAGGGGTTATAGAATAAAATGGACTATCTTGACTGCTTGAGTGAAAAATATTTTGTTATCTTTTCCCATAAAGCTCATAATTTTAATTACTTTCTGGCATCATACATATTTTTGTAATGGTGGTGTTAATGCTACTAAATCAAGAAGATTTTTTTTTTTCTTATTTATTTATTTATTTATTTATTTATTTATTTTAATATGGGAGAAGTATTTCACTCCAAATGCTGGATATGATATGTGCTGAAAAAAAAGCTTAGAGTCTCTTAGTCTCTTCTTATCTATTACATGTTACATTCTATTATCAGTACCATTTTGACTCCTTATTAATAATAAATACTGGCTTGCTAATGTGTAAGTGTAGCTCCCTGCTTTGGAATAACATGGCTCTGCAACTTGGAAGCACTCTTTCTAGTGGTAACAGCTGGAATTGAAAAGACCTGTGTTTTTGCTCTCATATCTGTAATAATATCCCATTAACTTGGACTGAATCTCTTTAATTCTCTGAACTTAATTTTTAACATGCAGAAAAACAGGGAAGTGTTAATAGGTAAAAATACTTGAAGGGAAGCTGTTAGAATAATATATGAATTAATTGCCCAAGAAGAAACATTTCTCATGTAGGGTTTGTTTAGCTGCTGTACCTTCCATTAGAGCTTTTATAAATTCGTGAGAAGAAAGAATGTTGGCAGCTGGCTACATATTCCAACAACAAACCACCTTAAATATTAAGAAATTAGATTTTGACTAGTGAGGATTATAGGCATAGATGCAGTATGTTCACTGCATGAAACCCAGCTAAGTAAATGAGCAACTTAGTGAATGCGTGAATCCTTCATTGCCTTCAGATTCTGACATAGCTGATGGACAGAGTCCCAGCTAGGATGTATTTCCAGAATCTATCCCTGAGGAGAGTAAAGGCATGAATGGTTGGATAGCATCCAGATCTGAGCAGAAGATGTAATGTTCTCACTGAATGCCCATGACACAGAAGAGTTTTTAGCCACCAGATCTGCCAATATCCGTCTCTGTTAGCTGGGGGATTCAAAAAGACACGGGGACTGTGAGCCTGACCAAGAAATAGTGAATATGCTGCCAAGCCTTCATTTTCCCAGCACTACGACCTTTACCTCTTTAATAAGTTAGCCATCATCCAGAGCTAAAGCCCTCTGTCATACAGGAAGAGGCATAGAAATAGAGATCTCCATGTTATCAGAATTTGGGAAATACAAAGAGACTTGTTTCCTTCAAGGTAAAAATTGCACACAATTTGCAGTAAAAAAAGCTGGAAAGTATGCAAGCACCATCTTCAAAAGGACCATTTGGGTACCTTCGTAGTAGCTCTTGATGATTTTTGGCATCTCTTGGAGATAAGAAGAAGAAAATATGTCTTTCAACTACATTTATTAAAGATTACAGGTCCATCAATTCCTTGTCATAGTCAACAATACAAATGGCAGCAGATCAATTCAAAATACTCAGGATAAATAAGGAACTTCATCTCCACTTTAACTTTAGTGCAGTCTGAGTGCTATGTCTGGGCTTTATGCCAAACTATCTGGGGTCAAAATTCTGAGCATTCCAGGAACTCATGTACCTGTTCTTTCATGCTCTTGCTATCCCACTTTCTCCAATAGCCAAACTGGCTATTGGACTTAGGAGATGGGAGAAAGATATGATTACCATCAGTGCATGTCTGCTTCATCAGGTAGCTATCCAGTCATTTTGGTCTTCCAAACCAGCCTCTTTGCTATTGATCTGAACTTTTCCCTCTTAGCCTTAACACCCAGAAACTCAAGAATTATCTGCAGTTAAAATCCACATTTGCTCCCAAGCCCCAGCTGTATTGGTATGGTTGGAAACAGGAGATTTTTGTTTGTAAAATAGACTGCAAATTCACTGCAGCATAAAGCAACATACCCTTGTCTGGTCAAACAAACTAGTGTAATGAGACTGTTAAGCACACACAATAATTTATTTCACCAAAGGTTTGCATATACCTCAATGGAAAAAGACAACCCTTCACTTTTTTCATAGCTTATGAAAGTACTTATTTTCAAATATTATTATGCCATGGCAAGGGGCCTAAGTGAGACCAGTGGCACTGAACCTTAGTAGGTCTTTGTCTATAAATACAGCCTTTTTTATTATTATTACTGAACCAACTGATGATTATATAAATATAAATATTGGTAAAATGTTTTCTTCTAATATTATTTTTTTTTTAAAAGAGGGAAACATCAATGCTTGAAAATTTTGTTTTAAGCCAAAAACTTCTCTTAATTTGGATACATTCACAGAGATAAATACATAGGCAGATCAAAAAAAAAATAATAATAATAAAAAAAATAAAAATCCAAGTAAATGAAACATCGGTTTTGTACAGTAATTTAATTTATATCCTTTTGCTTACAGTTGATTTGTTTGCTGGCCATATCACACTGTTATATCATCTAATGTATATTTCTCTTTCAGTTGTAGCAAGTCTAATCATCCTACATTTGTCTGGGGCAACCAAAAAAGGAACAGGTATGTAAATTTCAGACATTTTTTCAGACATCATATTAAAGCCCGAAGTGAGTTAGTGACCTGATCCATGGCTATATCTAATTAAAGGCTTAGCCTGACTCTTGCAAAGGCTGTAAACTTCTCCCCCCCCCCCGCCCCCCCCCCCCCCCCCCGCCCCGTCCTTCCAGATTGACATGTTCAGATTGGGTACTGAGCTGTCTAATCTTAAAGTCTTTTTGATTGTTGAAGTAGAATTCAAAATCTGAAATTAGGTATCCTGGCTTCTTGTGCAGTTTTGAGTATAGAAAAAGGTTCTTGAAAACCCTGGATGTTAAGTGTGGTGACAGCCATGCAGGGAGAGATGATAAGCACAGTGTGTGTCTGAATTTGTGTCTGCATGCTCAGTCCCTGCAGGCTTGAATTCATTTTAGGAAATTAAGATCCACACCGTCCTTAGTTTGGATACAGACCATGAAGAAAGAGAAATGTATGCAGAGTACAAGGCAAATCTCTTGTGGTTAAAATCATCCTTAGAAGTTTCAGGACAGGAAGAATTATCCTGTATCCGTTTGCATTGATCATAAGAGCAAACAACTCATCTCTGAACATGAGAGGCTAAAGTTAGCTAGAACAGTTAGATATAGGCACCTGATTTGGAGCAACACATAGGAGGCCTTACCCAGGAGGCCTGGGTAAGGTCTGGAAATTTCTACCCTTCCTAGAACCTACTATCCATCAAGCCTAATTTTTTTCCTCCAACAAATCCATTTTATTTTAGCTTACTAGTTAAAGTACAATGTTCAAGAAGTGATTCTTCATCTCCTTCAACCTGAAAAGATTCAAAGCTTCATGTCCAGGCTCTCAGAGAGTGTGCTGAAAGGAATGCAAGAGTTTCAGGGCTAGGAAGAAAGCAGATGAAAAGGTCTGATTCTCTTTTCTGATGACTCACCTAGGAAGAGGAAAGTTCTGGGTTGTGATTTGTGACCCCAGAGCTAATTATTAATTCTACAGCAAACAGCAAAATAAAAATAAAGAATATTTTTGAATCAGAATCCAGGATTTCCTCCATCCATCTCTGTCAGGTGAATCTAGAGTCAAGCCACAGTAAAATAAAAACAGTTCTTACATTCTATCAGTATGATGTGATTTATTTTTTTTTTTCTTGATTTTGTGACTGACGTATTTTGGTATTACAGCTTGTATCTTGCTGACAAGGCACATGTTTGAGTCTTTTGAGATATGTGAGTGGGAAACTCATGTTTCCCATTCTTGAGCACATGTTTTTCTTACAAGGTTGTTATTTAAAAAGCAATATAAGTACTACTTCCCCTAGACATCCAAGCCTCTTCTTTGTTTAAAAAAACCTATGTTTTCAATGAGAATTATAGGTTCATATCCTTAAAGCACTGACTCATTCCCCTCCAGATCAATGATCATACAGTCTAAACAGAAAAAAGCTGAGACCACCAAGAGAAGAAACTCTTTTATTCTGTAAGAGAGTTCAAAGCTTCATAGGGACATAACAACAGTTAACTATATAATACTTAATGTGATCATTTCACAGAAAAGCAGACTACTGCCGAAGGACAGAAACCAGTGCAGTGCGGAACTTGGACAAAATATGCAGAAGGAGGCATCTTCACTTCTCCCAATTATCCCAACAAATATCCTCCTGACAGAGAGTGTGTCTACATTATTGAAGGTGACCAACAAAATAATCTTTGTATTCTATCTTCAACTGATTCAAAAATGTATTTTACTTTGCTATATGTAAACAGTAGGTAAAGCCTGTAAGATCATGATCAATCTTTTCAAGAAGCAAGGTTTAGAAAAGCTTTTCCTTTCTTTTCCTTTCCTTGCCTTGCCTTGCCTTGCCTTGCCTTGCCCTTTCCTTTAAATAAGTTGCATTACATACTAAGAAATACTTGCAAATACTAGATTTGTTTTCTGATACTACTAATAAATTATCTCATGTAAGTATGCAGGAGTTCCTTAGTGATAAACAGTATAATTATTTCAGTATTTTCAGAGAATGTATAGAATCTAAAATGCTGTAACATGGCAGAAGACAGAATATTTAGAAATGAATAAAAGGAGTGAGGAAAAACAAACAAACAACAACAACAACAAAAGCTAAATCCATGTCTTTTGTATATAGTAGTCAAATTATTCTCCCAGCCCATGAGGCTGGGAGAAAGTAAGCCTATTTCATCTTCAGAAAACTGAGGCATGGAGACATAATCTTATAATCAAAGAGAAGAGCTATGGAAACAAAATATGACCACTTTTGTAAACCCTAATCCAGTATCTTAAACCATGAGTTGTTCCTCTCATTAGTAAGAAGGTGTTTGAATGTTCTTTATAGTAAAGACATGTCTTTATCATATTAATTACTTGCTTATGAAAATATAGGTAATAAGCTGAAAGGTGGCTTAATACACTATTGAAATAGACTGTTTTAAAATAAATTAGAAATGTCTAAGAACAATTAATAAAGGAAATATTTAATCAAACATCTTCTGTGATGAAGGTGAAATTCCATGTTGACAAGTCTGGAGTAATGAGCAGTACAAGAAATAGCCTGAATTCAATAGACCTCTTATTATATATATATAAAACAAACAAACAAACAAAAAAAAGCAAAAAACAAAACAAAACAAAACAAAAAAAAAACAACCCAACACATAATTTCTTACAACACACTTGCTTTCTACTACTGTGTGTCCAACCATGTTCTAAAGTTTGGATTCTAACTGCATAGCTTAAAACCTGTGATAATATTAACTGCATCAATATGTAATTTGGTGAAAACCATGTATACTGCACAACATATTCAGCTCTACCTGTTTCTGTCTTCTAAAAAGATCAGGAATAGATATGTCTGAAAAAAGTCACCAAAATAAATAGAAATGTCTCAGTAACCATACTTTAAAAAGTGACTGTTTTGAAAAAAGGCAAAAAGAGACACACCAAAGAGCAAACATATGTACATATATATACACTATATATATATATAGTAGTTAGAATAACTTATTTGTTCAAATTTATACTTTTTACAACATATAGATATGACAGAAAAATATAATGAAGTGAAAAACTTTTCCTATATCTTTTATATATACTCACTGACATAAGATTTAAAGGGTTAAAAAAGATTATATATATATATATTTTTTATTTTTATTTTTTTACTAATTGCAATATCTTTGAGGCAGGATAACAGTATACGGAGTGGATAATCTTTGCTAATCCAGAACCTAAACATCTGTTAAACCTGAGCATAAACCAGAAACATATCTATATACCTATTATTCCTGTAATTAATATTGATATTTCAAAAAACTTAGAATAGCTTCTCTCTGCTGTTGAATATCTAGTAGCATACTAGGGGGACTGTTAATGTGATCCAGTATAGCATCCCCACATTCCTCTCTCCTCTTTGTATGTCTTAGATAACTCAGTGTGGCAGGTTCTGACAGCTGTGTGACCTGAATTTAAATACATATATGGATCAACAGGTTCTTTCCTGTCTGCTTGCTTTCTTTCCTTCATTTTATTTTTTGCTATCATACACAATCTACAGCAAATTCTGGTGGCTTCTCTCAAACACCATTCCTACTGACTATAAAGGACTTGAGTGAGGACTGCAGCATGTAGTTTGTTGTAACAAAATTGAATTTAATCTCAAGATACAATTTTTTCCCCTGTATTTTAGCTCATCTTAAATGTATGCAAACCTTTTATCATTTCTAAATTACTTTGGTAAAGTAAAAGAGCTGGCAAAAATTGCCATGATCATACACTGTGAGTTTCTAAAAGGGAAAAGCATTTTTGATTGCAGTGGAGCCTATACTAGCAGTCAAAGAAGATCAGCATAAGAAGATCAAACAGCTAGAACTTTCTTTTTGTTTTTCTCTCTTTGTCTCCCCCCCCCCCCCCCCCCTTTTTTTTTTTTTCCTTCTATTTTGGTAGTAATGACAATTAGCTGTTGGAACAACTAGGAATTTTGAAGTCCAGGTTGGATGCCTTTCTAAAATAAGTCCTTTAGGTCATCCAGAAGTCATAGACTCAGTACAAAAATTATTATGCTATAGAGGAGCTTCTGGTGAGTCCCATCTGCCTTTCAAAATGCATTATTTATTTATTTATTTATTTATCTATTTATTTATTTATTTATTTTGGTTCAGTCTTATTGGGCATATAGAGAATGTAGGAAATAGCTGAGTATATAACATTACGTTCCCTGTTGGCCCCAATTTTACCCTTGTTTTGAATATTCATGACTCTTACCTGGCAAAATTCACAGCTGCAAAATTCAACAACCGCAGCAGCAGCAGCAGCAGCCTTTGCCAGACTGCAGAAAATTTGGCATGTGTGCTTCAAAGAGATATATGCACAGGAGTTTCTGTAGGAACAGTTTTTGTTGGTGCTAAAAATATGTGGGGAGTGGGATAGACATAGTTTACACAATATATTTTAAGAACTGGTTTGAAAATCTGGAATCTTATATGTTTTGATTATTTATTTATTTATTTATTTTAATAGCTACAAGCTTATTTATAGGTATAGACTAGAATTGATTTATGGAGATATAAAGAAAATCTTCCACTGTATATACTTCTGGATATTTAAAGTTAGCTCTCTTGAAGGTCTTCCATATTTTTGACTTAAGGTCATTAAACACCTTATTTCTAGACATTTCACTGTATGAAAAATCTCATGTCAAAGTCCTCTGGTATTTCTTAGTGATTTTTGTGTCCAAATAGTGTTCATTAAAATGAGGAAAGAATCTTCTTTTAGAAGGAGGTTATAAGTGATTTACTTGTCAGTAATAGCCAAACAACCAGAAATATCAAGGACTATCAGTTCTGTACAGCCCTGATAGATGTGGGCAGGGGTTGAGTTCAGTGTCTCATTTCCATGCAGTTGCATAAATTAAAACAGATATTTTTGCTTAACTTCAGCTGTCAGTTATGCAGACCTACAGGCTGATCAGAACTAAAACCTTAATTGCATGTTTGTTGCTGAAAATGTTCTTCTGAAAGTTGGAACCCAATGTCTTTTATTTTCATTGAATATAAAATCTCAAGATAGCACTTGTGTAAGATAATTAGATGAAAAAGATGACAAGACATGTAAGCATTAAGAAGTCTTTCCATGGTATTAAACATCTTTGAAGAAAGATAATTAGAAGCTAAATATGGAAAATTTTAATATTTGAAGTACAATCACTTTATGAGATAGCTTCAACATATTTAATTTGGACTTTATAACATCTTTTTTTCTGACATAGTAACCACCAAAAAAATTTTTTGAAGATGTGAATATGATTTACCTGTTAATGAGGATATCAGAAGTTACCACTTTACCCCTTCTTTTCTGATTAGATGTCCAGATACTGCTCCAGTGTGGAAGAGATATATATTCTCTTTTTACTGTTGTGGTGGCTGCTGGTTGTTTACTCTTTTGTTTTATTATTTTATTTTATTTTATTTTATTTTATTTTATTATTTTATTTTATTTTATTTTATTTTATTTTATTTTATTTTATTTTATTTTATTTTATTTTATTTTATTTTATTTTATTTTATTTTTTGTAGTTATACATTATTCTTAGTCATCATTCTGTACTTTTTATTGCTTTATTTCCGTAAGTTTTAAATTTGTACACAAAATTTGAAGGCAAAACGGTGGCATGAGATGTGTTCATACAATGCCTGCTTGCTTCAACTCACTTATAGCAAAGAAACCCTTTGTAAAAGTCAGAGTATAACTCTAAAAAGACACCTTTTTGGCTAAATGACAGCTAAAGTTGGGAATCTTAATCATGTTTTCTTCCCTTACTGTCATTTTCAGGAAGATCTGAATCACTTAGGTAGATTATTGCAACCAAAACATTTAATTTTTTACTCTAAGATGAAGCATGGAAGTGTATTTGAAAGCACATAGTGGAAAGGTAGCATGGATGCTTGCACAGTATTCCATTCTATCTTTGCCCAATATTCTGTAATGACCACAGTCACTGAAAATACAGAAACACAAAATATTACATTCCCCAGATGAGTTATGAGAAAGAACCTAGAACCATTTGGGCTAGTGTGCAGAGCAGGCTGGGACATGGGCTGTACCTGTGCTAATAATAAAACTTAAGTCAGGCCTAAGACTGATTGGCACAATCCAACATCCTTTCACCTTCCTAGTGAATAGTACATACCCAAACTAGTTGTGAATAGTCCTTGACCAATGAGGACCACTACATCATGCCTAAGACAGTTTTTGGCAGTTCTGAATGGCATGGGACAAAATCATGCCAGGAGGTGTTTTTAATGGTTGAAGGAATAAGGACAGTCAGTGGCTCAGCCCCCAGCCTTATTTTATTTAGCAGTGGAGAAGCAGTGCTGATGGACTATCAATACTCCATTGTTCCAGTGTTGCAGACTGAATCCATGGGAGACCTGGCGAAAAGTAAAAACTTCCTCGAACTCTCCTTGAACTGATGTGATTTTCTGTGATCCTTTAACAAGAACTGAGCTTGACTAGAATAAGCCTTATCTTGACTTTGTTGAAAAATAAATAAAAATAGAAGAGAGTATGCTATGGCAAAAAGTTGATCGTAAAACTAGTTTGCAATGTGAGATTCAGAGTTCTGTATGGATACTACAAAAATTGCATAGTCTTTACCAGGCCATACTTCTACTGAGTCAGTTGATTTTATGCTTAAGTTTGTACAACCGAGTTTCATTTACCTTTTTACAAGTCCTTTTACAAGAACTTCTTTTATATTATAGTGAGATTATAATGGACTTGAAGTTTCCTTTTCAACAACAACAACAACAAAACCTATATGATATGTATGACTCAGAGGGGGCCTTACGCCCATTCTTACCATATGTTGAGTTTTGGGTTCAAGCAAGGCTTGCTAAGTATTTAACTTGCTTGCTTTAGCTAGGCTTGCCCTGGTAAGCCTTAGTATAAAATGGAATAGTGAGACCTAACACCGATAGTTTAATGAGAACAAATGTGTTATGTTAATGGTATATACACAAGAACAATGGGAAAGGTCATTTTTGAAGCAGGTATCTTCTTGTTGCCATGGAAAGCAGAGGAATTATATGCTGTGTTAAGATGCTGTTTGACACTAACAACACTAGTGGAATTAATATTCATATCTAGTTTGCAACATTAACAAATTAAAATAAATCTTTAAGTAGGATAGTAACATTGTATTTTGGATAGTGAGTATATAAAACTTACAAGTCTTAATAAGAATTCTCAAGTTTACCCAAAGTGTTACTCTGTTGGAGTTTCTGATACTTAACTCTACAGTCCCTAGATGAATGATGAATAGATCTCAACAAGTCTCTTTACATGAATAGGGGCATAAAAAATGTGATCACAGACTGAAAGGTGATGATTGCTTTCTTCTCCCCTAGTATTTTTTTTAGTTAAGTTTAAAATAATATTTATTGTAAATATATGACACCAAGAGTAGAAACATCTGAAAAAAATAATTAATGATATCTTCCAGTTATTCAGACTATTACTATAATCTAAAAGATGTATTTCTGTATTTAAACCTCACCCAAGGTGGCATTAATTGTCTTTACAAACTTTATTGTCTGATTTTATTTTTCTTTCACTTTCAAAATAGTTTAATTTCCAGGAATTGTGAATTTCATATAATTCCATATAAAGTTTTAAGTTTTTATTTTTCTATTAAACTTGTATGGACACAAAGATCACAGGATGAAAGCATTACAGAGAAATATATATAACTCAATTACCTACAATGTCATGTAAATAACAGTGGGCCAATAGTAAGTACTTTCCTAATTATGAACTTGTTCAATTTTATAACAGTAGGTAAGGAGTTTGATTTTTTTTTTCTATGTTAAATATTTCAATAAATAGAAATCACACAAACATATTAAAATTAGAAGTAAAACTATTAAAAATATTTTTTCTTTTCAAGCAACCTGTGTAATTAATTTCAGAGTTAACTCTTCAGAATCTTATAAAATGAGCCTGTCAATTTATATGATAGTTGCAAGAGGGAGGTGTCAGATCTTATGTAAGAGTATAAGGTTTACCTTGTATCCACTTGTTTTGTTCATTTTAATTGTTCTCAATTATGAGAACAGGAGCTCATCCCAAAAGATTCATTTTCAACCATTTAAAAATGTATATTTTCAGGCCATGTTGATCATTTTCTCACTGTTCCTGAAGTAAGAAATAAAAGGATATTTGGCTGCCAGAGTGGCAGTAGTTGCCATGTTAAGCTTGGAGTTTGATCTTGTATATTTTAATGTGAAAAAAACTGATAACTTGGGCAAAGCTCGTAGAAATTTCAGTCTCTTCTAATATTTGGAAAGTGTATGATCCCATGAGAGGCGGAGGATGCAGTGACACAACAAACCTTTGTCTTAGCAGAAAACATTATTAGAAGAAAAAAGGATATTACACCAAGATCTGTACACATAATACATTTTTAGCTATGGACAGGATTCAATGCAGGAGTACATACCCCAGGGATTCTGCATCTTAAAATTTCTAGGCAAAACTATGATTTCATCCTTTTAACAAAATGCTGTAGTTCAAACAATAAGAGTTTTGCTTTTTACACAAAATGACAAGCAAATCTTGTTTTTGAGATCATTGTGACTACTACTAGCCTATGAATACTGGTACTAAGCTATGAATAATATAAATTATTATTGTTGTTGTTGTTGTTGTTGTTGTCTGAGGTGACTATTATAAGTTTCTTCAAGTTTTTTTTTTTTTTTTTTTTTTAAGAGTATTCTTTACTCTTAGTTAATTTTGCTTCATTCTTATTGTTAAATGAAATTTCACTTCACTATTCCTAGGACATAAATGAGATGATTATACTCAAGCTAGTCATTGACTGCTATACATATAAGAACAGAGTGCTTAGTCCTATAGCACAGTTCCCACCAGACTTTTCTTCATTAGGTTAAAAAGTATTCTGATTAACTTTTCCCCTCAAAACAATGTATGTATGTGGTTTTCCACATACATAAGATCCTTTGAAAGATTTTGTGCTTGAACCAATTCTTCCAAGGCTGTATGTTGTTTTACATCATACATATCTCTTTTAGTTTCACTAAAAACTACTATCATAAGCACTTCTAAAAGAAGAACAGATGAGTAAGCATATGATGCAAAATCTTAAAAAAAAAAAAAAAAAAATTTAAATATTGTACTAATTTTCAAAAACAGAATATACTTTTTTAAGGAAAAAGTTGATGCATACGTTAAGATTCATAAAAATATATATTTGATACTCTTAATTTTGTTTCAGATTTTAAGGATTTTGGTTCAGTAAATAATTTCATTTTCTTTTAATTTCTAGCTGCCCCTAGACAATGCATTGAACTACACTTTGATGAAAAATATTCCATAGAACCTTCTTGGGAGTGTAAATTTGACCACATTGAAGTACGAGATGGACCTTTTGGCTTTTCCCCAATCATTGGACGTTTCTGTGGACAGCAAAATCCACCTATGATAAAATCCAGTGGCAGATTTCTGTGGATTAAATTTTTTGCTGATGGTGAGCTGGAATCTATGGGGTTTTCTGCTCGATATAATTTTACACCTGGTGAGTACAAAACATCATACTTTTTAATAGAAAAATCTTAGTGTAGTAACTTTGTTAATGATGTATAATTGTGCCATTGTAATTAATATTAATGAGGACTATATTTAATATCAAAGAAAGTATTCATAGATAGGAAAATGGTATAAGGTATATATCTTTTACATAACTAGTAAGGCTAATTCAAGGAAGAAAATTTCAATACAGTTTTGTCTAAGATTGTACAATTATTCCCTTTTTGTCAATTTTTAAACTCAATTCATTAAAGTAAGGTAATATTCTTAGGCAAACTTTCCGTTCTTTTTTTCCTCCACTTATTAACAAAAGATTGCTGATCTTAGTTTTCATTTTTGGCTGAAGCTACAATATATTGCACTGCACTGCTGTATTTGACGTAGTTCTGTACTTTCTTGTTTTGAGTGATGAGTCATACCTTAATATAGCCTACTCCAGAGCACTATAATTATTATGTAATTTTGTCAATTATGTCACTATTGTTTCAACTGTTGTGTTAGGTGGAATATTTTTTAGAATATCTACTAAAATTAACTGGCTCAACATTCTGCTTTCTAAATTATTCCACTAGCACTATAGAAGATACCAGGACTACTTGAGTGTTCCTTTCTGTGGCCTTCTCTGATGCAAGAAAAATTCTTATAAAATTACACAGGGTAGTTCAATGTTCTTTTTAGTAAAATATACTGTATTCCACAGGAAAAACATATTTAGAAGATTTAAAGAGCAACAAAACACAGAATTTCTTTAGAGAATGATGTGATAGCCATATATATATCTGAATAGAAATATCTATTGTAAATGCAAAGACAATAGATGAAATTGTATTTTTTCCACACATTTGTCAGTGGGTTTTTGTCATTTTCCTCACCATCTTCCCCCAGAATTCTTTGCTTTAGATTTCATGTCCTTGTTTCAAAGCATTATGAGTGAAAAGATGTTCATAGCAGGACCTAAAGTTTCTTCCAAATAAAAAACTCCCAGGTGAAAAACAACTTAATGCACCATGTTTTATCAGCATTCCTTTTCTCCTGAAGTAAGGTGGTTTTCTACACTGAGATCAATTTTTTTTTGTATCTATATTACTGTAGCAGTATCAATTATTCCCAACTTCAGATGCAGTAGTTATCTCTTATATTATTATTATTTTATCTCTTCCTCCCTTTTTCCTCCCTTCCTTCCACTTCCTTTCTTCTTCCTCCTCAGCACTTCCTCTTCCTCCTTTCTTCTTCCTGATAGCTTGAAAGCTATGTAAATGGTAAATTTACATGTGGTAAAGGGCTTCTATGAATATTTGCCAGAATGAGGATATGATTAATTTTACAAGTGCAAAGCAGCATTTATACCTCCTTAATCACCAATAATAGGATGAAGCTATCTTTCTAGATGAATTGCTTGACCAGCTGTTTATTAGGTGGAATGGATTAGGCCTGACATTTTGAGATCCACTGTCCAAAGGTTTGCAGTGAAAAGGATGACTGTCAACTCATCAAAGAGTGACAGCTTTCAGAAATGTGTAACGGTAGCAGAGAGGCATTGGATCCAGATATTATCACCTAAACCATCTGGATCCATTTTGGTAGTGACTACTTCTGAAATTAAACTATTTGCATAGAAAATATCAGAAGAAAATTTTCAGCTAACCTCTCTTTAAAAAAAAAATAAATCAATAATATGACCAAAAAAAAAAAAAAAAGAATTCTGGAACTTTTCTGTCCAGAGCAGCTGATGCTCAGGGAGATGCAGTTTGTTGCCTCCATCTCACTAAGTGCAAGCAACAAACTCCATCTAACTGCAGTCCTAACTGTAGGAGGCTTCCTCCATCCTGGTGGTGAAAACAATAGAGGTGTCTGTTTAGTACCATTAGTCTTTGATGGTCCCCACCTGAGTGGTCGTGACATACTGCTGAAAAGTTCCTCAACTGCTACCTTTGCCGGTGGTATCTTGACCAAGGCTTTTGCTTGTTGATAAAAAGAAATGTGATGTTGAGTGTGGCTGTGTGTGTAAGTATGACAATTTAAAAAATAAGTAAGTAAATTTGACTAAATTGAAGCTGCAACCATTTATTACTATTTGGCTGGTACACAGAGAAACAGGAAAAGAAATTATTTACTATGTCTTCAGGGTGTACAAAAACAGCTAACTAGATGAAATTAGAAGAAAAAGATCAATTAGTGTAACTGGACAAATGTTCCAATGAAGAACTATTAGTCTGTGCATAAGGAAAGAGCCCTGTCACCTGGGGCTTTTTAAAACTAGTTAGCATTAAGTCCTAAAAAATAAATTATATAGAAGAATTCTAAGGAATAGAGCATTATTTTGCATTTACTAAGCCTTTTCTGTTTCATAATTTCTTTGACCTCTTGAAGTTTAAATTGTCAAAGTCCTAGACTCTGTGCAAAGATTGAGCTTCATCAACCAAAGCAAAACACCAGTGGAATTTCAGAAGTCTCTCAACAGGTTGGGATCTCAGGCATCTTGAGACAAGCATCACTGTCTTGTCATAAGCTCTATTCTGTTTAAATAGAACAGTACTTAATTTTCTCAAAGCACTTTCAGCACTCTGAAAGATGAAATCTAGCAGAACAAATGACTTCAATGACAAATAATTCCAGAACTCCACACAAAAACAAAACAAACCCTCTAAATAAGAGAAATAGAGAGAGAAATAGAGAAAAGATTCTATTTATGTTTTCATTTTTATAAGTCTTATGGTTAAGCAAAACATGTTTGAATAAAGCTGTATGTATGGAATCTCGCTTGAATATTTTTAATGTAAGGGAAGGACTTGTCTTTTTCTTTTATGTTATTCTTGGTAAATACCAGTAATAACAACATGTAATCTGGAAGTAAAATAAAGTTTCCAATATTTTGTATATGTGAAAGTTTAAAAGTCTCAGATATGATAGAAAGAACATCTCAGACTACAATATTTTCAGGTTGTTCCTTGTTCATTCTGAATAAAAATCAGATTGGCTAGGGAAAGACAACACAAAATGAATCACATGTTAAATGTCCCTTGCTCTTGTTTCATCACTTTCAGGATCATTGTAAGGCCTATAGCACAAATTTCATTTCACATCTCTGTGTCCTTGTATTCCATCTGTTATCCTCATTTCTCCTAAAAAGTTAGTGTCAAGAGCATTTTCTGAAATGATGTTGATTCACTGTTTTGTCTAGTCCAGTCTTTCTGTTTCGAATACTACTTCAATGGGACTTATTCTTGAAAACAATTCTTCATGATTAATTTTTTTTTTTTAGTGTAGACAAGGATTCAGACAGAGAGAGGACATTTATTTGGGCTGTGTTACTCAGCTCGAATAATCAGATTTTTGTTTATCCCAGTCCCTGATTTTGCAGGACAGTGGCTTAAGATAGCACATCATTACTTGCAGTTCCATCATTTAATAGAAACCATCTGTGTTTTTATTTAGCCTCATTAATATAAAGCTCAGTCAGTAATGCTTTCTGTTCAACTGCCTGATAATGGAAAAGTAAGAAACAAACAAACAAACTTTATACTCTTATGTACTGAAAAGTGGGGCATAAAACTGTCTAAGCAGAACAATGGTACTTTTACTTTAACATTGTACTGGTACAAGTAGCTGTAGAAAGTCAGAATATTACAATAATAACATCACCATGGACAGCAAAAAAACAAACAAACAAAAAACAAACAAACAAACAAAATACAAGCAAAATTCACCCTGACTGAAATTCACCCTGACTGGGGAAGATCCATATTTTAGGACTGATGAAAAATCAGTATTATAGGTGTACTGAATTCAACTGCAGTTTGAAAGAAGTTAGATAAGATATTGTCAAGTCATTTTGGCACCTAATGTCCAAGTCCTGTCTTGGACTTGTATATTTAAGCCTCCCAGCCATCTGGGACAGGTGAAAAATATTTGTAAGGGCTTGCTCACCTGCTTTTATTTTATTTTATTTTATTTTATTTGTTTTGTTTTGTTTTGTTGTTTTACTTTATTTTATTTTATTTTATTTTATTTGTTTTATTTATTTTTTTTCCATTTCTCTTCAGAGTGATGAAATGGTCTCTTTGCTTTTGATGAAAAATGGTCTCATTGCTTTCAAGTTAACTTCTGTGACAAAAATTATTAGCTAATCTGTAATCCATTTATGTTTTCTGAACAATTAACCAGTCGTATATGTGACTCTGAATGTGTCAGTCTTATCCTTTGGGATAAGAGCTGGTTTGAAATCAGTGAAATGACTCGTTATAACCTTTTCTTTAAGCTTTTGAGCTGGAACAATATTTTTTATTTGTTTGTTTATTTTGTTTGAGTTTTTTATTTACTCAGGTTTCTAGTCCTCAGCACTTCAAATTGCTACAAGCAGCTTCTTTGAGTTATGAATTTTTAATGTATCCATACAAGTGTGCAACAATCAGGCACTACATTGCTGTTTATAATAAATGTATTAGGACTTCTGGTCTTGTGAATAAGAATGAATTTCACTGTAGCATTTAGGATGATGAATTTTCTTGTTACAATCACAATCATGATTGGCTACATAAATGTTGTCTTTTCAAGGGAATTTGCTTTGCTCTGTGCTACAGACGCCATTAACTTCTATGAACTGTAGGCTTACATCCAGAGTATTTCAGTACCATGCGTATCAGAAGGTAATGGAGTAATATGTTTATTTTAAATGTCAAGCTAAAAAGGATTTATTTCATAGAGCAAATGAGTGTATATAAGATCTTACAGGATTCTCATATTCCATATTACCTTTTTATCACATCCTTATTTTATTTTATTTTATTTTATTTTATTTTATTTTATTTTATTTTATTTTATTTTATTTTATATTTTATTTTATTTTCTACAATACCCAAAAGACAATTACTGAACTTCCTGTTTTAGAAATCCTTGTATGCTGAAAGTATCACATTACCATATTATTGCTACTCTGTTTAGCCTTGCTGTAAAAACAAACAAACAAACAAACAAAAAACAATAGAAATAGAGGACATAGTTTTAAGTATTCAAATATTGCGGTGTTGGGGGGGAAAGGAGGCAGAACTATTGCAGGGTTTTCTAACAACTGCTTTCAATGAGGACATGAGAATTACTTTTGTGTTGACTGTGTATAAACATTGGAGCTAAGGGGCTTTCTAAGTCATGTAGTGTTGTCTCACATTAGGATTGTAAGCAACATGTTTCTAACTCATAGCATAAATATTCAAATTTGTCTTCCTTTATTAATGGATCTTCAAAGACTTTCATTGTTTATTTTATCTAGTTATTTTCTATATGGACATTCCTATGGAAGTCCTGTCTCAGAATCCAAATTATTATGATATCTGACTTATAATTATTCATGGTCAGTTTATGTCTTTGTTTTCTTGCACCAATATTACTTGTTGGCTTTGAAATACCTTTTTAGTTGTTTGTTTTTTGCTTGTTTGTTTGTTCCCACCAGGAGTACCTGCCACTGCAGCATAAAGATGTTAGTCATATCTTTTTTTAAGATGTCAATTTACTTGGCTGCACAAGCCAATTTCTTCTACTTGCTTTATGTTATGGACTCTTTGTTCCACTTGCCATCAGTACCACCCCACCTCCCTCCAAGAGCCTCTCTCTGTGTGTCTTCCACAATTAGCTGAACACAGACTTCTGAAGGAAGTTTACTAGGACAGTGCAATGTAGCATAAGTACAAATAATTATTTTTTACTTCCACAGCTTCTCTTGCTGTATTGTGAGCTCACCAATAAAGGTCATTATGGTGTTGCACTGTTAAATACTATTTACAGAGGAACCACACTTCCCTGACAAAGAATCTATCTTTTCGGAAGCACCTGGGAAGAAACTTTAAACTTTAACAAATTTAGATATTTAGATGTGAATTCAGAAATAGTACTAGAGAAAAAAAAAAAAAAAAAAAAAAAGAAAAGAAAGATAAAAAAAAGATTTTTAATATAAAGCTGCAGTTTTACAACATGATTCTAATTTTCAAAACAGTTTATAATATTAATTATTTCAGAAATCTAGAAAAATCTTAGAGGCGAAGTAGGATTTTCCTTCAATATTATCCTTTTCACATAATCACAGAATCATCTAGTTTGGAAGAGACCTCCAAGATCACCGAGTCCAACCTCTGACCTAATACTAACCAGTCCTCCACTAAACCACTAAGTTCTACATTTAAATGTCTTTTAAAGACCTCCAGGGATGGTGACTCAACCACTTTCCCAGGCAGCCTATTCCAATGCCTAACAACGTTTTCAGTAAAGTTCTTCCTAATATCCAATCTAAACCACCCCTGGCGCAACTTTAGCCCATCCCCCCTCATCCTGTCACCAGGCACGTGGGAGAATAGACTAATCCCCACCTTGCTACAGTCTATACTAGTCTACCTATAGAGTGTGATAAAGTCACCCCTGAGCCTTCTCTTCTCCAGGCTGAACAACCCCAGCTCCCTCAGCTGCTCCTCATAAGACTTGTTCTCCAGACCTCTCACCAGCTTTGTTGCCCTTCTCTTGACTCACTCGAGCACCTTAGTGACTTGTGACTTTTCTTATATTTTTTTCCACCTAAGGATACAGTTTTGTCTTTGCATTATTAGTACACTGAATTGGTGAGCCCCAGGTTTGGTACAGAGTGGTTAACCTTTGCTTTAAACACTGTTGCAAAGTGTTTAACCAGTGAGCCCTAGGCATTCATTTTCCTTTTCAAACATTTGTCTGTAACATTTGTGAAGCACTAGGAAATAATACAGAAAAGAAGGTATTACAGAATTTGTACTGAACAGAAAGCCTGGGTAGTCTTTTTCCACAAGTGGTTGTGGAAAGCAACGTGGTTACTATGAACATTTTCACCTATTCAGAATAACACTTGCAAAACTTATAAAACATCCTACTTGGTATTTATTATTCAAACACTTTTACACCTATTTTCTTCAGATAAAAAATTAAAAACTTCTTACTTCATATGTAGCAGGTACTGAGTTTTTGAATGCTCTTCAAAGCTGTTTCAGCAGATTTTCTAACAGTTCTACTGGGATGCATTTCTGGGTGACTCTGTTGTGGCCTCATCTTGGCACTGTTGTCTGTTGGTGACTTTGGCAATGTGAATGTGGAATTGAAGCAATTTTTCTTCTTTACTTATCAATTCCTTAAGCAGCTAAATTTTCATTTTTATGTATTGTATCTACAGGTTTCTGGGGTTTATGGCCAATAAATCTAGACAATCATCTCAGTACTTTTGTCTAATCAGTATGACTGTGGCCCTTCTGTTAGGCAGAGAAGCTATTTTCTGTTGTAGCCACAGACCTGTAAGTGGTCTGATTCTTTAGCTGTCCCTATATGAAATTATGTTTTTATGTTAGATACAAAAACATGTTTATATCACTTGTTTTCTTTCATCTATATTTGATAATTTGACATTTGCATAGGTTCAAGTAACTGTGATCTTTTATTTTTTATCATCTGTTCTTTTACTGAAGTATTTCTCAAATCTAACACCAACAAGTAAACCTCCTTATTGACATATACAGCTTTCCGTAGCAGGTTTTTGTACTCTTTGTATAGTTCTTTAATTCTCCTTAAAGAAATTGACCTTAGTAATTGACCTTAGTAAGTCCATTGTAACAAAGAAAAAGTTCTTGCCCAATAAGTAGGAGCTCTTATTCTACAAAATGTAGTCTTTGAAAAAGTCAGTCATGTTTCTGTTCCTGGAATTGAATATTTTTACAATATGCAGTGCTTAGTAAATGTGTCAAATTCAAGTATACCATCTGTCAGCTTTTAGTATGTATACTCAAAAAAAATGTTTAGCATTCATTTATTTTCTTAGGTTAGTATTTATACTTTTTGTCAAGAAATCAATCCAGAGGGCCTTTTTTTCTTACCAGTACTGAGGTGTTTTTTACTGAATGTTGTTTTGTATACTTTCAACTCCAGTGGGTATATGTTGTCATCTTAATATATATTTTCTGATATTGAGTGATATAATCAATACTGGTTTGTTTATTAGTTGTTGACTGTGCAATTCTTTCATCTTAAATATCACATTTGAGCTTCTTTGATGCCCATATCCAAAAGTAAGACTGCGCTTACATCAACTTCAGTAGAAATTTTGTCACACCTTTTATCTATGCATTTGATCTGTCTTCTCTTTCTTTCTTATGGGATATCAAAGACCTTACAATCTTCAATATATTATTATAGTGGTCTTAAGTGGTAGAGATTCTTCTGTATGAGGAATAGAAATACAAAATTATTGTGAGATAGATGGCAACTGCATGGCTATGCATGAAATTAGTGGAAAATCATGTGCTTGAATCAAGTTTCTAAATGCACAGACTTATTTCTAGCTGTTTTTCCCTTCCTCTCTCACAGTCTGTCTGTATAATTATATTCTAACTCAAGCTATTGACCAGATCTTTTTACTACATACACTTTTACCGTATATATATCCATTTCAGGATTTATGAATAAAGTCCATCTCAGTAACTGTAGCTGAAATATATAGCAAATATTAAAAAAAAAAAAAAAAAAAAAAAAAAAAAAAAAAAGATTTTAAGCAAAATTAAAAGAATACAAACTTTAAAATGAAAATTTATAATTAAGAAGTATGTGATGATGATAGTGGATTCATGTAAGTCACCTGATTATTGTGAGTCCTGTTTAATGTTTGTCAATGTTGAGTAGATTAAAGAATTTTTGTTTTGTTTTGTTTTTGTTTTTTCTTTTTTCCTTCTGATATTAATTCCCTTTGGGCAACAATATTCCTTTACAAGCACCTTCTTCAGGTCAAAAGTGTAAGGCTGAGAAAAAGTTCAGTCACCAAATATAGGATGCCACAGAGCATCCTTATTTAAAATACCAGAATCCAGAATTTGCCAGCTTCAAGTAATCTATTTCTTCAATGTCAAGGAATGTAGCTTACACTGTCTCTTGCAGGTGTCTTACAAGTTAGCTTTGAAATTGGAAAAAGAAAGAAAGAAAGGAAGGAAGGAAGGAAGGAAGGGACGGAGGGAGGGAGGGAGGGAGGAAGGAAGGAAGGAAGGAAGATAGGAAGGAAGGAAGATAGGAAGGAAGGAAGATAGGAAGGAAGGATAATTTCCATTCCTGTAAACCTTTGAAATCATCTTTACATGCCGAATGCCACTAGCTCAGCTGATGTTTTTCTTTTGCTTGGGAAAGCCAGTGAATCATCTTTGTTGAAAAAAAAATCAATTTGCACACAATTTATATTGTCGTAAGTCCAAATGTTAGGTATCATTATTTTTCTTCTCTTCAAAAAGTGTGCATTTCATTAAGACTCTTTGGCCAAATAATAATAAAGGCAACTATAATTTAACATTGTAATCCATCAAAAGTCACCAAAATTACTTTCTTATACACTCCAAATAATAATTCCAAAGAACAGTTGCTTAAGCTAGCTATATTCAAATACTGAACTGACAAGCTACTAACTCTAGTCCCAGTTTAGTAAAACACTTCAGGACAAGTCTACCTTGAAGCACATACCTAGATCTCTGGCATCTCACCATGGGTACTTAAAGGTATGTTCAAATACTGTCTTCCACATTGTCATCTGCTGACCTATGTCAAACTGAAATATTTATTTATTCCGGAGAACTGAACTACCATTTTTTCAACTCTTTTCATGAATCAAAATATGGTTTTCTACTTTTACTCAAATTATATCAATTTGGTGACTGTCTGTTTAACCAATATTGTAAACCTAAGATAGACTAAGTTTATTCACTAACTCCCTGTTTTCCTTTATTACATTTCCTTTATTAAATTCTGCTACAATAAATTGAGTTTTTGTATGTGTTAGAATGACATTTTCTGTGCTATTCTTCTTCCAGACATCCTTGCTCTTCAAAACAAAACAAAATAAAACAAAACCAAACAAATACCAACTCTTAATCATCTGCAACTATTTTTCTGTATATAAAAATAGTTCATAGAACAATTCATTCAGCTATGTTTTTTAGTCCAACTCAGTTTGTCAGTCAGGTTTACTACTCATAAAATGCAGTGATATTAGTTTTTCAATCTCCTTGGATTTTATATTTTGAATATAAAATAAATAGATATTTGATACATTCCCACTATGTCAGCTTTTGGTACTGCATCTGTTGGTAACTGAGCTTTTTAAAATGAAAATGGAGAAGTATTTGAAGATAATTTTTTGAAGGGAACAATTATCTAATTGTTAATAATAAGAAAAGAGGCTTTTTGTCTCTTTTTAAAAATAAGTATTCTCTGTGTGTGTGTGTGTATTATTATGTACTCCTTTCTCTGAAATTGGAAGTTAGGCTCAGACAAAATCTTTACAAGCAAAACGTACCTAGAAAAAGCCAAGACGATCTTCTGTCTCTCCAAAATCTGATCTCCTCACTCTGTCTGAATTTGGAATTCAGTAGAAGTCAGGATTGAGAAGTTGTCTTCCAAAAATGGAGAAACTGAAAAAAAAAGACACCATTCTTCTTCCAGAGATTGGTGTCTGTCTTCCATGTTATATGCTGTTGACAGTATTTTTAACTAATTTATTTCTTAGTAACCTCATCTATTTATTCAGCAATCTGGAGACACCTAGGAATTCCTACAATCTCTGTTCACTTATCTTCTTAGCACATTTAGGAACAAATATAAATGCATTAGAGGCTGAGATGTTTACTGAAATAAACAGAATTTAAGCAAAATTAGATTTAGAAATATTTTAATTTTAAAAGATTATTTTGATCTGCCAATTCATTATCTTTCAATTATATTTTATACATTTGCACCTTTCCCCTTTTGCTCAAAAAAAAAAAAAACCAAAAACAAAAGAAAACAAAACAAACAAAAAAGAAAAGCTTGTTTGCTGGAAATTGCATATTATCTTTTTATTTATTAATGCAAGGTGATACTATTTTCAAAGTTGGCATTTATGATTACTAAATGAAGACCACTGAATTCCTTAACTCTTCATGTCTTCCAAAAATGTAAATTTTGTTTTTCAAAGTGATTCCATTGCAGTCTATTTGTTTAAGTATTATAATCTTATGCATAAAAGCATTGTCTTCAATTTCATACAATATAGAAAATTTTCAGTTTAATGGACCAAATTGTTTTCCAGTTTCAAGATGAGATTTTAATCATATCATTGATGTTGGATACAGAGTCAGATGTGTTAGATTTAGTCTGGTATTCTGCTCTGCTATGATATTCCCAAACTAAACAAATCTTTTGCAATTGTAAGGACTGAGAACTTTTCACTGGGAATATATTAGTAATTCATAAATAAATGAAGTGATACTACTGGCAGCAAAATTACACCTGCTTACATTTTCAGTTTCATAAAAAAAAAATATAAAAATAAAAAAAAATTAAAAAAAAAGATATCATAAATACCACAAATACTCAAATACACAAACATATTTTGAAATCAAGAGATCTGGTGCCCTCAAATTATTCTTGCTCTGAAGACTCTATTTAGTTATGTCAAACGTACTTAGCATGACAAAAGCACAGTCTGTAACTCACTAGATTAATGACAACAGTGTTTCCTCATATAGATTTGCAGATGAGAATTTAAATTCAGTGAGACAAAATGTCTCAATCTAGGCTACGTAGTCTAAAATGGACTCTATTTAAAAAAAAAAAAAAAGTAACTTTTGTGGTAGTAACAAACAACAGAGAATATTGAGAATCACTGAGAATCATTGCAAAACTGTAAAAATAAGTAAATGCTTTTGAACAACACTTTAAAACATTGCTTCAGAGATCATTATACATTAGAGAAAGGTTATTTGAATACTTTGATGTTGAAAGACTACACTGTGGTTTGTGTTAAGAAAGATTGCTTGAGTCATGAGAAAGATGATGAGAACAGGAATGCCAAATATTTTCTGAGAATCAAATTCAAAAAAACTGATGCCTTAGCACATCCATTGTTAAAAACCTGTGGTAGCATGACAAAAGCAGACAGCATGAAATGTGTTATTCTGGTCACGTATCAGATCGTATCTCCCCTAGATGACACTGAGAAGCCAGAAGATGTTGTGTAACAGGATTTACAAACATCATTTGCCAGATGTTATCTGATAGTTGAAGCTCAAGAGACAATGTTACCAAATCTGCTGGCTTCGATATGTGGGTTAATAAAAGATCATATGATACTATTTCTTGATTTTTTCCTTTCCTTTCTTTCCTGTAGCTCATTTCTAAACTCGATGTTGAAATGAATATTAAAAGAGAATGCAGGAAATTTATCAAAAATATTTTATTCTTTATTGGTGATCTGATTTTATGGATTATAGTTATTAACTGCTATCAACTACAAAGTTCATATAGTTATTAACTGCTATCAACTACAAAGTTCATGCTAAAATTCTGCAAAATAAGGTGTTTTTTTTTGTTGTTTTTTTTTTTTTTCTTTTTTAATTTAATAAAATGCATACTAGTGTAGTAGTTTAAAAATCATATTTGGATAATTTGAATTTCCTTAATTGTTTATGCTCTCCCCAAAATGACAATTTGTACCAGTAATAGAGTTATTTGTATTCCAGGATGTTTCATGTCAGTGATATTCCAATATATGTATGTTATATCAATAATCTACCAAGTGCTTTTAAATGATTTTTTTTTTTTTTTTTTTAAACTAAAGCTTTAAATGACTCTTTCAAATCAAGCTAGGAAAAATCCTGCTGTTTGGCAGCCAGAAACTTGATCTGGTCAAATGAAATTTAATTATTGCCTGCCTGGATAAGCAGCTGACCCATACATAAAAATCCTAAGTACTGTGACTTATGATCTTGTCTGACCTGTTGCTGACAGAGAAAACTGTTCCGATCTCTCTCTCTTTTTTTTTTTTTTTTTTTTTCTAATTATTACCATATCAATGGAAGAACTGGAAAATTTCTAATCAGTACCTGGTTTGCTGTTCTTTTCCCAGTCTCTTCATCCAGTTAATGGCAATACTGAACATTGTATAACATAGACACAAGGGCCTATGAACACTGCTGTCCTGGTTTCAGCTGGGATAGAGTTAATTTTCTTTCAGTAGCTGGTATGGTACCATGTTTTGGAATTAGGATGAGAATAATGCTGATGACACACTGATGTTTTAGTTGTTGTAGAGCAGGACTTACTCTTGAGGACTTTTCAGCTTATTGTGCTGCCCTGCCAGTGAGGTGGCTGGGGGTGCACCAGGAGCTCAGAGGGGACACACAGAGCCAGGACAGCTGGCCCAAACTGGCCAAAGAGATATTCCTTGCTATATGGTGTCATGATGAAGAATAAAACTTGCAGGAGTTGGCTAGGGTGGGACAGACATCCTCTGCTCAGGAACAAGCAAAGTGTTGGTCAGCAGGTGGTGAAAATTGTGTATCGCTTGATTTTATGATTCTTTTATCATTATAATTAACAATTATTGTTATTCTTTTCCCTTCCTCTTTCATCCTATTAAACTATCTTTACCTCAACCCAAGAGTTTTAACCTTAACCCCACCTCCCAGCCCTCCCACCCCTGATTCTCTCTCCCATGCCACTGGGTAGAGGGGAGTGAGCAAATGGCTGTGTGGTGTTTAGCTGCCTGCTGGGTTAAACAACAACAACATTGTGTCCTTCAGTGGATCACAATGGTTTTTTAATATTGAATGTAATGCAGAAGACCAGTTTTCATTCTTTTCATGATACTAAGCTAGTCAATTAGTGTAATATTCAATACACTAATTGCTAAATTCATATCAGATTGTGGGCCTAAACCTGTTTATGTTAAAATGAATATTAAAACTGTTAGCAAATCCAGTGGTAATTAAATTATTGCTTCAGATTGGTAGTTTTTAAAGAAAGAAGAAAAACTTAAAATTTGTTTTATGGAAACTATAATTTTTTTAATCTAAATTCCCAAGCTATGAAAACAGAATTTTAAATTATGTAATAAGTTGAATATAATCATTCTTTAACCTGACTAAGAGTGGGGTTTCTGTCACAAGGAAAACCATATGTAACTTTTTTTTAAATTATTATTATTTTTTATTAGACATAAATATAAATCTGTTCAAACTCTAGATTACAGACACACACACACCTGTTTTTTTTCTTTTTTTCTTTTTTTTTTTTTTTCCCCTCATGTTTATGATAAACCAGTTTTGGAATCATTTAATGAACATTGAGTATGTGACATAAGTGATACTCAGAAGAACTGACAATCTATTACAAGGATCTTGTTTAAAGAAAAAAGTTTGAAAGTCTGAGGACATTTTGTTTTAGAATTTATCACCTTGCTAATTTTTTCATGTGGATATATGGCAAAACGTAGCTTACTGTTACTGATGCACAAAGCTTTTTATTCATTAATTTAAGTGGAAAATATTTAGGGATAGGATTAATATGAATTATGTTTGTTTTAGTCAAATACATAGTAAAGCATACAGTAGGGTTCTCCTCATCAAAATAATAAAGTCTCAACTGCACTGGTGTCTTGTTTCTAACAGATTATGTCTACGCTATGTCACTATTAGCAATTAATCGTGGTTTGGATTTTACTCTGGCACTTTAATTGTCTGAAGTGGGATCAAAATGATCTATTCAAACAAAAAAAAATGTCACTCATGAAGCTGTAACCAACAGAAAGCAACCGAAATGTAAGGCAAAAACTTAGCTGTAAATCTTTAGGTAGAGAAAGACTTATCAAAGTGTCTTCCTCGTGGAATCTCAGGAGAAGTTGAATTGCATAATGCTGGGAAGAGTGGAAGGGTTATTGCCCTCTTCTCATATATTATTTATATCCTTTAAATATCTAGATTTTATCCTGTATAATGAAATGTAAAAATCATAATTATTTGGGTAATTTAAGTAGGAATTCACAATTTAATACATACAGCTTTTTTTTTTCTGAGAACTGGACTATCCTGAAAATCTTCCCCCTAGTGAAAACTTCTACACTGTGTTGTTAAAAAGATTAATAAGGAAAAGACAGTGAAAAGATATCTCCAAGCTCATGAAAACCCATCTTCACATCTTGTAGAGAGTGATATGTAAATTTGGGAAACCTGCTGGGGTCAATAGCTCAGTGCTCCCTGAAGGAAAATGATTTCTAGGCAATAAACCTCCAAAAAGCAGCTGAAAGAAAAGCAAAACTGGTATCACTGTAAGCTATACTGTTATGTATCCTGGAAGGACAGGACAGAATACTTTTTTCCTTGAAGATGTTTCTTGGACTTGGTGCTGATATGCATCCCTCAGCAATTCCTTGAGTTGCTGGGCTCTTAGAGTTCTTCTTATTTGATAAAAGTGGATATTCCACCATCTGTGGTAGGCATACACAATAGCAATTAGTGTTAATGATTCGGTTTAATAAATTATATATATTTTTTTCCTTTAGAAACAGTGCATTCAGGCTCCAGTGAAGTGCAGTGAAAATCTAGACTTCTCCCTTTCTGTTAAATGTCTACAGATTTCTACTCCATTTTAAAACACATCCCATGACATTGGCTTTTGGAATCATAAAGAGATTTTGTTATAGGAGAGCTCTACAATACATTTCATCCAATAACTTCCCAAAGTCTTGAAGCTGCACAGTGAACTAATGAAAGGCACTGTACTATGGCTATTTCACTTTCCATTCTAAGGATCATATTTTCAAGAGTATTGTGTCTATTTCTTCTTTCTAGTATCTTATATGGCCAGATGATTAAACAATCTGTCGTTTTTGCAAACACAGCTCGATTCCCATTCTCATAAGGTTATTCACTTTAAAAAAGTACACTTGTTGCTTTGCTAGGCAGTAAGAGAAAATATTTGGAAATAGAAAGAGATCTCTTGTTAAAGTGGAAGATGAACTGTTCACACATGAGAACTAGAGGAGACACTTGTGGTTCTCATGAAAGATGAAGTTATCTTCACAAAAATGACATAACCTATATGCCATAGCTAGCATGGACAGCTACAGCAAGGGGTTGTCAGGTAGTATAAACACAATGCTGATGTTTCTGTCTGTATTGGAAATGAGTCTTACTGTGTGGTCAGCTACAGGTTATTCAGTACTACTTGAAGTAACAAAAATGATATATTTTGTTGAATATAATAGCTGAAAAAGATGTAGTTCTTCAAAATAATTGGGAATGTTGCAGTGAGTGTATTTGTTCTGGGTTTAAATAAATAAATAAATAAATAAATAAATAAATAAATAAAAAGTTAAATACAAGGAAGGCCTTTCCCTTATGATAAATTCACAATGGTTACTTTATATTGAGAAATTATTCCTTTAGGTTCTCTCTCTTTCCTGGTAAATCTATGAGATAGACTGTTGTAACATGAACAGCTTCTTTGCAAAGATTATGCACAGTTATGTAGTGGTAGCAAGTAAAAAACTTGTAAATTGATTCAGTCAGAAAAAGTAACACTTAGCAACCAGTTGTGGCTAAACCTTCTGAGTCATTTTTCCCTATGCACTGCAGAGTGCACTGAAAGTATTATTTTCTTGGATTGTTAAGAGTCATCTTTAACAAATCAGTGATACAAACCCTAAGCCTTGATATTATTATGATGAAATTGCATAACTGGGCCAAATTCAACATCACTCACGAAAGGCTCTATGGCACTTCTATGTTGTACCTTTCTTCCTAGTGAAGTTTAGACACAATTAGTCAATCACAGGAAGCCACTGAGATATTATATTGGGATGACACATATGCTGTACTGCCCTTAATGACTGACAGTCAGTCCTCATGGTTCGGCTGCACTTCGTCAGCAGAGATTGCTTGGCTGCTATTCTCAGATAGAGTGGGCTCCTGAGCTCATTCATTCTTGGTTCAGACATTTCTGGACAACTGGCAGTATATGCAGCCCATTAAGTATATGCAGCCACTGTGCTGCATGAAGGGAATCTGATTCCTAATTGGGGCATTCAGGAGCAAGTACAAATACTTAACATAATAAAAATTATCTGCCAAATAATCCCACCCAGATCATCAAGGACCCCAGACTTCCTCTTTCCATTGAGCAGTCTCAGAGTATGATGTTGTTGCCCATTACTGCTCTCCTTTTTAGAGTACGTCTATAATGCAGTATCAAGAAGTACTTCTCACTTTTGGAATTTAGCTGCACATACTGAATAGTCCAAACACTTTTTGAGGATGTGACCTACGAGCCCTCTCACCTTCCAGAACAGTTCCTTGGTTCCTGTCCATACAAAATTTACAATGGAGAAAGAACCTGCTCTAAGTAGGTGACAGAGCAGACAGGGGAGGAAAGCAGGCACAATATCATGCAATATATCAATCCTGCCATTGTGTACTCAAAAAGAGAAATCCAAATTCAATCTCTGTATTCATGTATTCTTTTCTAGTAGAGTTCATTCAGGCGATTTCTTGTCTAAGTATTTTGACCAATCTTAGCAAGAAGCTACATAAAGATACAGATTTTCTTTTTCTGATGATACTGCTTTTTCATTTCCAAAATGATGTCAAAGAAACAAGTATTAACTTTTGGTATAAAAATGTTAGCTCTTGTTAACACGTGCAGTATATCTCAGGTCGCCACAGTAGTGAAGTTTGTATGTCAGTATAATATACCAGTTACAGCCTACAGATGCTTTGCTTGTCAATATGAACTAAGATCAGTAAATATGACATTAGAAGAATTGAAAAACAAAACAAACAAGCAAACAAAAATCTCTGGGAGGCAGTCTGTGTTATTTCAACAATACTACAGTACTATAAGGAATCAAGTTGAAGTAGCTAGAGTGAGTGGATTGTATTTTTCTGTGATTTTTTTAAATTATGATGTTGCATCCCCTACTGCTTGCAGCATTCATTTATAAAATTTCTTCCTAAGAAAAATAGTAGCTGTGTATTTTACTGCGAATCAGAAACACAAGACAAAGTAGTCTCTCCTGATGGAACTACATCTTCAAAAACAGAGCGAATACTCCAGAGTATTCTTTCAACTTACTTGGTTTCACATGACTTCCTGCTGATGTAAGACTTTAAGGTGAAAGATTAAGAGTCATAGTCACTTCTACATAAACACTTATTGCCTTTAAATTCTTTCATAACTGTGCTGAGGAGTGAACAATATACAAAGCACTGTTTTAGATTATATGTATATTAAAAAAAAAAAAAAGTACATAAAAGTACATAGAAAACAAATAGAAAATGTAGCACATACTCTTGCCAGATAGAATTTTTATAGAACTGTTTTTTCAGGGTGTCTAGCAAACTATATGTTTTCTTTTAAGATCGTGTTGTATCTTTAATACAGATATAGACATATTAATTGAAGTTTCAATAAGATTACAGAACTGAAAATTGGAACAAATTTTCTTTTCAGCTGACAATACAACAGTTTTTATTTATTTTTATGTATCTACTCCACTTAATACTTTTGTACTACTTAACACTTTTCCCTCACTCTCTCAGCAGAACATTTAAGTCCCCTTGCTTGTACACCACAAAATGGTTGCTTATAGATTTTTTTTTTTCCTAATTTATAATTATTTTTGTGATTCTTTAGCTTATTTCAATACTTTTAAAATCTTTTGGTCATCATCCAGTCTTTGCATTGCATCATCAAATACTATAAGACAACCACATACAATAACTTAGAACAATCCTGTCTTTTTTTCTGAGTTCTGCAAGCTCTGCTTTTACAGAAAATTACCACTCAAGAATGCAGGACTGACATAAGCTCCCATAAATAATTGTAAAAATTACCTGGTTTCATAAACTTGAAAATAAATAACTAGTGCCTTGCTAAATATTGCAGTTCTGCTTACTCTTTCACAAGCATTTGAATGTAAAATTAGGTCTTTGATAAATACTATGATAGGCAACAATGTGTATACACTAGAATTCCTTAAATATTAATAGAATGAAGCTTGAATGACTATTTCTAGTTAGTCAAATATAAGAAAATGAAAAGATATATCTATAGCTGTCTGTTCAAGAAATGAAGTTGAATGTTTTCCTTATTCAGCAAATAATGTTTCTCTACATACTTTGAATATTCTTGGTATATATCCATTAAAAATGTAGGTTTTGTATTCAAAAATAACATCAACTTGCTTATGTTTCAGACATCAACTCTCTATACCATATAGTTTGATCAAATAATTCCTTCTTCTCTTATTTATTGAAAAAAAAAAAAAAAAAAAACACCAAACAAACAAACAAAAAAACCTCTATCAAAATGTCTCACAATTTAATTTCAAAACAGGGTTCATATCTGCAGCAAGATTTTGTGGCACACATTTCCTTCATCTTGACTTCTGACCATATATTAATTGTTCGTGTTCTTCAATATGTATACTTTATTCAGATATAAACAATCCCATGAAATTAAGTAGATCCTAGACCTAAAATATTCTAAGAAATACCAAGTTAATAATCACATGACTTGAAACAAAAACAAATTCCACCAGACTGAGTCTGCCTGTTGACAGGGATTTGTCTAACGTATGCTATTACTTTAGATTTATATTTTGACTAGGAATGTCACTGTCAGCCACTTTTGGTGTTTAGTTATTACAGTATCACAGAATGATGGAGTTTGAATGGGACCTCTGGATCACTTGGTCCAACCTCCAGTTTACCAGGGCAATCTGGGGCAGACTTCCCAGGATCATGTTCAGAGGGAACCTACTGTATTTCAGGTTGTGCCTGTTGCCTCTTGTCCTGCTATTGGTTACCACTGATAAAAGCCTGGCTCCCTCTTCTTTGCAAACTTCCTCCAGCTATTTATATACATGCAGAAGATATTACCTGAGCCTTTTCTTCTCCAGTCTGAACAGTCCCAATTATCTCTGCCTTTCCTCATAAGAGAGATGTTCCAGTCCCTTCACCATCTTTATGTCCTTTCTTTGGACTCTCTTCAGCATCTCTGTTGCAGTTTGTATTGGGAAATTCAATATTGGACACAGGCGTGACCTCACCAATGCTGAATAAAGCTTTCTTGGTAGCAAGAGCACCTTTCTAACTCATATTCACTTGTCCACCAGGACCCAGTATGTACTAGTGCCTGGGGCTGTTCTACCTCAGGTCTATGAACACCTTGTTGAACTTCATGAGATTCCTGCTAGACCATTTCTCCGGCCTGTCAAGGTTCCTCTAGATGGCACCATTGACCCTCTGGTGTATCCACTACTCCCAGGTTTGTGTCCTCTGCAAACCTGCTGAGTATATGCTCTGCACCATCTTCCAGACTAGAATTGCAGCCAATATTGTGCCCTGTGTTATACAAGTAGTTACTACTCTCTAACTAGACTTTGTGACACAGATCACCATCCTCTGGGCCTGGCTGTTCATCCACCTCTGTTTCCTCATCCAGCCCATTTTTTACAAATTAAGGAAATCTATAGATTTTCATAATTTTTGCCTTGGGCCACTCTGAATTTTCTTTTTCTGCTTGTTTGTCAGTAACTCTGAATAATCTGGCACATATTTTTACATCTCATAATATTTTTCAAATGTAATTCTGTGCTTCACAGAGACCTTACAGGAAAACCTGTGTTAACTAAACATTGCAGGAATCTATTATTTGTAGAATGGGTTATAATATATCACCAAAGGAAATTTTTGGATACTTTTGTTTGTTTGTTTGTTTTAAGAGAGATGTTCAATGCTGCAGCAAAGAATACCAGAATTTATTGTGGTTTCAAGATCTTCCATTTACATAACTTTTACACATTTATACATTTTTTATATAAATCCCCTGTTTTACAGATTTCATTTTACGAGAGAGATCCCCATTAAAAATAAATAAATAAATCCATGTACTACAATCCTCTCAAGACTTATTACCTCATATTTTTCCTCTCTCATTATAGGTGATCAATCTTATTTTTCACAACAAAATTTTTCTGACTTTGGATTCTTCCCTAATGAAACATAGTTTTCATTAGTGCAAAAGAAAAGAGTATCTGGCTATCAGAAGATCTAGCCAGTTAGTATTTAGATATCATTAAAAGGTTTCTGACTCAGCCAAGCTGATAATAACAATTTGATTGAATTACATACAGAAGAGCTGCTAAAGTATAATCTATTTAATAGTGGATTATTTCAAAACCAGACATTTGTTTTGGCAATATGCTTAAACATGGTAGAAATCTCAGTATTTCTCATAATACCTTACTTACAAATCGTTGCTTTTATTATAATAATACTGGTTATTAATGTTATTATTAAATATAATATTAAATATAATGTTATTATTAAAGCATGTTACATACTTTATTAGATTATCACTCTCAAAATCATGTAATCATAGAATCATAAAGGTTGAAAAAGACCTCAGAGATAATATGGTCCAACTGCCCCCCTACCACCAATATTACACACTAAACCATGTCCCTAAGTACAACATACAACCTTTTCTTAAACACCAACAGGGACAGTGACTCCACCACCTTCCTGGGCAACCTGTTCCAATGTCTAGCTATTCTTTCTGAGAAGAAATTTCTCCTAATTTCCAACTGGATCCCCCCTGGCACAAGTTGAGGCTATTTCCTCTAGTCCTATCACTAGTTACCTGTGAGAAGAGGCCAACTCCCAGCTCCCCACATCTTCCTTTGAAGCAGTAGTAGTGAGTAATAAGGTTTCCCCTGAGCCTCTTCTTCTCCAGACTAAACAACACCAGTTTCCTCAGCCATTCCTCATAGGGCTTTTGTTCCAGGCCCTTCACTGGCTTCGTAACCCTTCTCTGGACACACTCCATGGCCTCAATGTCCTTCTTGAGGTACACAGTACATGAGGTACCAGAGCAGACTACAGGGGGTCCTGGTCCTGCTGGCCACATTATGCCTGACACAAGCCAGGATGCCGTTGGCCTTCTTGGCCACCTGGGTACACTGCCAGCTCATGTTCAGGTGAGCATCAAGCAACAACTCCAGATCCTTTTCCTCTGCATAGCCACTCTGCCCCAAGTCTGTAGCATTGCATGGGGTTGTTGTGGCCAAAATGCAGGACCTGGCACTTACCCATGTTGAACCTCATCCCATTGGCCTCTGCCCATTAATCCAGCCTGTCCAGAAGCCTCTGCAAATGTTGAATGGTTGTAAACACAGCTGAGTACTTGCATGTCCACTTCTAGATCTACCATATTTCTAGAATGTTTACAGATTTTTGCATTTCTGTGTGATTTTATTATAACTGTATTGTTAAAAAAAAATGGGAACATATATTCAGATATGTTTTGCGGGTCAAAGTACATGATTGCACTTCAGACATTAAGTTTCTTGAAGGAAGAGATTTTGCAAATTAATTGTAAATATTATAGCAGCAGCTAGAATGAGCTGTACACTATTTGTAAGGTATGCTCAGACTTGGAAACCTCAGAGCAAAAAGTCATTCATGTTTTCTTTCTGACATGCAGTCTGCCTTCAACATCCTCCACATCCCTATCACCCCACCCCCAATCCTTATTTCTAATATGTTAAGTAAGGCCAGTAAATCAGCAAGGAATCTTGCTATCAACACTCCTGTCTATGAAAAACCTTTCATATAGGAGAAATCCTGTCAGAACTTTTTTCTCCCTCTTTCCTCCTCTCTACTTTGTAAATTTGCTGGAGTGTTTTGAGTAGATCAGACTGATCTCTGTAAACTCAGACTAGAAGAAATGTGATGGATACACTAGACATGATTTGAACCAGTAAAGTGTACTTCCTTTAAACACCTTGCTTTCAGCAGTAGATATCAACATATGAGTATATTAACAGAAATATCTAATTACATTTATTATCGTATCTATCTGCTGATCTATAAAACTGACTAACAATTAATACTAATTTCCTATTCACTTATATTTGAAGCTCCTTAAGTTAATGAGTATTTAGTCAGGACTTATATTGTGCCACTGTAAGAGGAAAACTGGGAAATAAAAAAAAAAAGCAGCAGCCTGGTTATAACAAGACAGTTTTAAAAGGTGATTTTAAAACTCTGCTTTTGACAGTATATCCTCATTGTTCAGGCTAAAATTGCTGTTCTTGCTCATAAGACACTAGACTTTGTTTTTCATGATATTATTTGGTTATAATTGTTACTGTACAAACTAAACAATGGTTAAAGGGGAACAGCCGGTTTTGCTGTATTGGTTTGGTTTTACTCCAGTTGATTTCCAACTGTCAGACTCATTGTTTTTATAGCTTTGGATACATTGAGTCAATCCTGAAGCAATAAGATGAGTTCCATGATTATATTGTATAGCTCAAATTTGACCTTGATTTTCTTTTTGTGCAGTCCTTTTGAGGCCTGGGTGGAATGTGGCCCAGGAGAAGCTTGATGCAGAGTGTTTACTTGTAGATGTTTAACATTGTTTTCAGAAGACCAGATCCTGCCAAATTTCAAGAAAGAAAGAAAGAAAGAAAGAAAGAAAGAAAGAAAGAAAGAAAGAAAGAAAGAAAGAAAGAAAGAAAGAAAGAAAGAAAGAAAGAAAGAAAAACAACAGTGGGTTTCTTTTTTGTTCTCTTTCCCATGAAGATGGGAAAAATAACACAGAATTTTCATGTTAAATAGCATAATAGTGCAAGAGATTAAAACAAACAAACAAACAAACAAAAAACAACAGACAAAACAGACAAGACTAGTCTATTTTGAGGAGATAATTGAAATAATTTAGCCCCTTTCACATTTCTGGCAATATATTCAAACTGCAGCAAAATTTTACAAAATGTTGGTTTGTCTATGGATAGCTGTTTATTGAACCATAGATCCATGACCAAACTCATTTCATATAAGTGTTATATCTGGCTATAAAAGCAAAATACAAAGGATCTCAGGCAATAAATATTATCATGTTTATCTTATTAAAAATAACACATGTATTAGACTTATTACCTTGTTAACACAATAAATTCCATGGTAAATTCTTATGATATGTATTCCTGGAATACCAAATTGATTCCTCTGAGAAAGAAAGAAACTCCTTATTTTTGGTAGAGTTGATATTCATAACCACAGAAGGAAGTTGTGTTCTAATAATGCTGTTAAATAAGGGTTTCTGAATGGATTTGTAAATATATCTTTTTCATTAGACTGATATCTCTAATTTAACTGATGTTAAAATATCATGTGGGTAGCTGTGTGATGTTCTTCCTTTCTAGTGTGTACAGATTTTGTTTTTTAATTCATTCTTCTGAAAAAGAGTGAGACAGAGAAAATTGTGACAACATTTTTCAAAGCAGGATTCTATAATGGAAAAATATAATAACTTTGCACGGTATTACCAATACTTTCTGCATTAATAATTAGTGTGTTGTCATAGCTTTTTAAGCCCATTGCAAGAAACAAGTCACATTCCAAAGAAATAAATGCATAATTATATCACTGAAGTGTCCAGTTTTAATGCATTGATGTTATACACAAGATATTGAACAAAACTAATTTTCTCTTTCTCAATTTTCAAGATCCCGATTTTAAGGACCTTGGAGTTTTGAAACCATTGCCAGGTTGGTATATTGGTTCTTCCTAAGACTCGGAAGCCTTTGCTTTCTGCTGTAGAAAATATTTTTTTTGCTGTTCAGGATTCATTCTTCTGGTATTTTGTTATTTAGTTTGTGAGTTTGAGATGGGAGGACCTGAAGGAATTGTGGAATCTATACAAATTGTCAAAGAAGGAAAAGCTTCTGAAACTGAAGCAGTAGACTGTAAATGGTACATCAGAGCACCACCCAGATCCAAGGTCAGTCCTTTGTCCACTTGCTTATTTGCCACTTAATTTAAGAAATTGACTTTTCTAATATGCCGTGCATTTCTTAATACAGACAGATCTTGTTTAATAACTTTACAGCTTGAACTTGTAAACTGTTTTTTCCTTCTGCTGTTGAAAGGTAATTTTTCACCTCAATCAAAATAACCTTCTTTCTCTATAAATAATGATGTGGGCAGCATTAATGTGCTTTTTGTGCCATAAATAATTTTCTTAAATTCATCTTTAATTTTGCTCATATGTTTAAAGAGTTGGTGTGTTTAGTTAAGTGGGAGGTGATCTTATCTAACACAGAGACTGCTGAGAACTGCTGGGTCCCTAAGATCATTACTGTTTCTCATCTGGGAATGGTGAAAATGGAGTCAAGGTAAATTAATGTTACTATGTACAAGGTCTTTAGTTCCTTTGTTTTAGAACCACTGACAAAAAGAGATAGTGTTCTCATTTCTCTCTCACCATAATCAGCAAAACAGGTCTTTGTAACACACAGGACAGTGCTGCAATGAATTTAATGATTTTTTATTTTTTATTTTTTATTTTGCTTGAGTTCGTCTCTTATCAGTTATTATTTGGATTAATTGTTGCTGGCTATACTACTGTTTCTCCTCTCTGCAGTTGGAACATCTCTGTGCTCCCATCTACTTTCATTTAGACTGCTAAAGAGAACTCCCCAGTATATTTTTACTATCTGTTTTTTATTGTACTAGAAAAGTTTTACAAGGTATAATTTTTATATCCAATAATCTCTGGATCTTTAAACAGGTATGGTTTTTGTGTGTAATCCCAGAGCAGACTGTATGGAATACATTACACTGTTCCAGCACTGAATATTGAATAAGCAAGATGAAGAGTTTCCAGTAGAGAAAAATGCATTAGTATCAAAAATTTTTCTATTGTGAAAGTTTAGGTGTTGAACAGTTGGCTCATAAGACTACAGATAAATTATTTCCAGAATATGTTTTAGTCTCATATTTTTTACTGTTTGGAAAATTCAATATTCATAAACGTTTCCAATTAAGTAGATGAAGTTTCCAGACTATACATGTGAAATGACTGGACTAATTTATCATTATTACACATTATATACTTAGATATTTGTTGGTAAGAAAACTGATAAACACACGATTAAAATACAGATTCAGCACAATTAAATAAGCGAATAAAATTGCCCTACAGTTTTAATTCCACTGTATTCTTAGTTGGTCAGATAATGTCATCATGACATTCTTATTTGATCTAACTCTAAAGTGCCACATGATTTAAAGTCTTCCTAGAAATGTCATATTTATTTATCTGTAGGATTTATCCACAATTTAGTCCTGATATAAAAAAACAATATATGTAGCCATGTAACTGTAACCATAATGTGTAACAGTAGAATGCCACACTACCACTGTCAATAGAGGGTTAGTTCTTTGTGAATAGGTTAGTCTGTGAATTTTTATACTTGGATTTAGCTGTACTTCATCTCAAAAAGCATAGACTAGCAAAAGAGTATATGGAAGGGAAAGCAATGAGAAAATTCTAAAAGGCATGAGGAGAGATCAAAAGTTTTTAAATATCGCATTAAGATTCTAGTGAAGGAGGGTGTTATGAGACAGTATCTAAAAAGTTTTAATAACAAGGAAGGGCTGCTCTCATGTCCATGGCTCAGACAAGTCATGGTTCTGCATTGGAAAAAGATTGATTCTGGTTAAATGTTAGGGAAAAAAATTATGGAGTGGATTACAAATGATTGGTTAAGGAGGTTTGTTCAGCCAGCATGGCTAACATTGTTAAAGTGGAGGTAAAATGAATAAATAAAGATAAATAAATAACTAAATATTAGACAAACATTACTAATCTTACCTTTAGAAAGAGAGGTGGTCTGGGTCATCTCCTGAAGAATCTTCTTGTTCCCATCTTACAGAATTCTCTGGGTAAAGACATTAAACAATATAACAGCACATAAATCAGCATTTCCCAACATGTAAATGAAAGCTTTTTTGGTAAGGTAGGAAAAAAAGCCAATTTTGAAGCCTTGATTCAGTTTGAAGGACAACTAATTTAGCATTTGAACTTTATTAGCCTGTTTTTCATATACATATATATATATATATATGTTTATATACACAAACACACGTATGTCCATGGTATTGCCACACTGGGAATGTTTGAAAAATATTCAAGTATTAGGGAACAAATTAATGGATAATTTTTGAAAAAAATCATGTAAGAAGTAAGATCTATGTTAATATTGTTTATTGGTCTGAATTCTGTTGTCCATATTTTACAGTCTGCTTCCTCTGTGCTTATCTACCCTTGAATTAATGACATATTCAGTACAATGTCAGTGACTTCATTCTAATTTATAGCAGTATCCACCTATGAAAACAGGCTTTCCAGCTAAGAACAGTAAGAACTCATCAACTGTCTTTATATCTACATGCTCCTGTACTCTGAGCTGTACTGTTTGTTACTGGGAACTATGCCTAAAAGGTCAGTGTTTCTCAGACAGAATTTGGGATGGATCCTTACATTTTAGTTTCTTCAACTGTGCCAGAGTGTGAGCTGTTTGCAATTTCATTTGGCTTAAGCTCATCCAATCTAAACTGTCTGCAGAAGGAAGATATAAGTCCCTTCCATGGTTTGCAGTTTCAGATTCAAGCCAAGTCTGAGCTCAACATGTATGCAATGAGATCAGTCTGGGTGTAGGAACTTGAGAGCTCTAAGCCTGAACTTCAACCTGACAGTCTGGGTGTAACATTGCTGCTACTCTCAGCAAGCTAGAATGGGACAGAGAATGGTACACTTCTTGCACATGCTTAAAATACTGAGTCATCACAGATCACCTTGTAGCACAAAAATTAAAATGCTGAAAATGCATGCAGAATGGAAACTTTCTGTAAGTGTAGAAGAAAGCAGAAGGCAGCTTAATCAGAACTTCAATCTTTATGCAGACTTGCAGCCTTATGTTTGATAGAGATGGGTTGCAAAATGTGTGATTAATGCGTTCATTTAAAGTCAATTCCTGCTGAGTAAGATAACTGTGAACCTGGAGTTCAGAAATATTGGGGGTTCTGTATTACATGTAGAAGTAGATTTCAATCAATAAAGAACAAGATTGGCAAATAAAGAAGAGAGATGCGGATTGAATGTGGCAACCTACTCAGAACAATAAAGAGGTAAAAGAACCTCTCCATTCCAAGATACTTGGCCCTTCACTGCAAAACAAATGCCAAAAGAGAAATTAGATAAGTTTATTGCACTGGGATTTCAAAAACTTTGGAATCGTCTTTGGCTACAGCTGTGGATAAACAAAGAATCCTTTATTTGTGAATAGAAAATTAGAAATATAAAATAACTATGGGAAGCAATGTCAAGGCATATGCAAGACAAAGAGGTGATCCGAGACAGCCAGAATGGCTTCACCAAGGTCAGATTGTGCCTGACCGATTTGGTGGCCTTCTATGATGGAATGACTGTATCAGTTGACAAGGGAAGACTGACCAACATCATCTACCTGGACTTCTGTAAGGCCTTGTCATGGTCCTACATGACATCCTGATCTCCAAATTGAAGAGACATGGATTGATGGGTGGATAAAGAGTTGGCGTGAAGATTGCTCCCAGAGAGTGGGGGTCATTGGCTCTATGTCCAGGTGGAGGCTGATGATGAGTGGTGTCCTTCAGGCATCTCTCCTGGGACTGGTACAGTTTAAAATCTTTATCAATGACCTAGGCAGTGGGATTGAGTGCATCCTCAGCATGTTTGCAGAAGACACCAAGCTGAGTGGTGCAGTTGATACAACAGAAGGAAGGGATGCCATCCAAAGGGAACTAGAGAAGCTTGAGAAGTGGGCACCCATGAACCTAATGAGGTTCAACAAGTCTAAGTGCAAGGTTCTGCACCTGGGTCAAGTGCATGAGAACAGACTGGGAGAAGAACTCCTTGAGCTCATGTCAGCTCTGCAGAGAAGGACTTCGGGGTTCTGGAAAAGCTTGACATGAGCCAGCAGTGTGCACTTGAAGCCCAGAAGGCCAACTGCATCCTGGGCTGCATCAAAAGGCAAGTGGCTAGCAGGTCAAGTGATTGTCCCCCTCTACTCAGCCCTTGTGAGGCCCCACTTGGAGTACTGCATCCAAGTCTGAGGCCCCCAGCACAAGAAGGATGTTAACCTGTTAGAGCGGGTCCAGAGGAGGACCACAAAGGCTCTCTCTCAGAGGGCTCGAGCACCTCTCCTACAAAGAACATCCCAGAGAGATGGTGCTTTTCAGCCTAAAGAAGAGAAGGCTCTGGTGTGACCTTACTTCAACTTTTCAGTTCTTAAAGGGGTCATAAAAAAGATGAAGAGCAACTTTTTGCTCAATCAGATAATGACAGGACAAGAGGGAATGGTTTTAAGCTAAAAGATGAGAGGTTTTTCTTAGATGTTAGGAGGAAATTCTTCACTCAGAGGGTGGTGAGGCAGTGGAACAGGTTTCCCAGAGAGGTTGTGGATTCCCCACCCCTGGAAGTGTTCAAGACCAGGTTGGGTGAGGCCTTGGGCTACCTGATCTAGTGGGTGGCATCCTTGCCCATGGCAGAGAGGTTGGAACTAGATGATCTTCAAGGTCCCTTGTAACCCAAGCCATTCTATGACTTTATGACTCTATGAATTTCTTACTTTCTGTTTGGGGTGAAAAGGTAGAGGAAAAGATTGTCAGGAAACATTTTTCTATTTTGGATACATCAGCAGAGTTTGACAAAGCCCAAATAGAAATAAAATGTATGTTTGTGATGATGTGGTGCTCCTTTTGGTGGTAACTTCCCCAGCAAGCTACCATCATATTGTGCTTAGTCCTTGAGTGGTTTTGTAGGGGAAAAACCTAACCAACCAACAAACCAAACAAACAAGAAACAACAAATAGTAGGTTTTGATGGTAAAAGTAATAAAATGTTTACAAATATGGTGTTCCAGTTCTGACACAAAACTATAAGAAGTGTTCATAATCAAAAACTCTGGGCAGCATAGGAAGGAAGACAAGTGTCCGAAGCACAGACAGGGGATTTGGAACTGGATGATCTTAAAGGTCCCTTCCAACCCAAGCCATTCTATGATATGATTCTATGGCTGGTGTTGACAGAGTTGGCCCCAGATTGAGCCAAAGTGGCCACTTGGTGAGATAAGGATGTGGGCAGTGAAGCTAAGCATGGGGTAAAAACTCCCATCCAGGGTTCTGAGGGCCCATGCTTGGGTTGAGCTACCCACCGCACAGAATGACACACCGCTGTACCATATTCAGCCAATTGTGTGTATGGGGGAACCCAAGCCAAGTGGAGCCTGCACTTGCACCCAGGACACTGGCAGGGGAATTAAGAGTGGGAGACCACTGCTTGATCATGTAGGCATGCCCGTAAAGTGTTGCTGTATTCAAGTCAGGAAGGAAGTTTCAAGACACTGACTTACTTACAAAGGATAAGTACTTCTTACTACTGACCTGGCAGAGGTTCTAAATAATTTATTGCTATTTTCACAATTGACCTTGTATCCTCTTACCTGACCAAACACAAGTATGCTTTTGATTCCAGGAGTACAACTTTCAGATTAAACAAAATTTTGAGAGAGACTTGGTTGTTGCCCATGTGTTTTCTGGACCAGCAGGAAGAAACAGGATGAGAAGCAAATTCCAGAGCAACAATTTTGTATAAACCAGCCTGACAAAACATTTTCTGTTCTCATAAGCAAAGTGGAAATTTATGCTCTGGGATGAGACCCAGTTTAAACTGTTTAAACTGTCAGCTCTAATGAATTAACATAAACCTATTTTTTGGACTCTTCTTTATCAGATGTAGAAAAGAAGCTTGAAACGGGACACTAAAATTCAATAGGAGACATTTGGATGGTGATTCCTCAAATGTTACAGAAAAAAAAATGGAATTTAGAGATTGAAAAATTTAAGAGGAGACAAAGTCATGTTTACTAGCTTCAGATGGGATCCATCCCTAAAGAAGCTCTGGAGATTATTAACATATAGATAATGTGAATAATATTTGCAAATAATGAGAAACCCTGTAAATTTTGATAGCATATTAAGTTTTCTTCCTGAAACATGGTGGACAAATTATGTTTAAACAAATATAAAATATTGTTTACCTATGTTAAAACATTAAAATTACTTATCAGAAACATTTTTTTTTCAGATGACATAGGAAGACCAGCATGTGTGTAGAATCTTATCTAGCAGATGTGATAATATGCATGCCCAAGTGTAACTGGCAAAAACAAACACTGTTAAGTTAACATGAATCTACCCTGTTCAGGTATAAAAATATAACCAACCTCAGCACTCTCAATCCAAACAATTGCTAGCAAATACAATAAAAAGGCTACCAATGAAAGTAATAAAACATCTACCAAAGAGAGCAGCAGAATCAGAATCTGATCTACAGTTTTGAGAATTAGAAAGCAGAACAGTACCAAGAAACTTAAAAGCTGTCACTTACCAGCATTTTTCCACTGAACAAGAGAACAAAATGAAGAAATCTTGATGGCTAGAATAAATGTCAGTTAATGGGAACTTGGAGAAGTCTGAAAAAAAAAATAGAACAAAATAAAGAAATCTAAAGAGTTTCACTTATAATGGAAGACAATATTCTGATGTCTAAGGCTGGCTGTGAATCACAGGGTGTTAGAAGTGCCGTATAAAGTTGTCATCTGACAGGTAGCATTCTCCAAGTCCCAGCAGAGAGGAAAATATGAAGCATAGAGTCTTTTCACAACATGGTCCCAGATGAGTAAAAAATAGCCCCCCAAAAAAGTCAAAATACAATACAAAACAAAATAAACAAAAAACAAAAGACCAAAAACCCACCCCCAGAACATGGTACCATTAACACTTTTCAGCTAAAATAAAGCTGATGTTCAAGAGAAAAGTTGCCTTTTTTTTTTCTTTTTTTTTTTTCCTTTTTTTTTTTTTATTTTCTTTCTTTTTTTTTTTTTTTTTTTTTTTTTCTCTTTAGGCCAACACACTGAAGGACTCGATGATCTTGAAGTCTCTTCCAACCTAGAAATTCTGTGATTTTGTGATCTGCTAATCACATAGAGCTGAACAAGATGTAAAACAAAGCAAGTACTGTAACTGGTCACTGAGCAGTAGGGAAGGACATAAACCTATTTTTCCCAGTCTTGTGCTCGCAGAAGAATTGACTGAACCTAGAAGCTTAATATGAAAAATCTGGAAGTTAGGCTCTGTTAAAGGTTTTTGTCTCACATCTTAAATACTTCTGGCAGTTGAACAATGTTTTTTGGTTAATTTGTTTTTGTTTGTTTGCTTTGTTTTGATGTAATATAAGGGACTGGATGTCTGTACACATATATTAAGTCTGATATGCTAGGATATGGTTTGAAGCTTTTCCTGACTGGTCCGATCAATCATGTTGTCAGCACTAACCTTCAGAGATTGATTAAAAAGCAGACCTCATGGAAAGTGATTCACTATGAAGAGATTATAATCTGACCATTTTACTGAAGTGATATATTATTCATAGTTTACAAACCTTTTTTTTTTTTTTTTTTTCTAATATATGCAGAGTTTTCTGTCATTTTCAAATTTAAATAAAATAGTAAGACTTATCCAGCATTTCCTTTTTCTTTATTATGATGACAATACAAATGTTAAGGTGACAAGACAACTATTTAAAATAGAATGTGACTGAGTGTAAATTATATATGCCACAGTACAGTGAAGCTTTGTTGTGAGTGGCATTGGCATTTGTAGTGACATCTCAAAGCTCTGTAAAAGTTAATACTTGTGCACTAGCAGTCTGTTCTAAATAATGTGGATTTGATGATTTGAGGAAAGTGTCTTATTAAAACTTTACAAGTAAAATGTGAAAGAAGATACTGCCTATACTTCTTTCAAATAAGATGTTCTCTTCAACAAGAAAGTACTTGTAATGCTAATCTTATGTGTCACTACCTACAGAAATATTAACATTCCAAAAGCTCTCACTAGCATCAATGGAAGAAGATTTAATGAAGACAGTGGATGATATTTGAATGTGTGATCTCCTTTTTTGTTCATTTCTTTGTTTTTTTTTTGTGGACAAAGTTGATTATCTGCTGGTAGAATTAATGGCTAAGTCCATAGAAAATGAAATAACCAGAATGGTTATCCATATCCATATGGATACTATTTTCTCTCACTTTATGTTTAATTCCTTTTAGTGAGATCCACATGCCAGTGAAAGTAATGAGAATCTTGCCATTGATTTCAGAAAACCATGCATCAGGAATATTTTGTATTTGATAACATTTTGTTATATAATCAGTTTTATTCTTTCCTTGTGAATCCTAATTTATTAGCAATTTTCTCTGCCAGTGTGGGTCTTATACCCAGTGACAGCAACAATGGAAAATATATTGTAATAAGACCATGAAAATTGGCAGAAGTTTGCAGATGCAATTAAATTACTTACAGTTCTTAAAAACAAAATCTGATTCAATATTATGGTGTCAGTTTGTATTATCAGCTCCCAGTTTTAAAAAATGTACTCCAGCCTTAATTCATAGATCTAATCTAAATAAACTTAAGTAAATGTATTTCAGGTAGCCTTGGATCAACTCTTCTTTGTTTTATATAAAGTTCTGGACATAGTTAATATGGAAATTAAATTCCAGCTCAACTCAGACACATCACAAGTTTATTTTCTCTAATTTATGAAACTTCATGCCATTGTAGAAGGTGTCGTCTTTCTTCTGAAGAATGGATGTAGATTATTAAGCCAACTATTCATTTCCAGTACCTATCAAATCTCTCTATATATAATGAACTTATCTGAACTTATCACACACAGAAATTAACTGGTGTCACCAAAACCAGAACTCAGTCTTGGGAAGAGCTTAAAATGTTGGCTTCTTCACTGAAAGAATCAAATGAAATGCTAAGCTATCATTCTCTTTATTCCTTCTCAACATTTATAACTGCCTACTCTCAGAAATACTTTATTATTTTAAAAGGCTAGCATGTCACCAGAAACTAAAGAATGTCAAAGGATGAGCCCAAAGTAAGACTTTGGCTGTACTGTTATAAGAACAATCTATTGAAACAGATCAGGAGTAATTGATGAATTCTGGAAATTGTTGTGAGAGCTGGTATTTTACAATAATAGTGAGGATTTGTTCACATTTCTTGTAAGAATGAAAGCTGTTATAAATTGCGTCTCAATACTGAAATGGTACACAACGTACAGACATATATATGTGCATAAATGTATATACGCACAAATACAAATAAGTGTATATTTATAAGACTGCAGGATAAAAAAAAAAAAAAAAGAGAGAACAAGCAAACAAAAGTGAGAGATCCTTGACCCATTTATTTATTTTTTTTTCCTTGAGTAGGTTAAGAGTTTTCCTGAATAGTGGAATAAGATAAAGTATGATCTATGTACGTTATATTATACCTGTATGGTCTATTAAACATGCATGTTGTCTATAATACATATGGTATGCATGAAAGGCATATAAGGCATAAAAACAAATTTTCATGACAATAATGTATCAGAAGCCTTCTGTCCTTTCCTATAAGACATTTTCATCTGAGAGTACATACATAGATGTACTTCATTACTTGGAAAACAGCCGTGTACGCAATATTGCACATAATCAGCTGCTGAAGGTTTTTATTCAATTGAATTTTATTCAATGACTTAGACAAAGGGATAGTCTACCCTCAGAAAGTTTGCTTATGATGCAAAACTGGGAGGAGTGGCTGATACACCAGAAGGCTGTGCTGCCCTGCCATCCAGTGAGACCTGGACAGGCTGGAGAGCAGGACAGAGAAGAACCTGATGAGGTTCAACAAGAACAAGTGTAGAGTCTTGCACCTAGGGAGGAATAACTGTATGCATCAGTACAAGTTAGGGACTGACCTGCTGGAGAGCAGTTTTACAGAGAAGAACCTAGTGGTCCTGCTGGACAACAGGTTGGCCATGAGCCAGAATTGTGCCACTGTGGCCAAGAAGCCCAATGAGCTCCTGGGATGCATTAAAAGAATGTCGCCAGCAGGTTCAAGGAGATCATCTTCCCTTTCTACTCTGCCCTGGTGAGGCTAAATCTAGAACACTGTATCCAGTTCTGGGCTCCCCAGTTCAAAAAAGATATGGATCTTGTAGAGAGTGTCCAGAGGAGGGCCACAAAGATGATTAAGGGCCTGGAGCATCTCCTGTATGAAGAAAGACTGACAGATCTAGGTCTGTTCAGCCTGGAGAAGAGAAGATAAGGAGGTGATCTGATCAATGTTTATAAATATCTAAAGTGCAAGAGGCCAATGGATAGGACAGGCTGTTTTCAGTGGTGTGCAGTGATAGGACAAGTGGCAACGGCCAAAAACTGGAACACAGGAAGTTCCACACAAACATGCGTAAATACTTTACAATAAGGGTCACAGAGCACTGGAACTGGCTGCCCAGAGAGGTTGTGGAGAAGCATCTCCTTTCTCTGGAGATATTCAAGACCTGCCTGGATGCTTTTCTGTTCAACCTACTGTAGGGAACCTGCTTTTAGTAGAGGGGTTGGACTCAATGATCTCCAGAGTTCCCTTCTAACCCCTATGATTCTGTGATTGCATTATTGGTGACAAAGCTGGTAAGCACTGAATCGCCACTGTCAGAACCAGGAAGTGGAAGAAAGAAAACTAAGATGCACATTTAACTCTGCATTCTAAGTGAAATATTATTCAGAGTTGGACTATTTCACCAGCTTTAAAGGAGAGGCTAGAAGCCAGGGTTTCACAGTGCCTGTTAGGCTCTTGTTTGAGCAGGACTGACTGCTCTCTATGACACAGGAAGCTGTTCTGCAGAGTGCCCCAGTTCTGGCCAGTTGATGGCCAGTATGCATGGTCCTGCTTTCCCTGTATGGGAATACATCCTTCCCTCTTGCAAAATCTTGCCCTGCAGGGCAGTGATGTGCCTGTACCAGCTGGATACTAGGAGCCACTAAAACAAGAGGGCCCTCTCAAACCACTGGAGTGAGGAATAAAAGCACTTCTCATACTGCCCATCCCAGTTCTGCATGACTTCATTTGAATCTCTCACTGGTCCAGAATTCTTGTCTGAACATTTCCCACTGGACTTTTTCTGCTGGAAGTGAAGTTCAGCCATCTGCCTGCTGGCTGTGGAAGTGGCTGATGTTGTATAAATGGAAAAGAGCAGCAGACATGCTGAAGACTTTGATGACCTGAGGGGTTAAAGTCATCAGACATCAGTAGGACATAATGCTCTAAATAGCTAGAGAACAGCAAGAACAAGAATTTGGAGCACAAGAAGGAGAAAGTCTCAAATTCCTGAGCACCTATTGAAGGGAGGGAGACAGCAGAGAATGAAAGAGAGATTTTCAAAGGGATACAGCCAGTGCAGAGAAACTTCAGAACTACAATACATGTACTCAACAGATTTAAGAATTCAAAACAAGCTCTTAAGTATGACTTTGCCAAGGCAGAAGGTGACTTGTTTTAACAGGAATGGAACTGTATGCCCCCCAGTAGGAGAGGAAATGGCAAGACATTTCAAGACAATACATTTATAAAATTGGTGGATACTGTGAGAAAATTTCAGCAATGCTGGATGAGAGAACTCATAATTTTTCATTCCACTGCAGAGTTGTAACAAGCGGTAAATAAAATAATAATAATAATAAACACTATAAAAAGTATTTCTTCACCTATGTTTTTTTTCTATCTGAAGATTATTTTTTTATGTATTGCTGTTAAATGTTCCATTTTGTAGTGATCAATAGAAGCAGCTTCCTTAATTTATAGTATTTAAAAAAAAGGGGGGGGGAGGGGGATGGGGATGGAAGAAGTATGAAAGAAGGATTTACTTAACAACAATTTAATTAACATATGTTTCTTACAGTTCTTTTGGAGGATGAGAATGTTGGAACTAAATTAAGATCTGCTGTAAGAAATAACATGCTAGAGAAAGGTCAGGCAGGAAAAATGAAATTTAGTATATTAAATTTAAAAATTCATTTAAAAATCTGAGCTGTTTTTAAGCAGCATCAGACTTCTTGATAGTACATAATTCTGAAAACATGAGAGTTCTAATATATCAACAACATGGAGTGTTGAGCCCTGTATGCTGCTAGGGTATGCTGTTTGTGTACTTTATGCAAATCCAGAGAAGATTTTTCAGCAACTGTTCTGTGTATGTAAAGAGTTACATGAAGTTAATAAGACCATTTGTAAAGAAGTAGATCTGATCTCTAATACAGTGGAGTCCTTTTTTTGGTCATTGTTTCAAGATGCATGCAACTGGATGCTGAGTATATTTACTTTTCATGCTAATTCTGCCCTCCTCCACTTTTCTGTATCATTCTCATGAGGTCTCCTGGGTGCCCTTAGCAGTTTGAACTTAGCAGTTAGCAGTACTGTGTGTCTACTGAAAATGGTACTAGTTTCTCTGTTACTGGAATATTTGATGTTGCTCATCTTAGCAATTGTTTTTAAAATGAGTGTGTGGACTAAAATGCGTGTGGACTATTAAAGTCCATATATAGCTGAGTATCAAATAATATCTTTTTCTCCTCACCCATGCTTCCTTTTAGGTAGGTTTAAAGAGTTCTTTGTAAAGGACAAGACATCTACTACATTTATAAGATAACTTAACTGGTATGCAAGAGACATTTCCTTAGGAAACTTTCTAGGTTTCTAGCAGTTTCCATCAAATATTCTTGATTTTGTCCCTGTTAAGTTATGAAGAAATATACCATACAGGCTTTGTTTAGAAAAGCTGAAATGATAGCCAAATTGCTTGAAGAAACATAAAAAGATTAATGATTGAGTTCTGCCTGGCTCCCAGCTTCTCACTTCCTGAAGCAGTGTAGCTGAGACATATCACAAAGATGACACATATTGACTCTGAGCAGGGAGCAACAATTATTTTCCTTATTATTTTCCATGTCAGGGAAGTAATAGAGCAATATTGTGCCAGTGAAAGAAGAAATTTCTAGCTTGTCTGCCCTTCAGCTTGAAGGACTGTTGTACACACTTCTCATGGAGAAAGAAAAGAAAAATCTGGATCTTCCACTAGATTCTACTTTGAAGTAAGGCAAAATACAAGGAAGAATAAACTGGGCTCACTACCTGTATTAATGCCCATCCAGAAAAATGACCAAGAAATGAAAATTCTGGATCTCCAGCACCAGAAAAATTATTTTGATGTTGTTGTGTGGTCTTTCTCTCACAACACCGAGCAATGTTTTTTAATGTTTGTTTAGCCATTTTCAAATGTGTCTACATGTTGACTTTTTTGTTTGTTTGCATCATAGATATACTTGCGATTCTTGGACTATGAGATGCAGAATTCCAATGAATGCAAAAGGAATTTTGTTGCTGTTTATGATGGAAGCAGCTCTGTGGAGGATTTAAAAGCAAAGTTTTGCAGCACTGTTGCTAATGATGTAATGCTGCGGACGGGTCTCGGTGTGATCCGCATGTGGGCAGATGAAGGCAGTCGAAGCAGCCGATTCCAGATGCTCTTCACATCTTTCCAAGAACGTAAGACCTTAATATGCCCACCTTTCAGTTTGTTAAATGACACTAGTCCCACAAACTGCTAATGTTTTCTTCATGCAGAGTAAGGATAAATAAGTAACATCAAAGGATGGTCCTGAACAAGCTATGTAAATCACTAGAATAGTTTAAATCCATGCATAGTGTGCAATAATTTGTAACACAGTAAGTAGAGCACAGGATTCAGAGACAGAAAGACGGGTATAGCTAGTCACAATGACCACAACTTACCGGATTCCCAAGATACCAGTCCACTCTGTCTCAGTTTTCCTTTACACAATTGGAAAATAATACAGCTCTGAAGGATTTTATCAAGCCTAGTCTTTTTCTATGAATTTGATTTTTTTAGATCTTACAATGATGGGCACTTCAAAAACACCTTATGATTATTTTATCATAGATGATGAATATGTTTGTTCATATGCTGGAATGCATATATCAATAAAAACATATCAGACAGTTTTAAGCAAATAATTTAGTGGTGATTTTGTTGTTGTTGTTGTTGATATATGTATATGCATATATATATAGTAACAGAAGCTATCTAAAAGCTTAAATGATATATCTGTTTACAAACTTAATATTCTCCCTATGCAGATTGCATTCATTTATATTTATATTCATTTAAGGAGAGATTGGACTGTGCACTTAGTCACATGGTCTGAACTTTTGGGTAGACCTGTGTGGTGTCAAGAGTTGGACTTGATGATCCTTAAGGGTCCTTTCCAACTCAGGATATTCTATGATTCTATGATTCTATGATTTATATGATTTTTGAGCTCAGGTAATAGGAAAAGTAGCCTTTGGGGAAAAAAAAGAAAAAAAAAAGAAAAAAAAAAAAAAGGCTACTTATTGCCAATTTGAAAAACAAACAAAACCCCATCAAACCCAATAATCTCATTCACTGAAAATTATTAATTCAGTTAATCACCTGTGAAAGATATTGGTTTATTTTCTTTAATGGAAACAATGAAAACAATGGAAACAATGATGGTCCCTTAAGGAGTATAAGCATTTATTTTCACATGCTGTTTCATGGTGTTTTTTTGTTTGTTTTGTTTTTGTTTTTGACTTGTGCACCACAAGTTTCACAAGAAGATTTCTGTGTGACTGTGAGTTACTGAAATGAATGCACACTCCTACCAAGCATAGTCTTCATCTGTATTCTGTGTGTGTGTACCCTGCAATGAGGCAATAAGACTCTGTTGAGAACAGCCTCCATAATTTCTTAATTATTGCTCTGATTAAAAAAATTCTGACACTTTGCATGTTTGAAACGGCATATGCAGTTTTACTGCATATGCAGACTACACTACAGTGTAGTCTCACACTGTAGCATTAGGGTGGGTTATGTTTTTCTTGTCTGCAAATCAGGCCAGGGTCTAAATGATACTGAGAACTCTCAATTGAGATGACACTGTCTTTGTCTCATTTCTGCAACTGAGGATGTCTTGAATATTCAAGATCTGTTTTTTTTTTTTTTTTTTTTTTTTTTTTTCTTCACAAAGCATCCTGATCTGTTACCTTAGAAACAACTGCATAGACACTGGAGGTTCACAGCATTAAAAGAACTGGAGAGTGAAACACTATGATGACTAACTTGAGATGAGGGTTTGCATAATTGTATGTTTGCAAGGCTTCATATTTTAAAAGAAAAGAAGGACAGATAATGTTTTTGTTTGTTTGTTTTTCCTTATAGCATTCCTAATATGGTTATTTGACATCCTACAGCTTACGAGCTACTCTTTTCTCGTAAACAGATAATGTTTTATAATGTACTGTGACTGGGAGTTTAAAAATATTAACATGATGTGTCTTCTGTAATTCTACTGTACAAAGTTGTTGCAGACTAAAAGCTGTAAATTTACAAAGGGTGAAATTGTACTTTGAGATATCTACACAGCCTGATCATAAATATTGGGGGAAACTGCATCTGTGTTTTTAATGCTGTAAATTGATGTTAAAGGTTTAAAGGTGATGACAACTGTACTTTCTATGCTATGTCAGCTGTCCATAAGTTCTGTCCTATACTGTAAACTGGTGTTGAATGTATGAAGTAAGGTAGAGCAGATGTCCAGTCTGAGCACAGTGAGACACAGCACATAGCATGCAAACTGTGAGGTCTTTCAGTAATGTGTGGGAATAATTAGATCATCTGTGTGGAAAAGTAGGAATGTCAGACTTAATTCAGGGAGATAAGCATCAAGCAACAGACGTCTGTGTCCCTGCAAAAATGCAGGGACAAAGAAAGAGGGAAAAAAAGCTAGTTTGTTCCCTTAGAGTTGTGGAGGAAAAAAAAAAACAAAAAACATATATATATATATATATATTTGATGTGAAAGAGTGACAAAGTAAAAGTTCTTTTTTATTGTTGCTGTGGTAATGGCCAGGAGGTCATTGACCACATGACCAGGAGGACCAGAAGGTTATGTGTAGCTCCTCAAGTTCCTCTCCTTAGTGTGAGGTACTGTCTGTAGAGTTAAGTGAGATTGTAGTCCTCTGTCACACAAAGCTCTGTGAATTGGAAGGTTTCAAAGGTGTTTTTTGTTTGTTTGTTTGTTTGTTTGTTTGTTTGTTTTGTGGAAACAGAAACAGGCTACTTAACCTGAGGAATCTTTTCTTTCTGTCTAAGTCTGTTCAGTGTTAATTCTTGTTACAGAGCTGTTTCCTGGGGACTTGACATTTGTGTAGAACAGAGAAATCTTAAAGAGATTTCTTATATGATTATTTTCATATGGTTTGATCAGCGCTCTCCAATTTCATCTGAAATATATGTAGATATATGTTGTTTTGTTTTGTTTTGTTTTCCTCTAAAATGTGGTCTTACAAGTTTCCAAACCTCTAGTGGTGATGATCTGCCAAGCAGAAGTGCTGTTAATATATCTCAAGAAAGAACAGGAATACAATGCAAGAAATCATTATATTTACTATTCCAGAAAATCAGTAACGATTCTTAAATCATGAAAATAGCAGTATAGCTCTAATCAACATTTAGCAAACATACAATTCTTAATAGCTGATAAGGTACAACGATGATAGATATTTTATGATCAGTATTATCAGCTATTCCAAATATATATTTTTTTCTGTTCATGCCCTTATTTTTTCAATCTTTTATACAACCTGTAATCATATACATTTACTTCATACTTTTCTGTATGGTAGTATGGTAGTCACTTTCTATAATAGATTTCAAATAGCAAATACATTAATTTAAGAATCTGAAAAAGGAAAAAAAAAAAAAAAAAAGAAATCTGGTATCATCAAAAGGCATATGTTCATCTGTTAAGAAGACTTGAAAAATGAATCCTTGTTTTCTCACCTACTAACTATTAATTTCACTTTCCATGGTTGTGACAGTGATCTCCAGCCTGATTAATGACGGACATGCTACACTTACAGCTTCTTCAAAAGCTGTTCCTGAACAGGCACACCTACACTTTAAAAAATAGTTTCATAAAACCAGGGCATAGGGGATAAGAGAAAATCCCTCTATATGCAGAGCACACAAGATGCTTATTCTCTCAGCTCTGACAGCTATTTGATAGCACTGCTTGCCTCTATATCCAAAACTCCTTTTTTTTTAAAAAAAAGAAATCAAGCAGAAAAATATTATTCATTCTCTTATTTTGTTGTCACTTTGAGCTTTAAGGGTGTTTTTAAAGCCCTATCTCATGGTGTTTTCTTAAAGGAGCACAAATTCTATTATAGTTGCTTTCTTTTTATTAAAAAAAAACATATTTAGATAGAAATTTAATGCTGTGTTTAGAAGAGTAGTGCACAGCTTTATAGAGTAACAGCAGCCAAGTCCTTATTTACAGCCAGAATCCCTGAAGATGATCATCCCAGCATGGGCAATTTTCTAATGGGGAAAAGGCTCTGCAGGTATTCAATATTAATGGCTGTGTTTATTGTGATAATGCAAAAGGAACAAATGAGAAAAGGAACAGCAATGCGATAAGTGCAATACATGCAAAGAGATAGTTTCCTCTTGGAAGGACTTAAGAGTGTAAACAGATTACAGCCTTTTTGTTTTTGCTCCCTGCTTCCACACACATAAAAGAAATCATTGTGATTGCCTCCTTAATGGTGAATACTCATCTGTGATTTTCTGCCCCTCTGTTATATCTACAGCTATCTGTAGTCAAAAACCTTCACTGGCTAACCAACCCTATGCCTTTCTGTTCCTGAACAAAATAGGTGTCTGTGGTGCCTAGAGTGTATAAATTGAACTTTGAATGGAGCTCTGAGCACACACTTCTGAGCTGACAGTCTCTGCTGATCTCATATTGACATGTGTCTGGTATTAACACTCAGAAAACATTGTATTTATTTTGAACAGAGTTGTCTGAAGGTGGCTGAGGAGGAAAATTAAGAATTAAACACATTCCATTTTCAAGTATCTAATAGCTATATTTTAATAAGATTTTTTCATTAGTGGCAAATGAAAAGATAAGTAATTTTACTTCAGATAACACAATTTAGTATGCATTACTAAAACCATTGTAATAATTTTATTATTTTAAGAAAGTAAGTGAAACTGTCTGTCAGCATGACTGATGGACTTTTCCTTGGGGATGCTGAGAGAAAACTTCTGTTTCAAGGATGATTTGAGGAACGTCTGAAGAATTTAATTTTTCTTTTTCTTGTGAAGAAAAGAAAGCTCCATTTTTCAGTAAGGAACAGTGGGAAATTCCAAATGATCTATGCCTAAAGAATTAATGTGCAGAGCATGATGCAATAAGCTATCTTGAGAACATGAAGAGTAGGTGTGAAATGTGTAATGAGTTCAGCGGAAATTATTTTTCACATCTAACCATTTTTCAGACTTCAGAATTTTCCCATTCACCCTCAGGAGAAAGCAAAACGTCTCAGAAAATGTTATGACAAGAATGGAAGGGGTGGAGATAGAGAAGCCTGAAAATAGTAAGTAGAATAGGGATCTAATATTAAGGAGTCCCACACTGAAATCCCTACCCTGAAATGGACTCAAAGGGCAAGCCCACAATGTTCAGTGAAGTGAGACATAGATTCCCAAGCTAGCTTGCTCAGATCTAGTGCACACCTCACGCAGAAGGTATGGAGTTAATGCTAACTCTACATGGTGCTTAGAAACAGATTAAATACACCGGGGAAGGCTGAAGTAGAACAGCTAAGCTTCACAATATGTCCACAGCAAGTCGGCTTTTGACTTCATCATATAAAAATATTTTTACACCACCATGTCTGTATTTTATATCCAAAATATCCTCACTCCCCAAAATTATGCACACCACACACACAGAGACATTGTATTTTATTATTAATGCCACTATATCATGATATAATAATTATTAATAACACAAATAATGTTTGCTATAGTGCTGTATAAATATTGCTATTTTATTTTATAAATGGCCATATACTACTTGCAATTATTTATTTTACTGCCCCAGTGAAAGCAGTATTTTATTGGAAAAAATATAAAACATGAATTTTTATTTCATATTACTTTGTAAGCATGGCATATGGAGGAACTATTAATGCTCTTTATGTTCCTTTGCCTTAGGGTTATTCAGGATTAAAAGAAATTGTGATCATTTTTCATTAGTAAATGAAAAAGTATGGATTATTATCTCCATATGCTTTTTCAGAACCTTCTAATAGTAATCAGATATAAGTAATAAGACAACTCCATTGACTCTTTTTTTTTTTTTTTAACTTTTAAAAGCAGTAAGTTTCAAATGCTGAATATGGGTTTTTTTGAATACTGGGATGGTAACTTTCTGGAAAGATGATTATTGAAACAATCCTCTAACCTCCTAGTTTGTCCCCATTAGAAACAAAAATATATTTACAAGTCAGCAAACATAAATAATATAATTAGTCTAGGATTTTTTTTAAGTATAGGTTTTCTAAATCTGAAAAATTCACTGGGTTATCAAACTGCATTTGCTTATATATGTTCTAGGATAAGTGCTCCATCTTGTGTTCAGTATAAATACTTGTTGAAAAGCGGAAGACACTACATTCTTTTTTGTCCATAACTAAAATATCAGCTTGTGTGTTAAGATACCAGTTATCCTTACACACAAATATATATATATAAAAAAAAAAAAGAACATATGGAAATTTAAAATAATGGGAAAGGTTTTGAAAGTTTATATGTATATATATGTCTATATATAATTTTATATATACAATAAAATAATATATGGTTCAATTTTATATTATATATATCAATTTTATATAATATATATCAATATATATTTAAATTTTCAAGTTCAATTTTGATATTATATATATATTTATTGGCACTTTAATTAAATTATAATATATGAAATATGTAACTCTTGATCTAACTAAATAACCATCTTTTCAGAGAGAGACAGAATGGCTGAGGTTGGAAGAGACTTTGGGGTTTGGACTTTCTTTGTTGGGGGCTGTGGGTCTGCATTCTGTTGGGTTTTAAATATCCCCAACACAGTCTTCACAGCCTCTCAGAGAAACCAAATCTTGCCCTGTGAATGACAAGCCACAAAGTAAAAAAATTGTTCTGACATGTAAGTGAAATTTCCTGCATTTTATTTAGTGCTCATTACATATTTTTTTTTTTGTCTTGTCACTAGGCTCCACTGAGAAGATCCTAGCTCTGTCTTTACTCTGCCCTGTCAGGTATTTGTACAAATTGACAAGATCTCCCCTGAGCCTTCTCTTCTCCAGTCTGATCAGTCCTAGCTCTCCTAGGCTTTCCTCATATGTCAGATTATCCAAGTCTTTGATCATCTTCGTGGCCTTTTGTTAGATTGACAAAAGTATGTCCATGTCTTTCTTGTGCTGGGTAGCCCAGAACTGGACCAAACAGTGATTCACCAGTACTGGGCAGAGGGGAAGGATCACCTCTCTTCACCTGTTGGCAATGATCTTTCTTTTTTTTCTACAATACTGTGTCTTTCTTTGTCACAGGGGCACAGTGCTGGCTCATGGTCATGTTACTGTACAGAAGCACCTTTTCTGCGAACTTGCTTTCCAGTCTGTCATTCCCCAGGACTTAGTGGTTCATGGGGTTATTCCTCCCCAGTTGCAGAACTTTGTATTTCACTGTTGAAATGCACGTGCTTACTATAGACATATTTTTCCAGCCTGATAAGGTCCATTTCTACAGCTGTTCAACCAACTGTTCTATTAACCAGTCCTCATAGGTCTGCATTGTCTGCAAACCTGCTGAGGGTACACTCTGCCCCATCATCCAGGATATAAATAAAGGGAGATAAACAATACTGGCTGTAGAAGTGAACCCTGTGCTAAAACATTAATGGTTGGCCTCCATCTGGACTTCATTCTGTTGATCACTTTTTTGAGCCTGGCTGCTCAGCCAGTTTTGGTCATAGAATCATAAAATCACAGAGTGGCCTGGGTTGGAAGGGACCTCAAAGACAACCTAGTTCCAATCCTCCTTCCATAGGCAAGGACACCTCCCACCAGACCAGTGTGCCCAGGGCCTCATCCAACTTGGGCAACTTGTTCCTCTGCCTCACCACCCTCTGAGTGAAGAATTTCCTCCTAACATCTAATAAAAATCTCTCATCTTTTAGCTTAAAATCATTCCCCCTTGTCCTATCATTATCTACGCTACTAAGGAGTCCTTTTCCATCCTTTTTATAAGACCCCATTAAGTATTGAAAGGCTGTGATGAGATCACCCCAGAGCCTTCTCTTCTGTAGTCTGAAATGTGCCATCTCTCTCATACGTTCTTTGTAGGAGAGGTGCTCGAGCCCTTTGATAATCTTTGTGTCCCTTCTCTGGACCCGCTCTAACAGGTTAACATCCTTTTTGTGCTGGGGACCCAGACCTGGATGCAAGTGGGGCCTCACAAGGGCTGAATAGAGGGGGACAATCATCTTCCTTGGCCACTCATCTTTTGATGCAGCCCAGGATGCAGTTGGCCTTCTGGGCTACAAGTGCACACTGCCGACTCATGTCACTGTTGACTTATGTCATGAGTCTATGCAGACTACTCCCTTCTTGTCCTTCATTTGTTTGGAAACCTTCATTGGTTTCCAGGATAATTAGGTCCATCCTGTTTCCAGGGATTAAGTTGAAGTTGAACAACCTGTAGCTCTCAGGATTCTCCTTCTTGCCTTTCTCAAAGACAATGGAGACATCTGCTTTCTTCAGGTTTGTGGGAATTTCTCTCTATGGCCATGAACTTTCTGAGATAATCAAGAAAACAACATCAGCCAACTTCTGTGGGCATCCCACAAGTCCAGGGTCCATGGATTCATGCCTGTACAGTTTGTTTGATGTTCTCTGACCTGGTCCTCCTCCACTGGGGGTAAGTCCTGCTTGTTCCAGACTGTCTCCTTCATCTCAAGTGCCTGGAACTCCAAAGGGCAAATCCACCAAAAAAGATGGAGTAGAAGAAGGCATTTAGTACCTTATCCTTTTCCATATCTCTTATCAACAGGTACCATGCCCCATTCAGCATCACACACACATTTTCCCTCACCTTCCTTCAGCAGCGAATATACCTGTAAAAATCATTTTTGTTGCCTTTCACAGTCCTTGCCAGATTCAACATCAGATGGACTTCAGCTTTCTTAGCTGTTTCCCTGTATGCTTGGCCTATGCCCCTATACTTCCACTGGGGTCACTTGACCCTGCTTCCACCTCATGTACATGTCCTTATTTTTTGTCTGCATTTTGTCAGGAACTCTGTTTATCCATGCAGGCTAACTGCCACCTTTGTTTGATTTTCTGCTTGTTTGGATAGGTTATTGAGCTTGGAAGAGGTGATCACAGAGAGTCAACCAACTCTTCTGTTGGACCCCTTATCTTTCCACGTGGAATTTTTCCAAGTAAATCCCTCAACAAATTCTGCTCTTCTGAAGCCAAGGATTGTGATCTTGCTTTTTCCTTATTCCCTCCTCTCATGATCCTGAACTGCAACATCTCACTATCACTGCAGCCATGTAGTGTTCACATTCCCAACCAGTCTTCTGTGTTTGTAAAAGCATGAATCCCACCAGAATTCTCTAAAACAGCTCCCTGTATCAGGAAGTTATTGCCAGAGCTCTCCAGAAACCCAGAAACCTCCTGGATTGTTCGTGCCCTGCTGTGCTACCCTCCACAGGTAGTTAAAATCCCCTTAAAGACCAGGGTCTGTGAATGTGTGACTTCTTTCACATTGGTCTGCCCACTAATCCTGACCCAAAAACTATCAGTTTGCTCAACACAAGCCAAGGCAGAGTACTGTTCATTTCCACTGCTCTCTCATATAAGGACACTTAGTCATAGTGAAGATTGCATACTGATAGATCTGTGGAGACAGGTTGGTGGAGAAGTTTGCCTTATTTTATCTAACTGAAGGTAGTGATAGAAGTAAATTCCTTTTGTGAAAACATTCATACCCTTTCTTCATTTTTAATTATTTTTTTTTCACGTATTGAGGCAACACCACAGATGTTCAAAGGTTAGGTTAAGCTCTCCAGTGTTGGAGCCACATACTTTGTCTGCTTGATTCCACTACCATGCAGGGTTCTGTAACGGCCTCAGGAAAGTGTTAGGACCAGTTCCACCTTGCTGCAAAAGAATCCTGTTCACTACCAGTTCATGTATCTTTCTGCTATTACTAGAATATCCTTGGATATTCGCCCTAAGATCCTATTACTGTGCCTCTTCAAGAGGAATAAAATAAAATACAAAGAGCTAATTCCTTCAATGAAAATTGGGACTGACAAGTTTTCAGCTTCCCTTTATGCTTTCATTCACTCTAACAAAAAAGCCTCATTAGAGTGGGGAAAAAATATTGATTTCTCGTCCAGCTTAATCACTCTAGGCTCAAGGGACCACAGAGAGGATTTGACTATTCTAATTTTAAAAACATAAACAGAAGTGTACAGTTTATCTTTAGATTTAGAAATCTGCTGCACTTGGGTTTCTCCAACGCTAAGACTTCTGTACTTGTTTTGAAATTTCTCTGCTGTCTGTCCATCTAGTGAGACTATTCACGTAGCATTTCTTTCCTCTGTAGTTCAACAGCATGATTTAGGGAAGCAGAAACTCTTTTTTCTTCCTTGTTTCCTCATCTGCTGTCTTCAGATCTCCCTGACATCACTTTGCATAAGTATTCTGTCTTCTAAAATCCAAAAGAAAAAAAAATAAATTAATTGCTCGTATTTTTTCTCTCTTGTTCCTGAAACATTTCCTAATATTCTCACTTGATACAGTATGTTGTCATTTATTTCACTGCAGAATGCCTAATATTTCATTTATTTTGCTGTCTTGCATAGTTCTCTCATTCTTCCTTTTCCTTTCTCTTCCCTTACTTCCTCCATCCAGATCTTCTTTTTCTATTTAACAAGTGTATGCTTCTAAATGCCCACGTTTCTGCCCACACAACTGTCCTTCTTTCCCGTAAGTTGTTCTCTATTCTTCGGGGGGGCTGTTTTCCCACTATTATTCCTGTCTTTGCTGTCACATTCAGGATAGGATCAGCTTGGATTTAAAGTGGGAAGGGAAAGTCATATGCATTTAAAAGGTTCTCCCTGCTGAGACAGGACTTTTTCCTCACCACTTCACTTGTAATGAGAATGACAGTCTCTGTTTTATTTGTTTGTTTTCTTTATGTCTTTATTTCTTTCCTAATGCTGCACTTTACCCCACCACCCCAACCCTCCTTGTGCTGCTTATTGGTGTACTTTCCCAGTTGCTGTGGTGCAGTAGTTTTTTCCCCTTTCTTAAATTAGCTCTCACAGAGGTGCAAACAACATTGCTTATTGGCTCAGCTCTTGGCAGCGGCAGGTCCCTTTGGAACTGGCTGAAACTGGATCTGATCTGACATGGGTAGCTGCTGGGCTCTTCTCACAGAGACCACCCCTGCAGCCCCCTGATATGAAAATCTTGCCATGTAAATGCAGTAGCACAGCATTGCACCCAAATCTCCCCCCAGCTCTTCCAGCAGCTGGAGCCTTGAGGCCAGATAACCACAAAACTCATGCTGAAACTCAAGCAGAAGGAGCATACAAAGCTCTTAGCATTACATTAGATCTTCTATTGTGGGAGTAGCTATTGTGACTAAGGGGTATTTTAATGTACTATATAAATTTTCACGTTAGCTGCTACTTTTAGAAAGCAGTGTAAATGATGGAGACAAAAGAGCTGTTATGTCTCACAGTTCACAAACACGTAAAGCCAGTAGAGAACACTCCTACAAATAAAATATGTACTTTTTTTTTTTTTTTCTCCATAAGCATCTCCACTTTAAAAATGTGTTATTTATATATTAGACCAATAACTGTTTAAGCTCCTGACAACATTAGGCTTCTGGTGAAGTGAGTAAAAGTGATGGGTGAGTAAATTTGAAAATATATGCTCTTTGAAATTGTAAACTTCTGTGCATGCTACTTTAGTATATGTGTATACTATTATATCTGATTGGATGGCAGTGTTTTTAGGGACAAGTTTTGATGGTGTTTATCATTTCTTTAACAGACTATAACTGATCTGAAGAAGCCATTATAGTCAGTTATGGATATCTGAACTTAAGCAGTTATTTAAAAGTGGATTTCTTGATGTGATGTATGAAGTCATTACATTCTACAATCTAAATCCTTTGTACTGTCCTTAGTTAACAAACAACTAAAGCAGTCTTCTGCTCTGAGCTAAGGATATATGTTGTCATAGGAACTGCTTTTAAAATTGCAGAAGAGAAATATTGCCATGAAACATCAAATTATAAATACCAAAATTTAGTAATGTGAGCATCGTAACTCCTTTCTGATTAGTAAGGGTCTTAGGTTATTCTTTAACTTTTCCTTGGGAAATAGTTATAATATCGTTTTTCAGTTGAGCTTAAAAAAAGGAAAAATAAGTTCATTTTTTGTTGATTTAACACTGATAAAATATATATATATATAATTTTTCTTATATTGAGGAAGAGCTTCTGGTTTATTTTTAATGAATAAAATATGAGGAGTAAATTATCTTTACTGCACAGAATTTTGGAGTACAACCCAAACTTTAAGGATACATGTAAGGATCGCTAGCACTTGAGTTTAGCAGCAGGTACACTTCCTGCTGATGACCTCCAAACTACCATCATGGTAAAGGTCCTTCAGTAAAGACTTCATCTGATAGCTTTAATCCTGCATGATTCTTCTAGATCATAGACTCCTTGGACATTGATGACTATTTCTGTTTTTAATCTCCTCATGTAATCAAAAGAATACTTTACTGTAACCTTTTGTATGACTGGGGTGGTGTTTTGTTTGTTTTGTTTTGATGGTTTTATTTTCTCTGGGAATAAATGCTCAGATACCATTGATATGAGCAGTAAAGTATATATCTTCATTCAGTCACACAGTGCTTTCTCTAAAACAGGACTTTCAGGAACTTTGAAACTAATTATTTGCCATGTACTGGCTATGATATAGTTAAAATTCTCCACAGCAGCCCATACAGTGGTGTGTTTGGGATCTGTGGCTAAAACTGTGTTGATAATGCACCAATGACCTGCCAGAAATGTGAAGTTGTCATCATACTGCAGCCATTAGAAGCAAACTATGGGAAAGAAGTCCATAGTCAATGCACTTAGACAAAAGTGAAAATATATATTCAAAGAATATTAAGTGTGTGACTTAAGTGCCTTTGATGGTGAATGTCAGATATTAAATATGTCAGATATTGAAATAAACAAGGATCCTCTGCTGTAGAGTTTTCCCCTGGTACAGACTACACGATTCCTCCTTGATGTGTCTGTTGTGGAAAATTGAATGACTTACTATTTAATATCAGCTTTTTCTCTTTGTTTTTAGCCCCTTGTGAAGCCAACACATTCTTTTGCCACAGTAATATGTGCATTAATAATACATTGGTCTGCAATGGACTCCAGAATTGTGTGTATCCTTGGGATGAAAACCACTGCAAAGGTAATGTGTAGGACTGAAACTGTCAACTCATTAGACTGCATGAGATACAACGTATTATTCTTAGTTTCTTGTTAATATCTGTGAGAGGGCTCAGGAGGAGTAATTCAGGGTCAGCAAGCATGAAGCAAGAGAGAAAATGGAGAGGGTAAAATACAGATGGATTTTTCTTTCAGTTTTTGCAATTGTTTTGCTTAGTGTTGATTTGTGGTGGTTATAGCTTTCTGGCAGGCTTTCTGATCACTTTGTTTCTGTACAAGCTACAATGCAATTAAAAGTAATACTTTAGTTCCTTTGTCGTAGTTACTTTTGTAGTGAAGTAGCATATGCATAACAGGTGTATTTTAGCTGCATGCCATGTCCATAATAGATCAGGTGGGCTAAAAATCCCAGATGAAGTAGAACTAACATTGTAAAAAGGCAGCCAAATCTGTATATAATCCTCCAGTGAAAATGAAGTGCAAAGACAACACACAAAATTAGACATAAAGTCTATTTCATAGGTAGGGACTGATGTTTCCTACCAGATGTTCACAATGGTTTCTAAATATAACTCTGTATTTAAAAAATAAAATGAAATTAAAAATCATCAGAATCTTTGTTGTCTTCAGAGAAAAAAAGCTTAACTAACTTTCATTACAGGCTAGAGAGGCAGGGACACAGTTTTTATTTTTTTTTATTTTTTTTTTATTTTTTTATTTTTTTTCCTCCTCTATTACAACAGATTTGTTCCTGAAAACATGGGTAATAACGAACTTAGAAACCAATCAAGAAAATATTCAGAATGAAGATTAGAAGTCATCCCATTAGTCTGTTGAAGCCTGTCAAATCTTGACAAGCAATGCAGTAGGGTAAAACATAAATGAAATCATATTTCAAATGAACATAACAAAACTGTGATGTGAAATAATATTCTTCAAAAGAACTAAACATGGTAAAGAACTATATGTTCTCTGTTTCTTTAACACAGAAGAAAACAGAAAACCTTCCCCTGTGTAATTTCCAAAATTATTTTCATCTTTTATTTGCTGAGTGTCTTTTTATTGGCTCATGTGCCAATAGAATCACCCTGTCTTGTATTTCAGACTAGAAAAATGAGGTTTGATAATTACATGAAAAAAAAAAAAAAAGGCTATTTGTTGCTGTGTTGCTTTTTCTAAACCAGCTCCTTCTGCAGAGTCTGTGTCAGTCAGAGAAACCCCAAATGAGTCTACAAGAGTAGGCAATAGGGAGTGCTGAAAAGTTCATTGTTGGTACCTAGAAGATTATAAAGAGGTGAATGTTATTTTTTTTTTCCTCAAGTCCTTTGGTATGTTTTAGGTTGCCAAGAAAAATTACACTAAACTGAGTGTTAAAACTTAATCAGACGTGTCAAGTCTTGAGATGCCTGTAAGAGACTGATGTGAATACTTTCAGCTTGGCTCAGTCACTGTTTTATCTCTCTGAAGCCATCTGAAAGCAAATCACAGAGAAATATGCAGAACAGGAAAGCGAAATTTTGTCTCTGTATTATTTTACTGCATACTTTTTATTTTCTTTTATTCTTAATACTGATTTTGCTGGCCAACTTCCTAGCAGCCTCTGAGTAAAGGATAGTAGGTCTAATCAGCTTTTGGATTACTGAGTATGTTTTAAAACATTCTGATAATTATTAGGTTAGGAAAAAAATAAATATCTTGCACACTTTTTGTTGTTGTTGTTGTTGTTCTTTCTGAAAACTCCTTTCCTTTCTGAATAACATTTCTATTTTATTCAATTTAGTTTTAGTTTTTCACTGAGTACAGTCAACAGTCCCATTCAGCTCATAAATTGTAGGAGTTCAAAAAAGTTCCCAATTTATTTTTAAAACTTGTAAAGGCTTGATATTTCATTTATCCTAATGTTCTAGCAACATATATTTACTAGAGAAGACAGTAAATAATGGAAGAAGCTCCTGCAGAAATCTTAGGGGCTTTAACAGGTGAATAGACTGTGACACGAAATCCATCCGTTTATTATGGTGGTTGCTTTTTATATATGAAATAACAACAACAAAAAATACATAAATAAATTTTTCATCTAGTTAAAAGAGCTTGAAAAAAGCACTAACCAAGCCACTTAGTGGAGTCATGTATTGTTCATTTGGTTTTCATGAATACTTGATTTCTTTTTTATTTCCCCACTAAGACTGATTAATTGAACTCAGACATAGACTAGGCATGGCTTTACAGTAATCTGTGAACCCTTCATTGCCATTGTTATTTTTGAACTGCAACTAATTCTGTGCTTTTTTTTTTTTTTTCTTATTTATTTATTTATTTTAACACAGAAAAAAGAAAAGCTAACCTATTGGACCAACTTACCAATACCAGTGGGACCATAATTGGGGTGACGTCTTGTATTGTTATCATCCTCATTGTTATCTCTGTGATAGTACAGATCAAGCAGCCTCGTAAAAAATTTGTCCAAAGGAAAACAGACTTTGATCAAACGGTGTTCCAGGAGGTGTTTGAGCCTCCTCATTATGAATTATGCACCCTCAGAGGGACAGGGCCTACAGCTGACCTTGCTGATGTTGCAGATGACTTTGAAAATTATCATAAACTGCGGAGATCATCTTCAAAATGCATTCATGACCATCACTGTGGATCACAAGTGTCTAGCATTAAGGGCAGCCGTAGTAACCTCAGCACAAGAGATGCTTCTGTCTTGACAGAAATACAACCCCAACCTGTAAAACCACTCATTCAGCCCATGAACAGGAGAAATATCCTTGTCATGAAGCATAGCTACTCACAAGATGCTGCAGATGCGTGTGAGATAGATGAAATTGAAGAGGTACCAACCACAAGCCACAGGCTGTCCAGACATGATAAAGCTGTTCAGCGGTCAGTATCAATAGATTTTTGATGAAGACTATTGTGTAAGGACTTGATTGCCCAAGCATATTCACTCTTTATTCAGTAAAGACATATTTTCTTTCCTCTCTGTTTATTGTTTAAATTTCTGTTTCTTGATAGCATATACCATTATATTATCTTTCTTTGTCTCTCTCTCATCTCTGCTCCAGTTTCCTGGAAGCTTCTGTATCTGTTTTACCCTTCTACGTGATATCTTTCTTTTTCTTTTACTATTTTATATACTTGCCCACATGCATTCATGCACTGATCAACAGAGAACAAGTACGTTTTTTAAAAAAACAAAGAAGATTTTGTGCAAGTCTAGTTTTTGATAGAGCCATGTGCATGTGGTTTCCTTGAAACTGAGGTGGCCTTGAATATCATCTACTGTTAGTCTAACATTTCAAAATCATTTTGATGTATGACACAATAATGAGAATCACTAACTTGGGGTAAGGAAACCCCTTTTCCCATGAAACATTATCTTTTATACAACAAATGAAAATATTTGCAAAACGTTAACGTATCTGTTCCATTATTGATCACAGTATGTTTATAGATACAAATATATATTAATTACAGTATGAGACAGAATAGTAAATAGAGAATGATCCTATATTTACATAGAATAGTGTAGTTAAAAGGAATCTTTCTAATCAATGAAAAAGTTGAGCATGATATTTTTAATAAAAGAGATATTTCTACTGTATATTACATTCTGAATGACTGTAAATATGAATGATTAAAAGTAAAAGAAAAAGAAAAGAAGAAAGAGATATGAACCATTTATTTGGAAAAGCAAAAAGAAACTTTTTATATATATACTTGTGTTTTCTGTTGCATGCATAATTTATGTACTTCTTGTGACTGTTTACATGCTCTCCATATTTTCTTTGCACATTAAGGCACTTCTATCTTTTAAAAACAAGTTATTTGACTATTTTAACCTAACTGCATGCCAATGTAAATTTCTTCATGAATATTGATCAGATTATCAATTTGTGCATTTTATTAAGTATCTATATGCATATATTTCTTTTTTTTTCTATGCAAACATTATTATTTTGAATGAAATAGCCATAACATTCCAGGTTCTGCCTCATTGGGTCTCTAAGCAAACATGAGTCTGAGTACAACACAACTAGGGTCTAGGAGACAAACTTGAGGTAAGTAAAAATACCTATACAAAAAAATGAACCATCTGTTCCATTCCATTTTATTTGTTATGTTGTTAAAATGTCTGTTAGTCCTCAAGCTATACACCACCTTGTCCTTGCATGGAGAGAGCCATGTTTTAATAATGAGAAGATTGAAAATCAGACAGATGACCACTTCAGCACTGTAAACTATGAAAAATTAAATTCCTATCCTAATTAAATTATTACTCTTGACTGTAGAATCAGTTAAATATAATCCCCCAGCCAAATATCATCTGTATTCTCAACATATCATAAAGATAAATGTTTTTCATGGCTGTAGAGTTTTATTCATTTTTAATTTATGAAAATAAAATTTAGAGTTCCAGCATGAGAAACTGTAAAATTTGGCAACCTAGCCCAAGCCATGAAGATATGGAACAACTTGTATTCAGTTTGTTTTACTCATTCAACCTTGTGAAGTATATGGGAGTATAGGAAGAGTACATAAGAGAACAGATAAATTTAGAGATTCTGTAGCACTAATGTTAATGTTTGATTATTTTTTTTGAGTCTTTTCCTAGACTTTTCATTTTGTATAATTTGTTATCAACACTTAATAAACATAATCTCATATTTTATTGAAGTTATAAATAGCTGCTAGTCTGTCAATTTCCTTATATACATATCTAAGCATATATATGTATATACATGTTTACACATGCATATGTATATAGCAATTTTTTAATGGGAGATATTCCATTAATGTTTCTATTGCTTCCAGATAGTTTAGGTAAATATTTGTCTGTATTTCTCTTCACAGGGAGAACATATTTTAACTTTGTTTTGCTTTCAGAGAAACACTATTTATACAATCAAGGGAACTGTGAATGGAAAAATCTATAGTGAACTATTTCAGCTATCAGGAAGACAGAGTGGACATGTTTCAAATTTCATTTCACTGCCTTTATCCAAACTTAAAAGTTACAGACATTTCTTACTCCTTTTGAAAGGGATTCCCACTGCACAATAATATGTTTATTTTGTAATTCGCTTTCTGGCCACCAAGTGTTCCTTAGTTTTTAAAAACATTATAAGGTTTACTGCAAACTTGAAGAAATTAACTCCTGACTGAGATGACTGAGACTGTCCCTACTTTTTTTTTTTTTCTTCTTTTTTTTTTTCTTCATTTTATTTTAGTTGATATGTTTTAAGTTTGTTATCTACTTGTTTGTTGTGTGATATGTGGAAGAAGATTACATTGAACTTTTGTTGTATGTACATTGTTTTCATTATATAGACTGCTTGAGAATAGTGCGCTCCTTGGTGATTTTGAACATGCTACAATGAAATGTGAAACTATCGACCTTGGAAACACCAGCTAGAGGTTTTATGGACTCTCTGACCAGCTATTCTCATATCATGACAAAATTCAGCAATGTTGAGTAAAATTACTAGAAGGCAATAAGACTTTCATTATTATGCTTATCAGTCATTTCTCTTTTTCTATTTCTCTTTTCTTGTCATTGCAATTTAAATTCCCAATTTCAGGAACAATTTATTGAAATCAGGTATTTAGCCATTCATAATCACTTCAATAGAAATGTTTGTTGGATAAGCATCTAGCAATATGACTGAATTTGACACTGAGAAAATAATTTGCATGTATGTTACTGAATATTTGAGTTGGCAAAAATCCCCTTATTAGACACATTGTAAAAAAGCATGCATTCACAATTGTTGCTGTTACTGTTCCATTTCTGTGTCATATGCTTGCTACTTGTAACTTTTTATATAAAGATACATAAAACGATGTATAATAATTTCTTACCTTGGGTTTAATGTCAATATTTTCTTTTACTAAAATTACAAATTTTGTAGAAGTTTAACTGGAAAGTCAGACACATTGGAGTATCGGCTGCCTCGCACCCCTTACTTATTGAGACATTAATTTCTTGAGATTTAATTGAATTCATATTACATAAAGATGATTGCTTAATTTCAATGAAAAGTTTTGTGAAAACATCTGGTTTCAATTCTGCACACTGTGTTTTTTACATTAATATGTTATCAGGAAGTTTGTTTCAATGCAGCCTAAAATCTGATTTTTACCAGTTATGCAAATATTATGGAAGGACTTCAGTTTTAGAGATACATATAAACATCAGTTCCTCCTGCAAGATAAAATGCCATTCATAATTCAAGCCATAAACATCAGTAACCAACACTGAAATCAAATACAAAAGGTTAATTTAGTACGAAAATAGTGTAGGCTGAAAAGCCACAATTATATAAATTTGAAAAACAAACAAATATACAAAATCATTTTGTTTTGATAACTCATTAACCATGAATGAAGTCATAGGACGATCATCTATTTAAACTGTTACCTTGTAAATTCTGTCTCAGAACAAATCCCAATCCTTTCTTAAACATATTGTATCATTTCTGTTCATTTTAGCTTTTTTTTTTTTTTTTTTTTTTCCCCCCTGGTATTGCTGATAGGTGTTGCTAGTTTTACTGAAAAAGTAGAAATAATATCATGGATATCCCAAAAATATAAAAAGGTGGGAGAAGAGAAGCCTTAAATGCCAGCATAATATATATCTATATATATCGAAAGGTTATCTATATCAGTTATTTATATATAGAGAGAGTACATCCTTTACATAATTACAAATACAGAAAATCTAATTTCTACAAAACATTTTCTACAAAAGTAATTTAGGAATTACATAAGAGGAAGGAGGAGTTCAGGTATTTTGTCTCCTTTTTTGTACAGGATACAATAAGTTTTACATAACAGGATTTTACCTTGATTCGTTTGCTATAACACATAATCTGAAAAACAATCCTCCCTCCTTTACAGTCATTGAGAGCCATCTCTCAATTACATGGATATTTTTTTGCATGTGATAATAGATTTCCAGATGTACTCCAGAATTCCAGATGAATTTCCAGTACTATATCCAGACGTATAGATCCATTTCCAACTTCACGTAATTTATCATTTTTTTCCTAAACTTTCCAACGTCTATTTCATGATCATTTCTTAAATATATTATGTTAAGATTTTTTTTTCTCACATCCATGTTTAAAATGGATACAACCGTGCATCCATTAAAAAAACAAGGAAGTAGGCTTGCTGACAATAAATGTATAAACATTCGCACACGTTTATGTATATTTATAAATATTTGCTGATAAGATAGTGTATAAATAAATATATAAGGAGAAATCTAAATATGTGAATTTAGCTTTGAACTAATTACATTGGTCACCTAGAAAAATGCTAAAGCTGCTAAATTTTAAAGCTGCTAGATATTTAAGTGCCTAAATCCCATTGAAATGTACAGCTAACCTGGTCTTTATTAATCATGTAGACAAGAAAATCCATTTTATTTTATTTTTATTTTTATTTTTTTGCTGTTTGTTTGTTTGTTTGTTTGCTTTTTGTTTTTTAGTACAGTGTTGGCTGAGAGAACTGGAGAAGGCATGGGTATTAGTACTTATGTAATACGCACATCCTTACTTTCTTAAAATAATTGTATCAGGGAAAATAAGAGAAAAACATTAAAACCTAAAATATAGCAGTTCAAACAAAGATGGAATGCTTACTTGCTTACTTTTTCTTGGAAACTCCTCAATAAATAAGAGCTAGGTACCCTTACACAAAATTGTCATTATTAATGACAAAATATGTTTATACTGGGGAAAGAGGGTCAAATTATACAATTAATTTTTAAAGAAATAAACAATTATAAATTCAAGCCAAATTAAAATTATAAAATAGAAAGATTTAATTTTGAGAAATTATATTCTGCATATAGTCAGTGTAAATAATAATCTAGTCTATTCTATAACAAACTAAAGAAAAATTTTTCTCAGTATCACACAACAGTAAGATATCTTAATGTAATCTATAAAACTCATAATATTAAAATAAAAGGGATTGTCATTAAAAGTAAAAAGTTCGCCTTTCCTATGAGTATTTTTTATTATCATGAAGCCACTTTTTTAAAAAACAGAAAGCAACTCAAGCAAGTTTTTCTGTTTCAAATAAAGGGGGTGCTCACAATTGCAATTTGAACACTCTACAAGGAAATTTTTACTTTTTCTATTATACCTTTTTGCATTAATTGGGAAAAAAAAATGGCAAAAAAAAAGGTTTAGCTTATTGAATTAACACAGTTACATGTATTTTGTATATTAATTTAGTAAATAACTGAATCAGATGAGTTGGGCATGTTAGCTTCATGCATTTTACCTTAGATCTGTTTTAAGATAAAAATAAGACTAGTAGTTATTAGACTGCTTTGGTTTGATTAGTGGGTGCAATGTGTGTGATGTATAGCCATGTTCACAGTATGTTTATTCCTTACATATTTTTTTAAAGATGAGTTTTTCCACCATGATACATTACCATATTGCTCACAGTTTTGCTTTTTTTTTTTTTTTTTTTTCTTTCCTAGAGCTGTATTTTTATGCATTTACTTTTATTTTTAGATGATAGTCTGAACAACCAGCCTCACCCATTTTTCTCCAATACAGGGAGTAAGGTCTTTCCGTTTGTGAAGTCTTCTTTTCAACGTCATTACAAAATTACAGGAATTCCTTTTCCTGTAATTATACCTTTCCATTTTTTACAGATTGAAGAAAAAAAAAAGTAAGAAAAGAAAGAAAAAAAAAAAACTACATGGATCTGAGAAATGTTAGTAACATATTCTTCTATTTTTCTCCATTTTTCTACTTAAGATATTCTCTCAGACCTAGCAAGGATGTAACCAACGGGAAAGGTTTCCTGCTAGCACCAAAATAAGGCAGAAGCAAAGAAAAGTAGCAGAGAAAGGAATATAATTAGAATAGTAAGAAGGACTTTTTCTCACGTCCATTCACAAATTTGTGGACACATTTAGCTACCATGTAAAAAGTATCCATGTCCAGCTCCAAGATAACCGCATTACCTCTGCTTTATGGAAACACTATACTGCAGACAACAAATTCGTCTTTTGTATTTTCTTGTCTTCTGCTTTATGTGGACTCTCCCTGCTATCACACAGAGATATTCTAGTTAAGGGAATATAGACGAAGACTCTTTTGATACAAAGAAGGAAAAGTGCATCATTCAGAACTGTTAAACATGGAAGTTTGTATCTGAACTTGGAGTCTCTTATCTCCTCACTCTTGACTCAACATTTGATATGAAGTCCTGGACTCATGGCTTTGCTCCTCTTCCTTATCATTACTTCAGCATCATCTCTCTTTACTCTTTGATGATGATTTTATGTCATTCTCACTTTTACATTTCTTTTTTGTCCACAGTGAATTTAGTTTTGTTCCACTCTTTCCATCAAATTAATTGAAAATGCTGAAATCCTATTAGCTCCTTGACCTTATTGTACCTTTTCGTTCACCTGGCTCTGTCCCATCTATCACTTCAGAGCCATCTTAATCTTATCATAGTTACCTTTAATTTATACAGCACAACAAAAGCCATAAAGATGTATTGGGAAGGTCTTGAGTAAAGGTTCATTAAGGATACTGGGTTTGTATCTTAATTACTGGGCCTCAGTGTTGTCTGGGCTGCCCACCTCTGGGCTGGCATGCTTGCTCCTGCTATAGCCGTACCTCAATGTGCTGCAAAGAGAAACTCACCTCCACCTATTCCCTTCTCCCAGTGATACCTGCACTACTGTTAAACCAAATTTTGCTTCAGGAACTTCTATGTTTTATCCTATTTCCCACAACATAAATCACCATCCTAGTTTCTTTTACATGTCTAATAAAACACATTTTTGCTGCAAAGCCTTGCAAACACCAGCCAGTGGTATGGCAGAGATAGCAGCAGCAAGGTAAGAACATCATTTACTGGGAGCTGCTGCTTCCCTTTCATTTTCCTTCCCAGGAGAGAATCATGCTGATCTGCAAGCTCTCTGTCACCATAGGAGAAAGGAAAACCCTATACAAACTGCAACTGAGAGTACAGACTATCCAAATGCTCATGATAAAAAAATGGAAGCAACAACATTGCTCAGATTTCATTATCAAAGTAACAGGCCTGACCAACACCATGCATAAACATTACGTCTCTTCATTCTCAGATAATGGAAGACTGCTGTGAAATTCTGCTTTATCCCAGGCAGCAGGACACCACAACTGTGAGTGCTGACTCTGTGCAGTGCTCTGGAAAGGACTTAGCAGCTTCTTATACAAGAACGTCACAAGAATGTCACATGCAGCACATAGCTCTGCAATATCTACTTGTTTAATCTTTTTAAGCTTACCTTTCTTCAATCCATCCTCCTCAGCTTCAGTGAGAGACACTAAACAAAATCAACTTTTTTTTGAAATGGTGGCTTCACTGGAAGGTGGTCATTTGGCATTTAACAGTATTCCTATATGAAAGACAACAACAATGTTTGCTGAAACTATTGTAAAACAAAAATATTTGGAGTTTTTGCACAGATCCTCAATACAGGTTAAATGAACCATTCAGCTGCAACAACTGCATCAATAAAGGAAGACGCCTTGCATCTGTGATTTTTCTAATAGTACTGCAGGCTCTGATTCATGACCTATTCACATCATCCCTCTTGATCCTACTTTTCTCTCTTCAGTGAAAATTTTAATTAGGAAAAAGCAGTTTGTTGGAAGTGAATAGCTTTCACTGCCTTTAGTGAAGAACAGAATGCAATTTACATTGGGGAAGGAGAGCTTCATTCCATGATTTTTTCCTTAGTGTTAAAGGACTTCAAAATCAGTGAAGATATAGGTGAGCTGCTCTTTCTCTTTGTTTAACAGATCAGTGATTCAAAGAAAATGTAATGTTTTATGCTTAACTAACCCCTTTAAGGTAGAAAAGTAAATGCCTTTCTAACTTTTTCACTCCCACATTTTACTGGATATTTTGGTATAGAAAATGCATTTGGGGTGGTTTTGTTCGATACTCTAAATGCATCTGGCACTTACTTAGACCAAGGTTGAAGAAATTCCCCCTGCAGACAAAAGTGTAATGTTTCTTTACTTTCATGACTGAGGCCCAGAGACTTGTGCCATCATTTGAGAGTAACTTTAGTGCCATAATGGATCTTGTTAACTTTTAGTGTGTTGGTGGAAAGTCTTCACCAACCTAGGCAAATATTGAATATTTTGAGATAGCTATTAATAATAAATACTTTTAGAAATAATGCAAGTATAGGATCTCCACTGGTAGTGTCATCATCACTTTGGTGACTGAAAAAGAGGAGTGACATTAATTTCAAGAACTTTCAGTTCTTATCAGAAGGGAGCAAAAATGATGTGACATCATAAGTGTTTTAATATGTGTGATTTTTCTCCTTAAATTCAGCTAGGATTCTTAGTTTTAGTCTTCCTATCCCTTTCCTAATATAGACATGTTTATGTCAATTTGGTGACTCAAAATAAAAATTAAAAATCAACAAAACAAAACAAAAACATAAAACTACACTGTGGTACAATGCACAGCTCTTTTTTTTTTTTTTTTTTTTTTAAAAAAAAAAAAAGTGCTATCAGATGTCATTAGAGTTTAGCTGAATCACTTAATGTACTGCTGGAAAATTATTATATCCAAGATGCATAAAAACAGAAATAGAAAACTCTGCATGATTTTACTTCTCTCAGTTTTATTATTCAACTGGCTTTGATCAAAAGACAGAAAGCTCAACAAGCATAAACTTTTATAGAAATCTCTACAGGGACATAAACTTCATATAGCATAATGTTCTAAACATACATCTGTTTTGAGTATATGGAGAAAAGAAAGAAAACATTCAGGAACTTTTTTAATGGTTTGAGAAACTGAGTGGTTCTTCTGACTCTCAGAACTAGTCAAACAGAATTTGCATAGGTTCTTGTCTGCATAGTTGGTACACCATGGTGAACAAAATATCTAAATAAGTATAAAATCAGTATTTAAGAAACAAGAGAAGAAAAACATGGTAAAAAAGACTGTTGAGAAGTATGGTGTGTGACTTCAAACCTGTTAAATACTACCCTGAAATACTGTAAAACTTGACACTTCCCTTTGTTTTTAGTTTTACTGTAAGCCTTATGGTTTAAAGCTGCCACACACTAAGAACGTAGTATACAATGAACCCACTAACAAAACTCTTTGATTACTGAGGCTCTTGGTCAGCTCCTGAATCAAATCTTGTCACCCAGTCTGTGACAGTGGGCTCACCACCCTTTGTTGCTGATGACACTAAATTGGCTAATGATACAGAGGTGATGTTCTTTGTCTTTGTGACAGACTTTATTGCTGACTTTGGTGGCACTTTCAATTCAAACTCCATTTATGATGATAACAACAGAAGTTAGTGGGTAATGGAGAACTTGTTTCAGTTAAGCCTTAACCATACACCCATCCATATCAACCGTATCTGCCTCTATATTTTAGTAGTCAAAGTAGAAATAACTAATTAAATTTAAAACAAATTATTGTTTATTCATATACTATTTATTATTTATTTTAATTAAATATTATTAAATATTTAAAAATAAATTTTAAACACATTCTATCATCCTGTCTGGGTCTTCTTCAGCATTTTTGAGACATATTCACATCTGAAGTATTTCTTGTTGAATACCATGATTCAAAGGACACTTTGTTTGAGCACAAAACTCTTAAGATATTTTTATTTTTTATTTATTTATTTATTTTCCTGAGATTTTAAGGCCCTCCAAGCCAATCGGGAACTTCTATACTGTTTGGGGCTGACTTGTTAATGATGAGTATCAGCTGGGTCAAAAGAGAGAAGAATAAACTTTGCTTCTGAAGATTGCTAAATTATTTTCTCAATGTGAAGAATGACCTGAATACTTGGATCCTCCATGTGGATCTTCCCAATATTAGGGGAAAAAAGAAACTAAAGTTCCAGACCCCTAGGTTTATGCTATAGTTTAATTTTTTCCACATTAAAACTGGTTATCCTAGTTATCTTCATTTGCAAAATAGAAACAGGAGAAAGTGGAAAGTAAAGTGGCTGCTAAGAAAAAACACTGAAAAATGCAGCAGTGGTAAGTAAATCAATTATTGTACACTTACACATACAAATAATGTACAACATGCTGTGAAATGGGACCACTTCTGTTTCTGCTGGAGAATTTGCAAATCATCTAGGTTTATTGGTTTTGGTTTTACACTTGGACAAGACATTGGCTGACAACTTTTTAATTATGTTTATTTCATATAGCTCTAAGAATTATGAAATCTCTACATTCCGAAGTAGTCAGAAAGCTCAGACACTTTCTGCTCTACATATTTTATAAATCTTTATAGAAGAAACAGGATCTATGCTATGGAATTATTGTTGTGCCTTGCAAAACATTGCATAGATATGGCATCTAGCCAGTACTGTAGTCATAATACATTGTCTGATGGAGAAAAATACAATGATCTAAAACAAAGTCACAAGATCCATACAACCTTGAAATGAATGTTTAAGTGAAAAGTCAGTGCAGAGTTATTTTTGAAGAGCTTGAATTTTTCCTTTTTCATATGCGGATGTCTCAAATGATTAGAGGCATTGTGAAGGAGAAAGGGAGAACAAAAACATAATCCAGATTTTTTCTTTCGTGATAATAGTATTGCTTATCTCTATATCTGCTGCTGGGGTGATGTGCTGTTAGGAGAAAATTCTGTGCTGATACAGGCTTTTGATAGTTACATATAATGCTAATGCTTATACAAGCCTCCCCTAACCTTGTTATTGAAGGTTTTTAAAATTCATAAGTCCAATAAACATTTTATCAGAATATTACAGCATTTTGCCTTTTCTGTTTTCAACAGAAAAGAAACTCCAGATAAAAAATTAGAAAGAAGCTTGAGTTTGAACAAAGGTCATGAATCTCCCCTTAAATCATGCATGAAGAGGAGTTTAACACAGACTAATTTGTAAAATGTGGTGCATACGCTGACATATGCAATCAGTTTTGTAATATAGCATGCTTTCCATCATTTAGTATGCATACTTCACAGGTACGTGGATACTTCAGAATGAACACAAGGGTTTATGTGTCCCCAGACAGCAGTAAGCAGTCATCAGATTGCTGAAAATGGCAAATGTTCCCAAGTTAATGCTGTAAGTATTTGGACTGATATTACACATAGAAGTTAGACTGAGAAATACAAAGAAAACCTCTCATCCATTTCCAGAACATTTCATGCTTGGCATTCCAAAATGTATTTCATTTCCTATGATAACGAACATAAATTTAAAAGATTTATTAGTTCACTTGCTGAAGTTGCTTGTAATGTTTTATTTGGGGAGGTGGGGGGGGAGATGGAGGAGAGAAGAATATGTAGTTAAAATGTCATGATGCTTAGAAAACATCTGCTCTACCAGATCATGACTAAAATATTTTATTTGTATTTTGCTATAATTCGTTATACCTTTCAATTACTCTTAATGAACGTTATAAGCTGCTAGTCAAGGATATGTAATATCTTGAAACTGAATCTTACTTCAAGAAGCACTTCAATGGGTGGAATACTCACCAGGATAAGATGAGGAGAACCAAAGGGAATGATGGGTACAAATGGCTTTCTCTGCAAAAAATTCGACATGTCTGTTGTAATCTTTAATCTCAATGTATGTTTGAAACCAAAGCACTGTAAAGAAAGACCCTCATCTGTAAAAGATGCTCTTGCTGACATCAAAGAGAATATGAGATGCAGATTCAATCTCTCTCTCTGTTATTCTTCTGTTTTGTTAGCAAGTTGTTGTCTGCATTAGTTTTCACAAGTAGAATTGGTCTCTCCTTAAACTGATCCATGAGGTTTGAACCTTAGTCTCCCACATGAAATAAAATGGTCTATAACCACTGGGCTAAGGATTTATGCTCTTCCCTACTCCTCTACCTTAATTTTCCCTCTTGTTCTAATGAATGGTTGTTTTTAAACAGAAAGAAGAATAACTCTCATAACAGTAATCTGACAAAGAACTATGGAAGTACAGCTAGAGCTGCATTTGCAGGCAATTAGTTTTAGGATAATTCATTACACCTGTTTCTTGAATTGCTTGAATTGACAGATTTGGGTAACAATATCTGAAACCTTCCAGTTAAAGGAGAACTCTGATATTGCATCCATCTTTCCATGTTTCAGTTCTGCTAGTGCATTGAATTTGAAATTTCCTGCTTCTGAGCCCTGGAAGAAAATCCCTACAGAAAATTCCCCAACATAATTAGATGGCCTTAGGTAGCCTTCTGCCAGATCAGTCTCTCTCACAGATGACCTGGGACAAAGAGGTGGCAGCAACTAGTGGCAACAACTAGTGGCAACTGGAGGAAGGAGACCCTGAGGTGGTGTTGGGAGAGGGCAAAGGAGGTCTTTCTCTCGTCTATTATTATGTCTTTCATCGCTAACAGCTAAGTCCTTTTGCATTCAGGAAAGACAAGTGAAGATTTTTAAATAGCTCCTTCTCTTGTGAATTTAAAGTGAGACTGGTAGAGAGGACTGTAAGCACAGAAGGATGAACCCCTTTTTGTCAACTAATTCTGCATATTTTTCTGAGAATGGTTCAACAGTTGTTGTGTTAAAATAGAATTTCCTTCTCAGGAAGGTGTTTAGACAGTTCAGGTTTCAGTTCAGGGCAGGTTTTAGACACATACATTTCAAATGGAAAACTGAATGTCTAACTCCATTAATTCAATGAATTCATACTCAAAATTACTCTCCTCATAAGTACTTATTTCCTTTGATCCAGGTCAAAATAAACTCAATTACCTGCCTCTTTGACAGATTTCAATAAATCTTTGTTGTTTCTTTCTGCTAGAATAGACATGTGAAGGAAAGAAAGTAACTTATTTTATCTGAAGTCATTTATTCATTCAATTAGAACTTCATCTTGGCCCCACTGAACTCACTGGGCTTTTTGCCATGGACTTTATTAAGGTTAGAATCAGAATCATAACACACAGTTTCTTATTTGTTGCAGATAACCAATTAAAATATCAAGTATCTCAGAGGGAATGCTTCTTTCTCTTCTACCTCTCCCTTGATATTGTGCTATTGCTTTTTCTGTTCTTCATTAAGTTTTAATTAAGAGTTCCTTTGTTTGTAGGTAAAGAAGTGTTATTTTATTTTTAAACTTTTCAGAATATGTTTCAGTTTTGATGGTTTTCTAAAGACAGAAAAACACGATAATGAACATGACTTTTCTAGTGGAGACCTAATCTATCAAATGTGTTTGCCTGAGGATGAATGGGGAAAATAACGGGGATCTGAAAGTAAGCATGCCTTCTCTCTCTTATTCTAATTAAAAAAAAAAAAAATGCATTTGGTTAATAAAAATCATGTTTATCATCAAGCCTTTCTAGAGGAAATAGAAGCCTATTCTATTTTCTATCATGGAAACAAAATATTACTGATACTCAACTTTATTTCTGAAGTTGCATTCTTATTCATTCATTCTTCTTTGTAAACCTGTGAGATCAATTCTTATGAGTTTACATCATTGTCAACTAAAAATATTGCCTTTTGATGCAATTTGTGGCAGTGTTTGCTGTGGCTGACAGTACAAGTGAAAAGTATGTGATAACAGGGACTACAGATTCAGATAAGAGAGTGAAGGAGGAGATGTGGACCAAGCAATGTTTCTGAAAACATATTCATATGCTGGTATGATCTGGAATGAAAAAGACAGATACTTACCTGAGTAGTGGAGAGGGACAAAAAAAAAAAAAAAGAAAAAAAAAAAAAGTATGATGTTCACTTTGATTTGTTTTAGTGACTAAACTGTGACCACAGTTTGTATTAGCAACTTATTGGGTTGCTGTGTATGTATCAGTAGTATTGCATGGCTTATACATTAATTCATGTGCAGTGCCCTCATTTCAGGTACATACATGAAAATCATAACTTTGATCTATGCAAAGATTTTACACTACAATTACTGACTTGGGTTTTGTTCAAGGCCAAAAAGATCAGTATTTATCTCTCTTCTGTGTAAGTGCACACAACATATTGGTACATGAAGATGACAGTTGAAGACTTTGGTAAGGCTCTTGAAAATAATGAAAAATTGCATTTTCACTTTCATTTAATAACTGAAGAGGGAGAGAAGAGAAGAAGGAGAAACTAAAACCCAATCTACTTTTTTGCAAAAGTAACAAGGGACTTCTAATGGCATAAAATGTAGCTTCTTCTGCTTTAAAAACCTGATTTATAAAGTCTAAGGTTTTAGATGTGTTATAGGAAGCCCTACTACTCATAAGAATGAAACTGTTCGTTATTTACAAGGTTTTTCAATGAAAAAACTGCCTGTGAACTAATTCCAGCCTTGTTTATTGATTTCTTTAGGTATCTAAGGAACGTTACAAACTTACCAGAAATTTTTATTTCCAATGTACTCTGAAAGACGGAACTGCTAATATATATATATATATTTAATATACAAATGTCTCTGCCTAATTTTTTGATTTTAAAACAAGCTTAAACAATACAATGGATGTCTTCGTGACTTGAACTTTTCCTCTGATGAGGTAGTTTAAGCATCCTGTGTGCTTTAAGTTCCTTGCTGTAGGAAGTAGACAAGGAAGAATTTTTTTCAAAGCAGAATTGTGCTGTGAAATCCTCTCTAGCAGTGCTGGACAAATACTTTGTCTATCTGAAAACCAATGGGGGAAGTTTTCTATACATTGTACATCTTGGGCAATTTCTACAATTTGAATTTTGGATAGTGTCACTACAAGATTCTAAGTGAAGGAATTTAATATTTATATAGTTAAATAAAATGGGGGCTATAAATCAACATATTATTTATAATCTAATAATCCAAGCTAATTTTAGTTAGCTATATAATCTAATAATCCAAGCTATTTAGTTAGTAGCCAACATGCCTCAGGCAAGCAGTTGCTAAAACTTGTTTGAAAAGCCTTGATATCTGATAATCTTACTGATGATAGCCACAGTTATAATCTGAAAAGTCATAAATGGATATTCTCAGATAATTTGAAAAACACATCAAGGCAAATTAATGTTTTTTTTTTTTTTTTTTTTTAAATAGATGTGAAAAAAATCTTTGATCTACATTGGCTTCAGACAACAGCATGTAAAATGCACAAGCTTTCTTTCTTTTTTTTTTTTTTTTTTCAGCTGATCCAGGTGGTGGGAGGCTTTCACTTTTTCCATTAAATTTCAGACTTTGATTTGAATGAAATAGGATTGACTAGACATTACACAAGGATGAAGGGAGAAAAAAAAATAAAGGGAGCTTGTACTTCATTTGTTCAGTGAACTTTTAATTTGGGTTTGTTTTGTGTTGGTAAGTATTAGATTCTAAGCTGAAGTAGTGAATCTCATCATTCTCACAGAACGCCTGAAGTAAGAAGGGACCTCTGGAGGTCATCACCCATGGCAAGTTGCCCAGGACCATTTCCAAGTAGCTTTAGAAGATCACCAAGGAGGGAGACTCCATAACTTCTCTGGGCAACCTGTGCCAGTGTTCTATTACTGGGAGCTCTAGAGAAAGGCAAATTTTACTTTGCCAAAAAAAATTGCAATATTTGTAAGTTTTACGTACCTTTATTTTACAGCAAAATCGGCATAGTTTTTTAATTCAAAAAGAAAGAGAGAAATCCAGAACATCCAATAACATTCATAATTATAGTATTCAGGTGTTTTTTTGTCTGACATGATTCATACCATGGATCCAAATATAATTTTTCCCATTCTTCATAAGAGTTCTTGGATTAGCAAATTTGTGATTATAATTAAGAAAAATTAATATACTAATTAATATACTTATCTGGAAAAGTGGTATATTTTGATGAAGAGATTTAAGACCTCATTTTTTTTATATCTGAAATTAATTAGTATAAATATTATCAACAGGTTATTGAGTTGCTTAAAGTTAAACCTAAGTGGTGTCACAGTGTTACAGAAATGCATCTGATAACTGACGTAGAAATGTTTATCTACATTAATGCAAAGGCAAAAAAAATTTTTCGGCTCAAAACTTACCTTAAATTTTTCTATCCCACTAGCTTAGTGGGAGGACCATTATGTCACTTGTTTTATTTTTCCATTCATTGATCACTGAATATGTTGATCTGTTAATAGTAAAGCCTGTTGAATTTACAATAAATTTACTTTTTTTTTTTTTTTTAAGAGATAAAATATATCTTTAGAAAGATCTTTATTATATAGTGCACAACAGCCTGGATGATATAGATATATATTTGAACTATTGTTGTCAATATGAATAAACAAGGTAAAATAATAAGTATTGCTAATGGCAATTTAATGAAAGATAATAGATAACATGGGGTTCTTGGGTTCATTTGGAATGTCTGATTTGCCCACTGATTTATTAGAAATACAATTTTAAATAAGAAAAGCACAACATATATTTGTTTCAGATTTTTTTTATATAAAACTGATCACATATATATATTTGTATCTGATTTATTGACACTGTAAAAATTCCATTCATTTACTGTCAAAGCTTATACTAATATAACATTATTTCAAAATTTATATCTGCAAGTTCAAAAAACTTAGAGGTGTTATTACTGTTTGTAATGTTAATAACTTTCTGCCATTTTCATTATGAATTTATTGTGCTTTGTCATGAAAACTGAGAAAACACTTTGAGAATCTTTGTACCATGCTTTGTCTGTTAGCTTAAAAAGAAATAAAACTAAAACTCTTAAATATTTAACTGCGTTATATATAACATTTTAGCTTCTCCTGTATAGTCAGCCATTATGCTGACCTCTCCAAAACCATTGTGTTGCATTTGTTCATTGATCAAATTAGAGCCTACACTATGCTTCTGAAGCATAATATATGTTCAGGACAACATAGATTTCTTTAGCTTCACTTATTCTTGGTGTTTTCTCATTAGGATGCCTAAAGATTTCTACTGAACTGATGGGTTTGTCTATAATTAGGAAATGAAAATGCCCACAGTTTAAGTTTTCTTATCACCAAAAAAAGACCTCAGCTTCATCTTTCAAATTTCAGTGGACTGCAGTCTAAAGTGAAATTGATGGGACCTTAGGTACTCCAGGCTACTGGACAGTCATCTTATTATTAACGAAGAGACTGGACTTAGGGCATGATCCAGAGCCCATTGTAGTCAATGGGATTCTTTTTCCATTGACTTCAGCGGGGTTTGGATCAGGCCTTTACTTCCTAAAATGAATAGACATCTAGCAAAAGTCTGCTCTAAGCAAGTGGCATCCTTTCCTCAGACCTTAGAAGATCTTGAAGATATAATAGTTGTGATGTGATTGGCAAAATGGTTATATGTATGGCTCACTGCTCATATTCAGAATATGAATCAGAATCGCATTCAAAATACTTGATCTAGAAAGCAGAAATTTATGTTCATATAATAAACTGGTAAATTATGAGAAACAATGCAGATACATATCTAAGTATTTCTTAGTTCCCACAGGACAGGGGAGAATTTAAGTTTTAAATTTCCAACACATTAGTATGTGAATACTTGACATACAGATATAAAACTATTAGTGATATCACTAGACACTTGACTTTCTGTCACTAGCATTTTAATTAAAACTAATAGCACAACCAAGAGTTGTACATTTTATGAGAAGTGACCATTTTCAAAATGTCTATATATATGAAAGGAATTTAGACATTACAAATTGAAGGAAAACTTTTTAAAGGAAAGATTTCTTTAAAAAAATATCTTAGGGAGATAAAAGGGTCCTTTTTTTTTTTTTTTTTTTTTTTTTTTTTTTTTTTTCTTCTGAATAACTTCAAAGATTTTTCCTAAAGTGAAGAGAAAGTAGTAAAACTAAATTCTCCCCTACCTCTTGAACCCATGTATATTCAAATGGAAAAACAAACAAACAAACAACAACAAAAAAAAATGTATCAAATGTAAATGTGTGAAATCCTGAATGCCTGGGAACACAGACTGAGCTAATGAATTCAGGGCTTTTAGCTTCTTATTCTTGACATGTCTGATTAAGACATCTGCAGGACTGTCTCAACATCTGATTTAGTTGCTCAAGATCTCTCTTGTAGATTGTGTGGGCGCTTTTGTAGCAGAAATCTTATCATGCTCATGAAGTTATTTAAAGTAGATCTGATGAACTAAGTCCCTAAACCACATCCCCTCTCCACTGATTATGAAAAGCATACATATGACAATTTAAAAATACGTCTGCATTTGAGCACATGATTTGCTTCTGCCTTCTCCAGTTGATATAAAAGGAGATCCTTAAACCTCGTGACAAGGACCAACAAAATTCTTGTACTCAAGGCTAGAGTACTCAAAAGATGTGTAGTTGGACTTCTGGTTTTGGCCTCTGGACTTCCAGGAGTCATTATTGTAACAGTGAGAAGGTTTGGACACTGACAATCATAATTTCCATAGCTCTAAAGCAAGTAATTTTCAAAGGCAAGAAGAGGGAGCTTGAAAGATTTCTGCCAGATGTGTCCAGACACTCCTGATACTTTCTCCTTTTTCTCCTTCTGCATAATGGTGCTCATGTCCTTCCATTTCTGCCCAAAAACTTGAAGTAATCACTTTCTGGTACTTTGGAGAAAAGTCAAACAAAATTTGTCTCTTTTTATCAGTGTTTCATCTCCCTCTCCTAGGCATACAGATATGCACAGAGTGAAATAAAATGATTCTGAAACTCTTGTTCCTTCTGGCACCTCTGAAGAGAGTAACTTGTAATTTTTAGCTAGCACAATCTTCAAAAAAACTAATCATTTCTGGTGAACAAGTAGTAAAAGGTGGATTCTTGGCACATCTGAGGTGGTTCCATCCTCTACAATACTTCCATAAACCATGAATCCTCTGGCTGACTACAATGGAACTTTACAGGAAATGGAGCTGTTTGAAAAATCTGTTTTAGAAAGAGAATAATACAGTGGGACTCCTAAATAATTCTTGTCTTTTCCCATTAGAAATGGAAGGCATTAATTTTATCATTAATTCACAGAAATTTCACAGAAACTTTATAATCAAATAATGCATCTTAATTAGCATAAATGATATTTTGCCTGCTAATGTGTTCTCTTATAGAAAGTGTTTCATACGAGGTGACTCTTGTAATAGTTCCTATTTCTCTTGATTGATGTGAGCCTAATTGACCCCATTTGTGCTGTTAACAGTGTTGTATAGGTCAACAAGACTCTCTGAACACTGGAAAATTGCACCATTGTGTTTTGCAAACTTATATCCTGTGTGGGCAGAGTGGCTTTACTGTAGATTATGACACAACCAAACTGCAAATATGTATATATAAGTTGTAAATATATTCCTGAGGTTCACATTGGGTTACTAGATATTTGAAAGTTGCTCTTATATTATAGTTTTCTAATAAAAATTGCACTTGTTCTTTTATTTTAGATAGTCTCTTTGTTAAACAGACTTTGTTAAACACTTTCTTTTATTATTTTCTTATGGCTAGTTCTTAGACTTCAAGCAAGAACACAAATTATGTCTATTATTATTATGCCTGACACAAGAAATCTCTTTTCCTATCTTGCAATTTTGGTGGTATGCCAAGCTATATTCTTAAAACAACAACAAAACAAAACAAAATAAAATAACAATGACAAAAACCCCACAACCTAGGATCACACTGCTGAAAAGTTTTGGAATATTATTCTTTTATGTTATGTAAATTACTTTTGTCATCTATATTATTGAATTTTAGTTCAGTAAAACTGAGTTAAAATATGAAAGCTACAGGCTAGAAACCTTTCATCAATATTGGCAAGAAAAGTTACTCAGGGAAACCACTTGTACAAGTAAGAATAGGGATTTGAAGGACTATCTGTGTGAGTGATGTTATAAAAGAAGAACCACATTTAATATTATGGATAATGACACATCTTCAGCTTGAAAAAGTTTACATATTTTTTTACAAAATATGATAATTTAAAAATTATAAGGAATTATAAGTAAACCTCCCTTTTTTATGTCTACCTAAAATAAAACACTTTTCCTTTCCCCTTCCATTTTTTTTTTCCTTTCCCCTTCCTGTTTCCCATTTTTCTTCTTTGTGAAACAAATATGACATAAAAATATGACATAAAAATATGAAATGCTAGAATTCATTCAAGTATGATGTTGATTATGTGATATACATGTATTACATATTGTTTCTACTCAGATAGGATGCTCTGCAGAAATTTTACATGTTGTCTCTAGAACTTTAAAATATCTACTTGTAGATCACCTCAAACTTGTCACAGTCTTATCTTTAAGAATCTTTTAAGAATTGTTAACTATGTAGCTATCTTTAAAACCATCAATGTTTTGGATACATCAGGATACTGATGACAGGATACATCATCCTGCTAGTTTCTCACATCAAAGTAATGTTTGTGCATTAGCAGAGAATACGGATGCAATGGCTGAACATTAGAAAACCATTCTGAAGGGTAAGTTGGCAAAGAAAATTAACTGAAAATTATGAGGAACTGAATGGCTATAGAGGTTTGTTATCTCATTGATTAAAGTTCACTTAGGAAAATAACCCAAATACATGCAGAAATATAACTCAACCTCTTATATACAAAAGGAGAATGAATGTGTGCTGATATGGAAATTAATTGTCTAAATAACCATTACACACAGGGGTATTGAATGAAGCATAGTTTTTGGCAAACATGATTGATTTTTCTATATTGCCATTTAATGATTTAAATAAGACTATAAAACAAACCATTAATGTGAAGAGACATCTTTTATGAGTGCTAGAGAGTCAAAGTTGGTTTTGTACACAAGGTTGTGTACTTTTTGTACAAGTTGTTTTGTAACAAAAGTTAGAAGAGAAACCAAATCAAGACCTCTTAACCTAAGAGCATACATCACATGAGCAGAATAATTATTATGATTCAAAGTTGAGTCTCAAATATATTTATGTAATTGTAAATTAGTTTCACTGCTCCTAGCTGGTATATCCCAAGGTACTACTATGTAGAGAATCCTGCATATTGAGAGCCTGAAAGAAAATCCCAGTTACCATGCTCACTTAAATATGCAAGGAAAAAATGCTGTTCTTAATTGAGCTGTGGAAATGTGATACACACAGAAACACAGGCACACAGTCCCTGCCCACACACACAGATGATACTTTTACTATTCACTGTTTTGATGATTCAGATTCCATACTTCTGATGTACTTTTTGAGAAGGGAGGATGTACTTTTTTGAAGGGAGATCTTCCATGAATTACACAGACAGCTGATAGAGATTTTATTTTGGTACATGTAAGAATAAATTTAGGAACAGCTAAACTACAGTTTCTGTAGTATATAGCCCTAGAAATACTTGCATGATGGTACAGGATACAACATGGTCTGCGGATATATACCTAGTCTGGTAACCTGCATTGTTGGCTCTGTCCTGGAGAGGACATCATGCAGCCTGGTCAATTGTGGATCTACCATCACCTCTTTATTTTGATGCACAAAAACAGAAACCTGGATCTTTCAGAGGTTTCATTGTGCATAAGAACTGTATTATTTAAGTCACTACAGTGGGCCTGTCATATTACACCTGTAATTATCTTAGTATCATAGTATGGTTTGGGTTGGAAGGGACCTTAAAGTTAGTTCCAACTGTTCCGACCCCTCTGTCATGGGCATCTTCCACTAGACCAGGTTAGACCAACCCCTTCTAACCTGGCCTTGAACACTTCCAGGCATGGAGCATCCGTAACATCTCTAGGCAACCTGTTCCAGTGCCTCACCACCCTCACAGTAAAGAACTTCTTTCTAATATTCCTCATTATTCCTAATTATTGGATTATTGAATTATTCTTAATCATAGAAACTATCAAAAATAAATATTTTAATGTTATTTTTTCCACATACTTAATAAATTATTATCACTAGTAAATTCTGGAACTGATATATATATACTTATATATATATATATATTGTTCCTAACTGTCACAAACTGCCAGATGAAGCTGAAAATTGTTAATGTGATGCAAATAAGATGTTGAAGATGATATGTTGTGAAGTAGACAAGTACTGCAATTATTAATTTAAATTTATATCATTATTTGATATCAGTACCACTTAATGTCCCTGACTAGCACTGAAGTTGCATTTTTTTAATTTAATTATTATTTTCATAAAGAATTATCTGCCTATCTATTTGTTAGGGTATATTAGTTTGGAAACAAAGATGATGAAGTGTAGTTCAGGTTTAGACTAACAGACTAAAATATTTTTGTTTTAGTCTCTGCAATCATTAAAATCTTAAAATTGGACAGGGAAGAGATATGTTTTTGATAAATTACTTTACTTAAAATAGACTGCTATGTTCTGTGAATCTTGTATATACCATTAAAATACAGGACATACTTTTGTAAGTTTTGAGAGGTGAGCATTCAAACTTATCTTTTGCTTTAAGTCTCTCAAAATCTTGCCAGGTAATGAGGAGGTATAGGTTTCAACAAGGCTCCTTCATTTTGTTAGGGTCTTATCTGTCAGTGTGCGTGCGTTCATCTTAAATTCCAAATGTTTAGTTTATGTCACTCTTTCTTTCACACTTCTCATTTATATCTTTTTCCAGGAGTGACCCAGAGAAAAAATACCAAAATTGATCAGATTTTGCATATTAATTGTCACAGCTCTAACATAAAAACATAGATCCTTTTAGCCTGTGGATATATTGAAAATATTGTATTCTTTCATGATACCAGATGGTTTCTAATTACTGAGGCAGTTGCCTGAAAGAGTTTTTAGTCACTGACAAACAACTCACATCCATTTGCATTTAAATGTCTCTCAGATGTGACTAACAGCTTCACAATACGGTGTCAGTAGGGACGTAATTCTACACTTCAGTTCTATACAGTAGGTACACATTTCAGTGTACTACATTGCTACCACATGTAGCCTGTCTAAAAAGTGAACACTTCTGATTGAGGTCTGTGGCTCTAATGTGATGAGTGGTTACCTGCTCCTTTATTCTTTGGAGCAGCTCCCCAGTCTAATAAGCAAACCTTTGCTTATCTTTGCTTTGCTTTTATCTTATCCAAAACATCTTAACACCAAACATTCTTCTGACAATCTCTTACGCCTTTCATTTTAACTTTCTCAGGGCTAATATGGTTTTCCCTAACTAAGTGAATGATTTCCAAGTACTACAGAGTACTGTGCTGAAAAAAGTCTTCCTCTTACTTTAAAGCAGAGGAAAAAAATCCCCATTTGTTTATGTAAAGCTTTCATCATAGCATTACCAAATACTGATTGATTATTGCATTTCATCTGCAAACTGACTGAACTTTGGTTCAAAAATGATTTATCTTTGAAATAGGTTAACTTTTAATCTATAGAATAGATTATACAAAACTGAACTTTGCTTCAAAGGCAACAACTTCACTGTGTTGCTTGCAAATTCTCTGTTGACAAAAAAAAAAAAAAAATTGTCTGGAGAATGTGTGTAATATAAAAATATGGATATTTTAAAGTTTAAGCAACCATTATACAGACTTGTATGCTAGTGGTCACTGACACAGAAATTGCATTAGTATTATTTCAAACATGCTTCTGAATTTGACTAATCTAAGACTAAAAATTCAGAGATAATTTTTTCTGATTTGTGAAAATGAAGTTGGCAGGGTGTCCATTAAATTAATGTGATTCTGTCTTCATTGTATATATTAAAAGGAAATCTGCATTATTTTTCTATATACAGAAGTTTCATTTGTTTGCAAATGTACCATAAGATTTTAAAAAGTATTTATGCTTATAATAATAAGTCATAAAGATGAGAAAAACACCAACTCCTGATTGTTCCATCATATCAGCTAATGGCATGAATTTACTTCTGCGAGCTCTTTTGAATTTCTGTTTCACTGATTACTCCATACATATATTTATATTGCTATAGCAGATTTACATATTGTTGCTGTTGAACAATTGCAATGTCAGCAAAACGCATGATCACTGTCCTGAATCTGTACTAAAACCTATACTGATAAAAGAATTCTAAGATCTGCAGGTAATTGTTTTCATGTGAGGTATTTTTAAACTAAGTACTTTTAGTAGCTTAAGGTTTTAGCCCACAGAAAGAGGGGCTTTTCTGAAGCAAAACTTCTGTAATACTGTTCTATTGATGTCGATATTACAAGGCTCACTGAACTCAACCACACCGGATTTCACCTCTGGTATTTATACTCAACATAGACTGAAGTAAACTCAACATAGACTGAAGTAAAAGCAAAAGCTTTTTCTACTTTTTTTTTTTTTTTTTTTTTTTGGTGGGGGTAGTGGGGGTGGTATGTTGGATTTAGCTAGATATGATTGCAGTCTGGATAGTATTGTTATCATGAGTGAATGAGCATGAATCATATACTGGATTGGGAAAATCAGCTGCTAGATTTTCCAGCACCTGCAGCTTTAAAAGAAATCTGTATTTTGCTGAGGCACATTATTATTGTATAATTGGAGACAGTAGTCCTACAGCTGCCAGTTCACATGGCAAAGGCTGGAGGCTTGATACATCTGTGAGCAGTGGGATTTTTTTTTTCCTCTCTACCTTCAGAATTGTTCTGGAATGAGCTGTTGGTCTTTTCTATCGTTTATGTATATCTTGTTTAGCTGAGTTACCCCTGCAGTCAGTGGAAAGCCATATGCTTCCCTGAAGAGTGAATCATTCCATCCAAAGGCAAGTGTGAAGAAGTGTGTGGAGAATGATTCATCTGCATTTTTTCTATCCATCCACTTTGAGGGGAACGAAAGACATAAGTAATATCAGCAAGTCAAAGATTCAGATCTCTAATGATTCTTGTAAATGTGCTCTTCAAAATATCTTATGGAAAAATTTGACATGACTAAATATAACTAAGTTTAAATGATTCTCAAGACCTACAATCACAGAATCACAGAATGGTTGAGGTTAGAAGGGACTTCTGGAGGTCATCTGGTCCAAACCCCTGCTCAAACAAAGGCACTTGTTTGACACAGAGCAGCTGCCCAGGATCATGTCCAGGTAGCTTTTGAAGGTCTCCAAGGAGGGAGACTCTACAACTTCTCTGAACAAGCTGTGCCAGTGCTCCATCACCCTCCCTGTAAAGAAGTTTTTCCTGATATACAGATCACCTTCAGTATTTCAATTTGTGCCTTTTGCTTATCCTGGCACTGAGCATGACAGAAAAGAGCCTGGCTCCATCTTCTTTAAACCCTCCCTTCAGGTATTTATACACATTCATGAGATCCCACTGAGCCTCCTCTTCTCCAGGCTGAACAGTCCCAGCTCTTTGAGCTTCTCCTCATAGGAGAGGTTCTCTGGTCCCTTGATTATCTTGGTGGCCCTTTCCAGTGTATCCACTGGACCCTTTCCAGTGTATCCATGTCTCCCTTAAATGTCAAATTATGATCAACAGTCTTTAAGATAAGTGGGAGAGAAGGATGAAAACAGTTTTCCTTGTCTGGAAAACTGAAAACTTTCCTATGTCTCCTTCATAAGGTGCAGGCTGTTTTTCCTTCCAGTAGCACTTTTGAAACTAGCTTTCTAAGTAGGGACGGTCAAGGGTAAAACTCCATTGATATCTGCCAGCCAAACTAGGTAGATATGTATTCTGTATTGCTGTAGTGATGTAAAAGTAGGCATCATCCCTTCCTGTTGTCTGAGAAGAGAACTGATCTAAGAATCTACACAAAATCATTGTTTACCCAACGTGTTGGTATGACTTGCTTAATTCTAATGAAAAACTATTTTTGAAATTGGTGATGTGATGGCTCCTTTGAGGAGCTATAATTCTGCTGTGAAAATATGCAAATATTGGAAATTGATCCTAACTTGAATAAATAACATAAAAATCTAAAAAGGCTACATTGGTTTCTGGTGCTGTCACAGTTGCAACATCACCTGTCCAGGAAAAGGAGAAGGCACTCTAGTAGGTACTAAATATGATCTGGTGGACAATTGAAGAAAAAGAAGGAAACTGTAGAGCCAAGATCCAGGTCCCACATTAGGAAATATCTGTCTATATCTGACTATTAGCAGGGCTGAGTGCTTAGAAAGTATTCAGAGAAGCCCAGAGCTCATCTCTTCAGAACTAGCAACAACAATAGCATTTGCTGGGGTTGTTCTCCTGACAAAGTACCAGAATGAAATAATCCTTTGCATATATTAGACTTGCTTCCTGTTGATGGCAATGGAAATAGTTTGTAAAAATATGTAGCACATCTGCTCATATATTTTTAGGCCAGGTAACAACTATTAGTTGCTTCTAGACTAATTGCCATATCAGATCAAATGATCAAATGGAATCTATCTGAGAACAAGAGTCCTAAGACAACACTGCAGTTAGACATAGAATCATAGAATCATTAATGTTGAAGATAAAGATCATCTGGTCCAACCATCACCCTACCACCAATATTATTCGCTAAACCTAAGTTCCTAAACACCAGGCCTAACCTTTCCTTGAATAGCCCCAGAGATGGTGACTCCACCACTTCCCTGGACCCATTCCAATGCCTGACTACTCTTTCTAAGAAAAGTATGCTTCAAATTTTAACAGCTATGAAGCATTTCCAAATAAATAAATAAATAAATAAAACTTTTCCCCGAAAATCTTCACAAAAACTAATTCTTGAAATCCTTAAAACTAAGTTATATAGACAAGAACAGAGAATTTGTCTCCCCTCTAGCCCCCAGCCTGAGCCATTATTTTAATATTCACAAATTATGAGGAATTTGAGAGTTAACTGGTCAGGAACAACAGTACACTAAATGTTAAAAGAATTACAATGGAATAATTACAAAAATCAATAGGGCAATAGAGGTTAGCTTAAAACAAGGAGTTTAAAAAGTAATATTAACCTCAAAGTTAAAAAAAAATACAAATTAGTAAATAAATGGTTGTTATCTCAACTGTGATGACAACCTTATTAATAACAGACAGAATGAAAGCTAAGGTTAATATCTTACTCATTAAGGTCTACAAAAGCCTACTTTTTATACTTTTATATAAATTAATCTCTAACAAACAAACAAACAAACAAAATCAAAGCAAAACAGAACAAAACAACAACAACAAAAACAACAAGAATATTAGTGTAGATTGTTATGGAACAGATATAATACACACCAAACATTATATACTTAATATTTTTGATAAAACGTATGTGATTTGTAGATCAAAGAAAGCTTTGGGGAATATTTTGGGGAATATCTGATCCACAGCAGAAAATGTGACATTCTGAAAATCCTGATAAACTAACCATGTAGATAGCTGGTTGACTCGCATTTTAGAAACAGTATAAAAGACATCTTCAGCACAAATTGGCATTGATTTAAGTGAAATTAAGGATTGAACAGGAGTACACGTATTGGCTCTGAATATGACTATTGAAGAAGCACAATCACTATGAAAATTCTCAAGCTGGGCTAAATTTAAAGTGTTTGAATAAGTTTTTGTCTGGGCTCATTTCTTACTCAGTATGCACAGAAGAGATCAGAATCAGGAATTTGTTTGCCAGTAGTTCAGATTACTATACTATAAGAAAGATAGCAAATTTTTGTGATACTCTGGACAAAGTGGCGTAAACAAAGATGGCTATTTCCCAGACAGGGAAGACCTATGATGGAAATGAAAAAAAAGCCCTTGGTACCAGACTGCAGCCATGATTGAAGCCACTAATCACTGGGGCTGTGGCCCCACCACCTAGGCCAGAACACTTCACAGTTTTGAGCAGTGAGCTTAGGTGGTAGAACAGGGCTCTACCACTCTGTTATTTTCTTCAACCCCTTTTATGTCCAGCCCCTACTTTTTGAGGCAGCCCAGCTCTGATTTTATAATCTCCATTGCCATTTTCTTCCTAGAAAGAAGCAGGGGTAAGTTATGAAAGCAACCAAGGAACTTTGGGTTATCTGGATCCATAAACTACTTAGAAAAAAAATTACTGGATGGCAAGTTTTCTGCCATGTCTGCTGTTTAGAAATAAGATATTTCTAATATAATATAATACAATATAATATAATATAAAGTTATAATATAATATAATATAATATAATATAATATAATATAATATAATATAATATAATATATTTTCTAATATATTTGCCTCCTGTACCATTTATTTGCAAATAAAACGGCTGTCCTTCTTTAATCCCTCAATATCAAGCATTCTGGTGTGTAAAAACAAACAAACAAACAAACAAAAAAACACAACTGCATTTACCAGAAATATTTTTCTATTTTAAATCAAGACAGTGGAACAGTGTTATCAGATAAATATATTCATTTCATATTTATTATGTCAGTCTACCTGAACCTTTTTTTTTTTTTCATTGTCATTTTTGCTATTCATCAGTCAGTGCTTTCAGAATTTTGGCAATCTCTTCTGACTGGTAGAACAATCTCTCTCTCTCTCTCTCTTTTTTTTTTTTTTTTTTCCTATAATTAAGAAAGTACTGTGTATCTATATGTAGCATAAAATGGTGTGGATGGTACATGAATTAACCATCAAACAGACCACATGATGATCCATTTTTTCATTCAAGTACTGTTTACTTCTTGGTATTGTTTTGAATTAAAAACAATTGACTGTCTTACATAATTAAACAAATAAATCTTTTTGCTTTATAGCATTTTTCACTTAATCCAAAGCCTCTTTCAAATCTGAAGGATGATTTCACTCTCTTTAGGGGGTTACTTCCCAACAGATTTTAATATGCATGTGTATATATACATATTTAAGCCAGCATAGTTGCAGAATATCTCTGTTGTCTTTTTCATAGTTATTGCTTTAGTGAGATACTTGGTACAGCACTGTGACCTTTAAAACAGACCAAGAAAATCCTGTACTTACCTGATAACTGTGAATATATGAAAAGTCCTCTGAGAATGATATTTAAAATTTTGTTAAACACAATGAACACATCAAAATGACTACTCCTCATTCACTTGCTCACATGAAATTGTGCAAAACTGGAATTTAAAAATCATCCCTGATTCATCCCTGAATGAATGGCATTAGATCTGAAACATAATGTGTGAGCTTTTTATTATCTAAATCGGTAACTCCTGAAAGACATCCACTTAAATGACTTCAACAAATTCAGAATCCAAGTAATATAAATTGAAATCTGGGCAGATTGGTTACCTTTAAGGTTATTTTATTTGTTTTCTTTTTAATACGGTGTTGTCATGCTACAGTAATCAAAAACAGCAAGGAGTTTATGGAGTATGGTATGGATTTATGATGATACATTTGTGCATAAATATTGTTGTTAATTACTTGAAGTTATTGTCTCCAAGACTGCCTGTCCATGGATAAGGAAACAAAGCATGCATTGCAGAGTTACATTACTAAAAATCATTCTGTTATTTATCTTGTTATACCTTCCACTAAGGATTTGAAGTTAGTCTTTGCCATCTGAAAAGAAACAATTTTATTAGAGGCAGAACTGCTGAGGACATTACAGGAATCCCTGGAATTCTTTTAAGGAAAGGTTAATTTGATAAATACTTTGGGATCTCTATGAAAATAAGGCAAAGCTGGGCAAATCACACCTGAAATAGGCATTACTGGAGTTTCAAGAACAGTTCTCCTGAGATACTGCTCTTTTTATGTGTAAATTTACTGTTTAGATTCATCAGGCCTGGGTGCAAGGCATATATGATAGGTGAAATTAGATCATCTTCTGTGCATTCACATCACTTATCATATACTTTCTAATACCCTACCACTAGATGAACAAAATCAAATGCTGCACATGAATCTGCTACTATCAGCATTGACCCAATTTGTAACCCATACTTTTAATCAAGTTTCAATCAAGTTCAATTAACATATAATCCAAGACAAAAACAAAGGGAATCAAAGGGAACAGGCTGCACTGGACATGTTTTGTACTGCTGAAATTCTGTGAGATGATCTCATAATTTGCTTCCAAAGATTTTGATAGTAATTTTGATTTAGACTGACTTCAACATGTACTTTACATCTATTACTGACCAATGTTCAGTGTAGGTACTGAGAAGTAACTTGGCCAGAACCTGACATAGCTCTACTTAACACTGGAATAATTCATCATTGGTAAGAAATGCAACAGACACTAATTTAAGCCTGTGAGAGAATTACTGAGCATATATACTACATGTACATGGATCAAGAAAACCATCAAAATTTCCTCATCCAAAATGCAAAACATTAGTAGACATTATTAAAAAGATTTCAGCAATTTGTTCTCTATCAAGCACCAGGTCTGTTTATTTGGAGTCTTCAGGATGAGGAAGAAAATTTCACAGAAAACAAAATTAAACAATGAACGACTAGCTATCAGAAAGGAAACCTGGCAATTATTAATGGCAATAGGCTAATTAAGCTTCCTAAATCATAGTCTTGATCATCCAAAAATGAGAAATGTGTATTAACCAAAAGGTGTATAATGTTAAATTTTAATATAAGAGAAAAGAAATGCAGATCCACTTCTTTGTAATTCAGTATTGAGCTTGTCAAAGGGAGCTGTAATATAGATTGGCTGTGCTTTTATCCATGTGCCATATCCCAGTACCTGAGCACATATAGCACCAAGGCCTATGTAATAACTAGTCTCATTGCAGCATTATGAGATGCTACCTAGAGTACTGCATCCAGATCTGAGGACCCCAACATAAGAAGGATATGATTCTGTTAGAGTGAGTCTAGAGGAGGGCAAGAGGATGTTCAAAGGGCTGGAGCCTAAGATAAGGTGGCCTAAGCTACCTAAGACGAGAGGCTGAGAAATAGTTGTTCAGCTTAGAGAAGAGAAGACTCCAGGGAGGTCTTATAACTGCCTTCCAGTACCTAAGGGGTGTCTACAAGATATCTGGAGAAGTGATTTTTATCAGGGAGTATAGTTATAGGACAAGGGGTAATAGCTTTAAACTGAAAAAGGGTAGATTTAGATTAGATGTTAGGAAGAAGTTCTTCACTCAGAGGGTGGTGAGGCACAGAAACAGGTTTCCCAGAGAAGCTGTGTATGCCCCATCCCTGGAAGTGTTTATGGCCAGGTTAGATGGGGCTTTAAGCAACCTGATCTAGTGGAAGGTGTTCCTGTCCATGGCGGGGGGGGGGGTTCATTAAATTCATAAAAATCTTTAAGGTCTTTACCAACCCAAAACATTCTATGATTCTATGGTTCTATGACCATTAGTCAAGCACAAAATGAAGAATTGCTATTTGAATTTTTCTGGACATCTCTGTACAGAAATTTGTCCCAAAAGTCTCTTCTAGATGTATATACTCATGATGACATTTTCAAACCACCTTTGGGAAGTGTGACAATTCTGAATAAGGCATAATTATTTCCCTTAAATTGGACATTTTTAATTGAATGGATCTGTCACCCTATATATGCTTTAGATAGGAAATGTCTCTCCCATCATCTTGTGGGTTGGTAAAATAAACCTGCATTTGTCTGGCACAGTTTGTTAAAATTCTGGTGTTGCATTATCTTTTCAGAACAGCTGGCTGGTAAAAGTTGCATATTGAATTGCTTGAGCTCATTCATATTTCAAAGCATGTTTATATCTGTCAGCGAGCAGTTTTATAACATCCCTCTTATATTTTACATCAACAGTATTAACTACAACTCATTTTGTTTGTTTGCTATTAGAAGTAACAGATGGTACACTAAGCTGTTTTTTCTTCAACATAAAACACACACTCAGTTGACATTAAAATGTGGTTCTGTTCAACAAAGTGGTTTTCATAAAAACATATTTTGTGGATTCCACATTTATTACTTGTCAATTGTTACCAGATGAAATCATATTCTTTTTTACAAGTTAGAAATTGGCTTTTCTAGCTGTGTGCAAGTTTGTGTGGTTTGCGAAAATAAAGTTGTCTTTTATTGTACCAGAATCAACAGAGGAATAGACTTTGTAATGAGAACTTAAGTACCAATTACCTTCATGCTATTTGAGTCAGGTAAAGATTCTAGTTCAGTACTCAGATCTGTACTAAACCTACTAAACATAGAGGATCAAAATATAAGTATGCAAGACAGAATGTCACCAACTCTTTCAGAAATCAGCCAGCAAAACACCGGAAGTTTTTCTGTCAGCATAGTGGAGTCCACACCAGCCCACAGTTGGATTTGCTTTCATAGTCTGTCGCCCCTCAGAAAGTAGCATGGGCTGCTGGTGTTTGCTTAATCTAATATTTAGGCAGCTCATGTGTCTTTGGCCACTTGGGCAGTTGAGGTTTCCCTACTGCCCAGATAATGAAAATTATTATGGAAAACTCTGGTGTCTCTTTGCTGTCTGTGTGAGGGCTGTTTTTGAAATTTCTCATTTAGTTGTGCAGCTTTAATGAAGCTCTTGATGTAATGTAACAGGCATTGCTGAGAAACAGTTTGCTGTTTCTAATTTATTTTCTTTACTCTTTTTCTCTGAAAATTTGATGATATAGAGGCATCTAGTGATCTGAATGGTTTTCATTCTAGAAAAACGTTTGGAAAACTATAATGTGGAGAAAATATTTTTTTTTTTGTGCATTCTAATTAGAAAATAGTGTACAGTTAAATGAAGGTGTAGAGGCAATGAGGACGCAGAGATTCATGCAATAATCCATACTTTATCATTGTAAGACCTTATCTCACTTATCTCCTACTTTTGATCCACTTGAGGTTTTCTGAGAGAAGATATCCAGAAAATTGCTAAAAAAAAAAAAAAAAAAAAAAACACCTCTTATATATATATATATATTTAATGAATTTAATTTTATTTGAACTCCAACAAATTAGTATTAAAAAATTCTTCCTTTTTGTTGTGATGCAACACTGAAAACTTTTTCTCATTATTTGGCATGTGCCAAGCAACAATAGCACTTTTAAAACTACTAATATTTAATCTATTATATAAGCTCTCTCACAAATAGAAGCATAAGCAAGAGGGATAACAAGACTTGTCAGAACACATTTTAAGAAACACTGGAAAACATACAGCATTGGTGTTTTTCAAAAGATAACAGAGACACCTAATGGCAAAGAAATAGAACTTGTTTGACATTAATCCTTCTGAACAAATCATTAATTATGGGGAAATTTAAGGTAAAAGGAACCATGCTCTAAAGGAATTTTTCCTTGTGATATTCTGGTCTGACTGTAACATAAATGGATGCAGAAAGTTTATGCACTTGGGAGTAGTTAATAACATTGTTTATTACCTGATAATTTCTTTGGTTCAAAGTTCTCATATCCAAATAATTATTTCTAGTTTTCAAATTTCTATCTTGTGTTCTGTACAAATATCAATACAGAAATTTTCTGTTTCTGAGAGAAATATATATTTAATTTTTCATTTAAAAAAGACAAGTCAATCAGAATGTAGTGCTTTGACAAAATTTCAACATCATTGAATAGGATTTTTGATCCAACTCCAAACTGTTAGGAAGATATAAAGGAACTTTTTCTGACATTTTTATTAAAAAGAAAGGAAAGCTGTTGAAATGGACTTATGTTGAAATGGACTCCTCTGTCCTCTTCTTAAATCTACAGTGAAAAGAGAAAATTGTGAAAGTGAAAACTGACAATCTTGTTCCACCTGATCAAGATCAAAGATCAAAATCAAACAAACATGTCAGATTCACATGTAAGCCAGATGTAGACAGTACCTGAAACTCAATGCATGTGGAATAGCTGCCTCCCCAGGCAAATGCTACTCTACTGGCATCCAGAGCTCATCAAAATGATAGTGATACATGTGAGAATGGAAATGGGCAAAGACTAGCAGTCTACATCCTTTATAAAAATCCCATGGATATACAGAGTGGTTTAAAATATGGTGAGCTCTCACACTGTAACAGAAAGAAATACACAGTTTTCAAGATATTTAAAATACTATATTTTACAAAAGAAAAACATGTGGTTGACTGCTGCTGTTTCTCCTAATACTCAACCAAAGAACAAGGATAAGCGTGAGGTCTCCTCTGCCATGCTCAAGCACCAACCAGAGCAAAGGGTGAGAAACTAGCAAAAAATATTATTGTAAAGTAGTCATACCAGCAGCAAGAGAAAAACGTGACTCTTGCTCAGTCATCTGTTCATCCCTGGGAATGAACATTCCTTAATTAAGTCATTAAGGAATGACTATTCCTTAATTAGGTTGGATTGTAGGGTTATGATACAACCTGAGGTGAAAGCGCCAACATCAGTTACAAAGTATTTAAAGGCGTACATAATAATGCATAGTAATGTTATAATTCTCTTCTGATTTATTTGCTTTTAGATTAATTGCTGTAAAACACCACTGACTTCATTCCTGCTAGAGTAGCTTGAGAAATAAACATTTTTAGTGACTCATCTAAGAAAGTGTGTAAAAGATTGTTCATTCTAAAAAGTGTCAGAATAAATCTTTTTCCTTCCTTCCTTCCTTCCTTCCTTCCTTCCTTCCTTCCTTCCTTCCTTCCTTCCTTCCTTCCTTCCTTCCTTCCTTCCTTCCTTCCTTCCTTCCTTCCTTCCTTCCTTCCTTCCTTCCTTCCTTCCTTCCTTCCTTCCTTCCCTCCTTCCTTCCTTCCTTCCTTCCTTCCTTCCTTCCTTCCTTCCTTCCTTCCTTCCTTCCTTCTTTCTTCCTATCTACTTTCACTTTTTGCTTTTCCTTGTCTTCCCTTCCTTCTGTTACATATTTCAGTTTTCCACGTACAATCTTTTCCACATACATAATTACATACATAATTTATGTGTATATATATATATATATATACAGACACTGTGGTGTCTGTCTATGTTTTTCTGTTGTACCTTTACCACAGAAAAAGAGAGAAAGGAGGAAGAATGAGGAAAAATAAAGGTCTCATTTCTCTTCTCCTCTCTCTCGATAATTAAAGATCTCACACAACACAGGAAAAACATGGAAATTAAAAATTGTTTTTCTTCCTCATTGAACAACTCTGTTAAAAAATAGCATATTACCAAACTTTTCATGTTTCTGCTCATCCGTGCTAATCCCTGCATTAAGTTTTCATTTAAACACTATATAACATCATATAAGTGCTTATTTGCCTCTTCAATTTCAGTGTCAGAAAATACAGACCTTAGGAAATAGTTTTGTCTAATATAGAGAAAAACAAAAAGATATATATATATATATATATATATATACACATATATATATATACAGTTTTCCATGTCACAGTTCTCACAGCTCTCTAAAGGTCATTTTCTTTATCATGGACTTTACTTGTGAAAAACATATTTGCAGAGAGGCAACAGATAAGATTGTGGATTTTTGGGCTTCTTACACCTTTCTCCTTAGAGAATGTCTATCAACTGACAAATCTTTCCTTGTCTAAAATTATATGCTTGGTCTGACTAGGAGCTTTCCCCAACACTTACAACACCTCCTCCTTACAGTGAGCTTTTCAAGTTTCTTGTTTATCAAGACCAATTTTAAATCTGTTCAATACAAACAAGATTGAGTCCTATGGTGTTGTTGTGTGAAAATACTTGTGACAAAAGGCAGCTGAAATAAACATTTGAACAAGGAACACTACCTGGACAAATTGTAAAATTGTTTTGGCTTCAGACCCCATGAGCTACATGTCCACACATGACCAGAGTTGTCTGTTGACTTCAACTATATCTTTAATCCTAACATCATCCTTAGCTTTAATCATAGTTATGAAGCCCCTGTTAGTCTCAGACCAGCACAAAGCTTGCTGCACCTGGAGATGTGTGAGAGAAATTTATTCTACTGCCCATTCTACAATCAGGTACAACTCTAGATTATCAGATGGCTGCAACATTCATCCTGTACCATTTTCAAACCAAGACAAACCGTATAGAAACCAAGACAAACTAACCAACCAAACAAACAAAAATCAGATTTTCCCAATATTCTATTTCCCTCAGAGGCAGTAACTAAGGGCGTGGCTCTCCAGTCCTGTCAGTCTGAATAACAGAATCATCCTTGGCAAACTCTGCAGATTGAACAAGGTGTCAGCTATGGGTGTCAATTCAAAACTGTCTGCCTTAGACATCACTGGCTTCGGAGGCTTTCCAACCCTTGTTGCTTTTAGCACCAGTATTGAACTAGACAGTCTCTCTAAACACAGCCCTTAACATAATTTGCAGTTCTTTACTAATCTGACCAATGTTTGCAATCCTAATCTTAGCTTTAATTATGTCCAGAGTCATTAGCAGTTTCAGAGCAACACAAAGCAAACAGATCTCTTCTGATAGATGTGTTGGTACTATAATGGTGAACTTAAAAGCATGCAAACATATTCTTACATAATTTGTTCTCTGTCTATCACTCTGCTCTGGTAATCTCTGCTAAACACAGAGCCAATTCTAGACTTGTCCTTCTAAGCAGCAGACTCAGAACAGACAAAGCCTAGCAGCTCTTTTTGGCCTAGCCATAACTTTAGTTTATTAGCTTCTCCCCATTTGAACCTGACATTTACCCCTAGATGCAGGCTGAACACACTTCTAACATCTAGACTTGACAGTTTCCAAAACCTTTTCTCCACATGTAACACTTGGGGAAAAAAATGACCCAGACTGGGATTATTGCATCTTTACATTGAGGTAAAGCAGCTGTTTGCTAGGCTTTCAGGGGAAGGTAAATTAGGTTGACTGACTGTTGTGGTTTAACCCGGTCGGCAGGTAAACATCACACAGCCATTTGGTCACTCTCCCCCCTCTCTCTGGGATGGGGGAGAGAAATAGGAAAGTAAAGCCTGTGAGTTGAGATAAGGACAGTTTATTAAGACAGGAAAATAATAATAATAATAATAATAACAACAACCATAATGATGATAATAGTACTACTACTAATAATGTGTACAAAACAAGTGATGCACAATGCAATTGCTCACCACCTGCTGACTGATGCCCACACTAACCTTGAGAAGTCCAGCCCTCCTCCCCCAGCTAGCCACCCCTATATATTGTTTAGCATGACGTCACATGGTATGGAATACCCCTTTGGCCAGTTTGGGTCAGTTGTTCTGGGTCTGTCCCCTCCCAGCTCTTGCTGCACCCCCAGCTTGCCCATTGACAGGACAGAGTAAGAAGTTGAAATGTCTTTGGCTAGGTGTAAGCACTGCTCTGCAACAATTAAAACATCATTATCAGCACTCTTCTCATCCTAAGCCAAAATATAGCATTCTACCAGCTACTAGGAAGAAAATTAACTCTGTACTAACTGAAACCAGGACACTGTTCTTGAATTACTGAAGATTTTACAGGGAAAGGTTTTCAAATTTTTATTCCTTAAAAGTGGAAGCATGCAATACCTCAAACATGACAAATGATTCCCATGTCCAAAGACCCATCGAGGAAGGAGAATGAAAAAGTGTCAAGCATGACATCCTTGTCCTATGTTTAAATATTTGAATTAGTATTTATTTTGTTCTAGATCCATCAGCTGGATAAAAGGTCAGCAAACAAGAATTATAAGTGTTATGAATGTAAAGATTTCATGTTTTGTCTTGTATGTGTTGATTGTTATTTTTGGTTCTTAAGTTTTATATGCTCAAATCTAAAATCAATAAGTAATAACTAAACTAATGGACCAGAGTTTCATTTCTAATAACTATGATACAGCGAAGATCAGCATTCAACATAAACAGCATATCTATCCATGAAGAAAACATGAAAAAAAAAAAAAGTAAAAATAAATATGAACAGTATATTAATTTTTCCTTATCAGTTTAAGTAAAATAAACATACATTTTCATTAGAAGAAAAAAAATAATAAAAAAGACTTGAGGACAAGTGACAGATGTTAGCAAACAATATTATAATATTACCTACATTGAAAGTCTTAACTGACATTTTCAGCGTTTCCCCCCTCAACTCTGAACACCCTGTCCCGCATAAAGAGACCTGAAAACTAATTTTTAAGGCAATTTCAGGTCATTGTAAGTAGCAGTGCAGAACAGTGAAAGCTTCCCAAACTAAATAATGTCAGTGTAAATATAAATGAATAATACAATAATATATTTATGTTGTTGGTGATTAAATTATATCATAGAAGGTGAAGATTTAAAGGGAGACTGATTATTTTTTTTTACAACTAGTTTGTGGTGAAAGCATAACCATCTTTAAATTGTTTCAATACATAGCTGAATTATTACCTTGCTAAAAAAAATAGCCTGTTTTCCAGGTGAAATGTAACAAGACAAAAGTTATCTCACCCATAAATTGTATACTAATTGTATACATCTAATCAATGTGGGGGTTGACACAATCTTTGTTAATAAAATTTGGAGAGTTAGCTGAAAATAGAAGAGGTTTAATGAAAATGAGTATATTCACATCCTATCATCATGTAAACAAGAGAGTAATCTTTATTTCCCTCTGTTTATATTTCTTTATGAAGCATTTATTAAATGCATCTAATATGGAAGTAATGCTGCTGTCTCATCATACTTTGCTGGGACTTGTGATTTTGTGCAACTTTGTAGTCACTCCTTTGCTAGAACTTTCAATTTCATCCCATTTTGTGACTCAGTGGGTATCACCACTGAAAGAGAGGAAGAAGAAAAAACAGAAATCCCTGCTGCCTCCCCTTCTCCCCTCTCCCCCCCCCCAAAAAAAAAAAAAAAAAAAAAGAAAAAGAAAAAAGTGGTAAATGACACCTAAATATAGTATGATTTCAGATATGGGCCTCGTAAAATACCTTCCAAAGGGAACAGTATTAGTTATGAGGAAAGAGAATAGTTTTCTATGAATCACTGAATTTCTTTTATATGTTGCAACATACTGTTGAATTGGATTAACCTTGATCAACCAGAGGTCCTTAACGTCTTTGAAGTTGTCTCTGTTTTGAACAGGGAGTTGGACTAAGCAAGTTTCAAAGACACCTTCTGGCCCATATTCTTTGTGGTATGAGGTTTAAGAATACAAATTAGAGAGTATTACTCTTGTTTCTATTTAAGGCCTTTAGTAATCAAAATAGATTTTAGAATATATTGCTAGATGATTGTGGACAATAGATTAGCAATAGGAACTTGAGGGAGATAACCTATGTGACATGACAAATCATTTTGTAAATCTTTATTTCAGTTTTGCTATTTGTGAGGTGGACATAGTCAGTCATCATCTCCTCTTCATAATGGTGATTGGAGTAATCAAGACAGCATTAAATATTGGTCCACTTGTGAAACTGGCTCCAAAATGGATTTCTCTGGTTGCTTCCTTTCTGAAGAGAAAAAACAAAGCATGATATAATGAATTTCCACAAGAAGTGACAAGATGGGTTGGTGATATGATACTTTTTTTTTTTTTTTTTTTTTTTTTTTTTTTTTGTCATGGGCAAAAGATAAAGACAATTCTTGAACATGGTCTTTGAATTCTATAGTATACAGGGAACTTACTTATTTTTAACAAACAGCTCAATACATCAACACAATTATTACTAAGCACCTGAGATGAATGTTGGGGCAGTATTGAATAAACTGCTGCTCCCACATGTACTTTACAGATGTGAAGTGCTGGCTGTGAATGACATGATTTTGCAAAATCAGTCATCTCTACCCCTGTAGTTCTTGTGCTGTCAGAGTAATTGCCATGACATTCTCAATATTGTCAGCAATAACGCTCCATTGACAAAAAAGAAAAGAATGAGGGCACATGCGGCTCCAGGTCTGATGATATTTGCCTTTTTGCCCTTCATAACATGACATGCGATGTGCACAGTTCTGTGTGTTGCCCTTTCTATGAAGAACTGCTTTGGGGAAGCTTATATAATCTTCTGCATGACTGGGAAGGCACCCACCAGTAAAGCTGGCTTTCTTGTTCCTACATGTCAATCACACCAAACTGAAATTTGAATTAGATTAGCCCTGTCATTGAAATTATACCTTCTATTGTAAAACTCATCCACCCCCAGCAAAACAAAACAAAAGCAAAAACAAACAAATGAACAAAACACCACCATCACCACCAAAAAGATTTAAATTCTATCTTAACATTTACTGTGGGAAAGGATACAAGTGAATGCAAATATCATAGTACTGTTGCCTTCCTGCTTGACATCATTTTAATTGCCTACAGTGTTTTTGGAAATTTTCAACATTTTAAACACAAAGAAAAGGTAAAAATTTAGGCTGCTCACTCTCCTCTCCTCCCCCCACTGTCTTAAAAAAATTGTTATGAGAACAGGAATGATTTTTCCTGTCTTTGACTCTCTCTGAAGAGCATGGTGGGTTGAAATCTAAACAGTTTAACGGAGTATAGCCTGCTTTCAGATTTGAGAGACTCTGACATTTTTCCCAGGGCTTGTAAGTGATTTTGTCATCATGACAGAAACTGGTACCTTCTGGCACTGCAGTTGGGGAGAGAGTTCTCAAGCAGTAAGACCGACAAACCACCAGAGGGTGCCAATTACTTTCATAAGCAGGATCCTTGAAATAATCTTGTCAGATAAATGCTACATTATCTACAGCACGGGCATGTTCAGAAGGTTGTGCTGGGCATTTTACTGACCACCAGAATCCTCCAGGCATGAGCACAGAAGTGAGGCCCTTGCCTCACTGAGCTGAAGCATGCAGTGCACAGCTGTGCTATTGAGGGCCATGTGGGAAATGCCTCTGGGTCTGATTTCAAAGACAGGATCAGACATTTGATTTGAATGACTACCTGTAAGAGCTATTTTAAAGCATATGATGTGCCACAGCTGAGAAAGCTGCAGGCAAATGGGTGATTAACAAGGTGTGAGGATGCAGTAATGAATTAGGACCTGTCTTCTTGCAGAGCAGTCCGTGAACTTGCAGTGTAGCATTTTAACTGTGATATGTGCAACAAGATTGGTCATCTTTGCACGTGCTACCTTCTACATGGATGTAATTTAAAGGAGCATGATGGCACGGGAGTTTTTCATGTTACAGAGCAATGTGTTTGATAAGGATCTTATCTTTCTTTGCCCTTCTGTCTCTATTGCTGCAGCTGCTCTCTTCTGCAAATACTCTTATTACAAACAGACAGTGCTTCTCTGAGCTGCCAAGACAGCCATTAGGTAGGAAGCACAGAGAAAAGAAGACAGATTTGGGGGTAATTTTATGGAAGGAACAATTTATGAATTATGAGTATTTTATAGTCATAGTAATCTCTTAGAGTTCTGCAATTATAGAGTATTAAAGTAGTCAGTGCTCCAACAAGCAGGATTTTTGTTTTGTTTATGTAATATGTACCCTGAACTTAAAAATTATATAATACACAAGCAGAGTATAATTGAAAAATACATTGGTGGCTCTGTTTTTCTGGTTCTATTTTTTTCTCAGAGAGTGTGGGGGGTAGGTGCAGGTTGTGATGTTGACCTTGGCCAGCTGCCTGAAGCCCACTAACTGCTTTCTCAACTCCCTTCCTAAACACAACAGGGAAAGAAAATAGGTCAGAAAAAAATGAATGGGTCAACATAGGGAGGATTACTAAACAATTGCTATCACAGGCAAAACAGACTTAACTTGAGGAAGATTAATTTCATTTATTGCTGTTTAAGAAAAAAAAGATTAGGATGGTAAGAAACAAAGACAAACATAGAAATCTTTCCTCCTGGCCACCCTTTCTTCTCCTGCCCATACTTTTTTCCCAGGCTTGACTTTGTTCCTTCAAAGCCTAGCTCCTCTAACTCCCCTCCACATCCTAGTAGCACAGGTGGATGGGGAATGGATGTTGCGAACAGTCCATAGCTCCTCTCTGCAGCTCCTTCCTCCTCACACTTTTCCCCCACTCCAGCAAGGGCTTTCTACAGGTTGTAGTTTTCGATTAGGCCCATCTATCTCCCTGCAGCATGCAGTCCACTACAGGCTACAGTGAGGATATCTGCTCCAGCATAATCCTCCATTATGTTTACAGGTGAACAACCTGCTTCAACATGGTCCTCTCCACAGGCTGCAGGAATCTCTGCTCTGGCACCTGCAGCACGTTCTCTCCCTCCTCCTTCTCTGACCTTGGTGTTCACAGAGCTGTTTCTCACTTGGTGTTTTTTTTGTTTGTTTGATTGTTTTTGGTTTGTTTTGTTTTTGTTTTCTTTTCACCATTTCTCACTGCTGTGCAGCATTTTTTCCCCTTTCTTGTTTTTTTCCCTATTGTGGCAGCTGAGCTCAGACATGCCTTGTGGTGTGGTCATTGGAGCCGGCTGGAACCTGCTGTGTCTGGCACCAGGCGCCTCTGGCCTCTTCTCAAGGAGGAACCCTGCCAGCTACCATTGCCAACAGCTTTCCACCTATACCCAATCCAAAGGATTAGGGGGCAAATACAACATTTAAATACCAAGATGAGAGGGGAAATGGAGAACAGATTGAAGAGGCAAGGAGCAGATACTAAGTCAATTATGAGGCTGGGGTGTCCTGGCTGAAAGAGGGAGCTGCAGAGTGTATAGCAGGGCACTTGGTCCTTCAGGGCACCGGGTAGGTTGTACTCTGAAGCTCTGGGAGAATTTTCTAAGGGTGAAATAGATGTCCAACAAAAGTTAGTGTTTTAAAAGCAGAATAATAACCTTATTTTAAAGGTTGTCTTATTCTCTCTGAGAGCTTATTTTTCCAAGGGAAACAATAAATATTCAGTTTATGAGGAAGATGGAGTAAGAAGAAAGGGGATGTAAATTAACCTCAAGACTTCTTCATGCCCTGTGGCAGTAAGGCAATCCTATCCTTTTGTAAATTTACTAGTTAGCTTTACATTTACTCTGTAAGGGTCTTCTGTGTTTTATCTGTATGTGCATAAATTAATTTATGTGTCCAGTCACATTCCATGCCAAGCCACTGTCTGACCCAAGGTAATGTTATTGACATGTTTTCCACTTTTGAGCAATTAAGTTTCTTCCCGGACAACATTGATAAATCAATTAATTGTCTAGTGATTTAGTTTTAGAAAGGTTAAGAGTTGCAGGTAAACAAATATATTTGTGGTAAGTAGGAAATCTCATTCTTGGCTACTGGGACTGTCAGTAAATAGTTTTTGCCATAACCAAAATGCAGCAATTTTCATATTGCTTGCTGCTGTAAAGCACCTAAGATGTCATTACTTTAACCATGAAATTTGTGTTATATTGACTGTGGTAGGACTTTTTACAGACTTAAATTTAAGCTTATGCCTTTACTGAATCTAGGTCAAAATGATGCTAGGAAGGAGTCTGCATAACTAACGTGTTTGTGGCACATTCCCTCTGCCTCCAGCTTCAGGAAGTGTCAGGTATTTCCACACAGCTGCCCTTGGTTCAAGTTGACCAATCAGAGAGAGGAAATACATTAGAAACGAATAGTCTGCATGTTGGGAAATATTAACTCTTATGTCCCTTTAAAGCACAGTAAGTGCCCATTAGTGAGGAAGTCATCCTCCTTCAGTTGTTCTCAGGAGGAATATATCAACACTCGCTGCAGTGTTTGTGTTGCAGATGCTGACCTTGTAAAGTGATCCATCCCTCAATTCCTTATGACTCCCTCTCTGATCTGGAGCTCATGTGATTGGGAATGTCATCAGAAAGAAAGAGCAGCCCAGATTTGCAGGTGTAGTGAAACACCTACTTTTCCTCATTCTTCTTGATACGTAGGCACAGAATTCCTTCTCAAAAATCTGCCTCTGTCCACTCAAATGATTACTATTCTTCATCAGTTTCAGGCTGCTTCTACTGCACATGGTTATGGCTCATTTTTTACTTATTGTCATTGACAAGATGTAGGGTTGTTTAGATTGCTAGGAGTGTGGTAGAATGGTTCAGACAGATTGTGGCAGGAAATCACCTGTCTGGGTTTGCATAGCATTCCTGAGACACTGACTGCAGGTTCATTCATGTTACACAAAACTGTGTCTTTGTCTTTAGGGTCTTGGAGACAGTGAAGCCATAAGAAGAGGCTGAGGCAACCACAAATGATTCTTGATGTCAGTGGGGCACGAAGGTGTTCATGAAGATCTTTTTAGGGATGGGAAGTGATTTTAAGTAAATCACCTGTTATTTCTGACCTGACAAGAGTGTTTGAAATGTTATATGGAGGAGTTGCAAATTGATTTTGACTGATTTTCAGTTTGGCTGTGGGTGGGATTACACACTGAAAAACATGTCATCCCCCAGTGTTAATGAAATCCTTCATATATTAGTATCCATATGAAATTCTTCAGTATTAGTATCTGACCTTAGTACTCTAAGAAAAGACTGCCCATAATTTGTTAACTCTTGTTATTCGTGATGCCTTTTTGCTATAAATGGTACAACTTAATAGGAAGATGCCCATCAGGAGGGATGATATTTAAGACTTTTCCATCTTTATATGTAATTATACATGTATAATGTTAATTCCTTAAAAACTGGATCAGGCAAAGCCACTTACATGTAAAAGAGGGATTGTTGCCTTTAGTTGCTACAGATCCTGGTCAAATACGGAAGATAGAGGAGATTGAAAGTGGTGGCAGGAACTGTGGTTAATAGTTCAGACAGCAAAATTGCAAGGCTGCTGAAAGGGGTGGGGGAGGCCAATTATAGTGGAGAAGGAAGGGCTTCTCTAAGCAGCTCAGAAAGTTACTGAGTGACTTCCTGCAGCTGAGAGAATTACTGAGTGACTCAAATCAAGTCTGGAAGCCAGACTCATTTATAAGACATTGGGTATGTTGGACATGAACTGAAGCATTAATGTTATGCTTGCTCAAGTCACTTTGAATTTTCTTAACTGAAGTTCATGATCTTAGATTACAGACTAATAAAATTGGGTTTTCAGTACTGAAAAGTCTTTCAGTCCTTTTGGAGAACTCTATAGAAGATCTGGATATCTGAACATCCCAGAGCTCTCACCAGCTCAGGCATCCATCACAGGCTTTTAGGACAATTACTGTTTCTGGTCTTTCTCTTTGTATATCTGAACTCTTCCTCTGTCTATGTTTTGTCTATGCAGCTTTCATTTCTTCTTCCTTTTTTTCCATTAAAATAATACAATTGTTCTTGTTGATATTACAGCTCAACTGCCAATTACTTTTCAGCATACATCCAGTTGATATCTGTGGGCTACAGTGAGATTTCGACATCTAATTTTGTTTTTAACAATCATCAGCACTTTAAACTTAATAACTGAAAGTTATGGTAAGTTGCAAAAACCTAGTCTAATGGAATCTTACTTGTTTCTCTAAAGTATCTATTGAAATGTCTGAAAAATGAGAAAGACAAAATTCTCTATATAGTTACATTTACTTCTTCTTTGTCATTAAGGTCTTCCTTTATCAAAACAAACAAAACAACATATATTAATATGTTAGGGGAAAGGTTGAAATGCTACTTTAATCCTGCCATGCAAAATGGACATAAATTTCCAAGAACCTGAATGACTAAAATTTTTAACTCCATTTTCAAATCCATATTATCTACTTGTCACTTTGTGCCTGAGATACCTACTATCAAATTTTATTCCTACTCCTCTCCAGGTTTGTAGGCAGTTCTCCATAAAACTTACTCATTTGAATCTACAGAATTTTCCCTCTCCGAAGGTAATTAATCAAAATTTGAATGGAGAAAAATAGGTACAAAGATGAAATATTATTATTTGACAAATATTTTTACCGTTTATTTCAGAATAAAACAATTTATTAAAATCATAAATATATATATATATATATATATATATATATATATATATATAAACTATTTAGTGGGGTTGCAGATTTCATTCTCATCTTCTCTAAAAGTAACTTTAATTATCCAAAAGCCTTGATTTCAGGAAAGGACAATTTAAAGTGGCAAAACCCTGTGTTACATTTTAGGCCAACTGCAAAAAATGTAGCACAAAATGTAAATATATTTACATAATGTTCTCATAAATGATTCAGTGTTTAGACACCAATCTAATTTTGTTTAAACTGTATCACTCGTAGGCTACAAGGTTTGAAATTTGAATTCAACTAATGAGCGACACAGGCATAGCCTGTGGTTGGATTTTTTTTTGTTGTTTATACATTGTGTTATCTTCATTGTGGAGGAAGAAAAAATAGCTTTTGAACGAAGAAAAAAATAAAAAGAATAGAGAAAGGTGTTCCTGAGTAAACAGCTTCTCATAAATTTGTCTCCATTTGACAGTATGTCCCCACTTAAAGCAAATGTTCTAGCTTTTTCTTTTGTCTCTCTCCTATACTTAGTTTTTTCTTTTTTTTTTTTTTTGGGGGGGGGGGGGTGGAAAGTAGCATTTAGTAAATTCAGCTAAGCTTCTCTAAACACGCTGAAAATGGAAGTGATAATAATGAATATAAATTCTGTGAAAATAAGGTGTATTAATTGCTTTAATTAATGCACTAGCTCTGTGTAGGTGAGTATGATCTGCTGTGTTATGTTCTGTATACCAGCCTCAGGGCTGCTCAAGATTTTGAAGGGACACAGTTTTTGCAAATTTCCTCTTTTGTGGAGTGAAAACCTCTCCCAGAGAGAATATCTCTAAAACAGAGGAAGCCAAATGCCTGGATACTTGTCCTTCCTTGTGTAAAAGAAAGCTTCCCATTATGGAAAAAGATTTCTCATTGCTTAATAAAAAAAATAAAAATGTTTCACTGAAACAATATACAGAGGTTTCCCATCCTTAGAAAGAAATGCACTTCAAAAAATAGAAAGTGCTTCTGGGGACCTATCATTCTTTTGCTTTCAAAGCCACTTGAGTGTATATATGCTTTTTAAAAAAGTGTAAAATGCAATTTATTTAATTCATTATGTAAACTTGGTTATTTTTTAGTTTCTAAGATTCTATCTGTTTCTTGAAATTGTCTCACAACAAGGCTACATTGCTCAACAATGTTATTTTTGTTTAATGTACATGTTGGAGAGGTCCATTAAAATGCGTTTAATGTGCAAGTTGCATGTGAAGGTTTCCTTCAACTCAATATTCTCTATGTGTTTCTGTTTCCATTGAGCAAAACAGGAGGCTCTGTGTGTAATTGTCCTGAAGAGAATGCTCTGCTAAAGCATTCAGTAAAATGATGTCTTCTGCGTAATAAAGTCTCAGCAATGGAATATGACTTTACCTTATGTATGAGAAAGTTTAATTAAAATACAGGAAGTGCCGTGAAGAAGAACTTTATTTATTTATTTATTTGTTTATTTTAAATTGGCCCTTTAGTCAACTGATAAAAACACAGAAAAGGTCAAAGGTGATTCCCATCCAAGTAAAGTCTGTTATTTTTAATTGTTAACATTTTATATTTGTTTTGCTATACTGTCAATGTTTCTGAAGGGGAAGAGAAAATCTCAGCAGGGCTTATTACCTCATCCGCAGGTTCCCTCCATTTAGACAGACATAAAACCTTTTCTTGTAAATTAGGTTGCCTGCAGTGTCTTTCCTCCCAGCTCCTAACTCAGCTTGATATGTGTGCAAATAAGTGTAGAGAGTATTTCACTGGAGTTTCCACAAGAGCCTTGTGCAACAGCCATAATGTTTCAGCTCTGAATATTGTATTTTTTTTTTAATTTTCTTTCCTTTTTCCCTGACTAAAGGAAATGTTCCTTGTGATTTCGGTCATTCAGAAACAAATGACAATGGCTTTGTTGGTCTTTTTTGTATGTCCGTTTTCCTGAATTTAGGCTTGAAGCCTTTTAACACCACTTCTGACAGTCTGAAACTTTTCATAAAGGAAAGGTTTTTATCCTTTTACCTTACTGCTATTTTTTTTGTGCTCCCAGCATTTTAATTACAGTCTGATTATTACACCTTTTCCTGTTCCACAAAATGAAATCTGTGGGATCCAAAAATAATTGTAAGCATGATAAATCTCAGAAGAAACTAAAACTGATTATATGATTTTTTATTTTATTTTTATTTTTTCCTACAAACTCTTAAATCTGACAGACAGCACCTTCAGACATTAACATTTGGCTAGTCTGAGTACTCCTGATATTTGAAGACATCATAAATAACAACTTAACATAACAGGCCATGGAGATTTGAACAACTCCTGAATGAAACTGTAGATGTGTCAAAACTGAATGGATAACATGATGGTTTAACTTTTTTTTGCTAAAGCTTATTCTATGATATAATCTCATTTTCAACTTCAGACTCAAGATAGGTATTATTTATTAAGAAAAAAAAATATTAAAGACATTTTGGTAGGGAGAGGAAGGAGGTCAGCTATTGAAGTGAGAGCATAATGAGTTGAGCATTGTCATTGTAGTTTAACTCCATAATGAATTGAACATTGCCATTGTAGTTTAACTCCAGAGATATCTGAGACACCTGGAAAGCTATAGGCTCTGGCAGCTATAGATGACGAGATAAATTAAGTTAGACAGCATTTTATTTAAATTCTTATACTGTTAATATTTTTTGTTTGTTTTTCTTTCAGTTAGTGGTATGTTAATAATTATATGTACAGGGTTAATGAGCCTTGTCATACAGCTGCCTAAAGTCTCACCCTACTTATACCATTATTTAAAAAATATCCTTCCACAATCAAAACAATTGCCTCTGAAACAGCAATAAAAGAGGATACAGAGCATATTTAACAATGTCAGTTTAGCAAAGACATTTTAATACAGCTTTATATAGCAAAAGAAATAAACATTATGCATAGAGTCTTTAATACAATAGCTTTTAAGTGTTGATAGTTAGAATTAATGATGTGAAGCTCCATTTTTTTTTCTGTCACATGCATAATATGGGGTTTAGATACTGAGCATTGCGATGATGACCTTAATATTCCCCAGAGCAAAATAAAGTATTATGCTGACTCAGACTCCTTCTGTCTTCATGCCTGAATGGCATAGACATTCATTTATATATTTATTTTCATTATATTTACCTAACTTAGTATGTAAATTGCCATTATTTGAAGTTTGTGCTGCTTTCAGCTAAAATATCCTAATGCAGCATTTATAATCATTGCCGAATATTAGTTCTTTGGCTTAGAGGATAAGAAATAGAAGAGACAAAGGGAAACAAATCATCCCTGTAACTCATGGTAATTAGGTGTTTTATTAAAATAACATAACAATGAGCTCTTAGTACGTTCTGAAGGCAAAAGAGGTATATGGAACTGCCTTCTTCAAAAGTACTCTAATGATGTCAACCCCTAATGTTCTTCTTATATTCATGTTTCCCTCAATAATATTCAGTCTATAAACTCTCATTGTTTCAATCTCATTGAAGACAGAGAAGAGAGGCATTACAGGCTAAAAGTTTGGTTTTCTTGCTTTCAGCACTTTTAAGTATGGTGTGTGAAAGGATAATGGAAGCAAATCCATGTCAGCCTTTCCTAATGTACAACTTTACCCCATGTTATGGCTATGCTGTGAAAACAGCACTAAAGGATTCGGTCTTGAAGCATACAAGCTTCCACCCTTTTCATAGTATCTGCTCTGAAGATACCAAGTCAGGTTTTGATTGTTAACCACAAAATACGAGGACTAACTCTACAACGTGTAATATTCCTATAGTGAGGTGTTGTGGTAAATCATGGATATCAGTCTCTCTGGTTTCCTTAGTAGCTTAGTCCTAAAATGAAGGAATGCTGTCTTATCCATTGTCTTTGCGTTGCTCTTCTATGTTCTACAATGGTGATTTATAATTCATAAATTATGGAATGTGAACTCTCTGCCCTGATTATTTATAGAACTTACTCTCCATTTTTGATAAGTATTTTAAATTAATAATGTAAAAATCTATTGATTTTATGTAAGCGTTTCATTTAATATACAGGAATATTTGTTGGGGTATTTATGGAATAACAAAAATAACTCACATGGAGAGGTGATGGATTATGTTTAAAGTCTGCTTTGGAGTGGAATTTGGATTGTTGTGACATTAAATTATTCTTGTAACTTTTAATCCTCAAGACAGGGCTACGTACACAGACTATGAAGTACTTTAAAAAAAAGATATTGCAACAGTTTATCTCATTGCTTTTAAACTGGTGAATTAGAATTCCCTGAAAAAAAATTCAACCTTACATTATTAAATAGAACATCAGAACACAATGGGTGTTGTTAGCAGTTCTTGCAAATTTATAAGTCCTGTAGTTGTTAGTGTTCTATTGCCTTTTTGTATTAATTACAGGAACTAAGTGGTCCTTGAAAAAAGTCAGCACCAGATTTATTTTGAGTTAAAGAGCAGGTGGACATTACTCCATACTCTGAAGAAGGACCATTTCAGGTGATTTTAAGCAGGTTTATTGTTCTGGCCTCATTGTTTTTTTTTTTTTTTTTTGGTATGTAAGAGTACCTATTAACCAAAATGATACAACTTTCTTGGCATATTGTGATGCATGCTCATCCACAGATACATTTTTCTTGGACCTTATAGGTTGGTATTTCATAAGAGTTAGTACAGCATTATAAGTATTTTGGATAGAATTAATTTTAAGCTGTGTTCCTGTTTTCTTTATGTTTTTCATAGTATGCAAGATTAATGATGAATATTTTGCAAGAAATTATTAATTCTAAATCATCTAGATATTTATCTCCAGACAGGTTTGCTGCCATCCTGGGGCCCACATTCATGATACTGCAAAGTGGCTATCCAGACTGGTGGAGCCAGAAGACTACCACCTCTTCCTACTCTTTCATGTAGGAACAAATGAGGCTGCAACAGAGAGACTCTGAAATATCAAAATGGACTTTATGTCCCTTGGAAAGACGTCAAAGGGATCAAGATTCCCACATCATTTTCCTGAAGAAACTGGCTGCTCAAGGCTTGGACTGGTGTATACTTTGTTGGGTTAAAAACTGTCTGGGTAGCCAGGCCCAAAGAGTCATGATGAATGGGGTCAAATCCAGTTGGAGGATGGTCACTAGTGGAGTCCCCCAGGACTCAGTACTAGCACCAGTTCTCTTTAATATCTTTATTGATTATCTAGATAACTGGATTGAGTGCACCCTCAGTAATTTTGCAGCCGACACCAAGTTAGGTGCATGTGTCCATCTGCTCAAGGGTAAGAAGATCCTGCAGAAGGATCTGGATAGGTTGGACTGGTGGGCTGAGGCCAACTGTATGAAGTTCAACAAGGCCAAGTGCCGGGTCCTGCACCTGGGGCACAACAACCCCAAGCAGCGCTACAGGCTGGGAGATGAGTGGTTGGAGAGCTGCCAGGCAGAGAAGGACCTGGGAGTATTGGTTGATAGTCGGCTGAATATGAGCCAGCAGTGTGCTCGGGTGGCCAAGAAGGCCAACAGCATCCTGGCTTGCATAATAAACAATGTGGCCAGCAGGACTAAGGAAGTGATTGTCCATACATACTTGTACTTGGCTCTGGTGAGGCCGCACCTTGAGTACTGTGTTCAGTTTTGAGCCCCTTGCTACAAGAAGGACATCGAGGTGCTCAAGCAAGTTCAGAGAAGGACAACAAAGCTGGTGAGGGGTATGGGGAACAAGTCTTATGAGGAACATATGAGGGAGCTGTTTTTTTTTAGCCTGGAGGAGAGGAGGCTTATGAGTGACCTTATTGCTCTCTACAGGTACCTTAAAGGAGGCTGTAGTGAGGTGGGGATTGGTCTGTTCTTGCACATTCCCAGTGATAGGATGAGGGGTATGGGCTAAAATTGTGCTAGGGGAGGTTTAGGTTGGATATTAGGAAAAACTTCTTTACTGAAAGAGTTGTAAGCATTGGAATGGGCTGCCCAGGGAAGTGGTGGGGTCACCGTCCCTGGAGGTCTTTAAAAGATGTTTAAATGTAGAGCTTAGTGATATGGTTTAGTGGAGGACCTGTTAGTGTTAGGTCAGAGGTTGGACTCAGTGATCTTGGAGGTCTCTTCCAACCTAGAAATTCTGTGATTCTGTAAAATACAGAGAAGGTCCTAAAAATGCTTTACCTTCAGTACCAGGGAAAGGATGTAAATGTGTTTTCACTGGCTGTGTTTTCCTCCAGGCTGACAAGTAATTTCATGCTTTTTTTTTTTTTTGGGGGGGGGGGGGCATGTCTGAGATTCTCAAATCACTGAATGTGAAAGAGATGTTAGTGCACGTAGTTAAAATACACAAACTTATTTTTCAGATTTTAACCATCTAAGATCTCTTGCAAGTCAGACTTCTATCTGGGTGGTATGTCTATGTGCATGAGCAGAAAGTTCTTAGTATGAGTTAGTTCTGTCTTGAGTCTTAGTAGGGTGCAGCCAAAGCTTTTTTGGTAATCAATAAGGTTCCTTTAGAAGGATTCACTTAAAGTATTGTACTAATTTCTTTGGATTCATAAGGTAAAAAAATTTTTCTAATTTCCTTTGCTCTTATGACACTGTTTGAAAGGCTCCTTTAGTCTTGCAGTGACTAAATATTTTACATGGCATTGTCTTGAAAAGCCTACCAAGGACAGGACTTTCAGTGTCATATGTTTAAACAGAGCATGATGGAACAGAGTTTTTATACTTATTTTTGATACTTACCAGAGAAACAAAGGAAATACTAGTATTTCTAACTTCTCTAATGCTGCATGGTTTGGTCTATATGCGCTTTGTAAATTTTACAAGACAGTATTTTCCTATCATGAATAGTGGAAGTACCAAATCCGATTTCATCCTTTCATATTAATATTGGAGAAGCAACACTAGAAATTTTGTTTCATATTTATACCATTGCCTAAAGACATTTTGTCTCAAGTCTTAGATTGTTGAATTGATTCTAGGGTAGAAAAAGGTTAATGCAGCATCTCTGAGACCCAGGTATTTTGTGTGCCCCAGGTGGTTTGTGTGCCACTAATCATGGGGAAAAAAAGTCCTTGTTTATACAACAACAGAATATTTGTATTGTTAATACAGCTAAATAGCAGTGTTTTTGTTTTTTTTTTCTCTCTCCTCTCCTCTCCTCTCCTCTCCTCTCCTCTCCTCTCCTCTCCTCTCCTCTCCTCTCCTCTCCTCTCCTCTCCTCTCCTCTCCTCTCCTCTCCTCTCCTCTCCTCTCCTCTCCTCTCCTCTCCTCTCCTCTCCTCTCCTCTCCTCTCCTCTCCTCTCCTCTCCTCTCCTCTCCTCTCCTCTCCTCTCCTCTCCTCTCCTCTCCTATGGCCTGGGTTGAAAGACTCTAACATTCCAAATGTTGAACTATCAAGACAGGCAATTATGTGTTAATTTCATTAGTCAGTTCAGCCTGCCATAGTTCTTAGACTTTGCTTGTTGTCTTGTAGGCAAAACACCTTTCAGAACACATGTAAATCTTGCTTTACTTTGCTTGTATGTCTCAAATAACTACATCAATTTTTATAAAGAATAAGGCACCCACCTTCAGTATTCTAATTTTATGTATACTCTCTTATTTTGCTACCTTTTAATTTGTTTGTTTGTTTGTTTGTTGTTTTTAACCAATTATGTTGCTCATATTTATCGGGGTAAGGATTATAATAGATGTATCATTCCTAATAACGTGTTTCAGCTTATCTGGTCTTCTCCTAACCTCTTTCGAAGTAGTAATAATACTAATAAAGCTAAAACCAAACTGTTTATTCAAACCTTATAAAAATTGTTTTTCCCTTCCCAATACAGCTATCAGACCATTCATGCTTTTCTGTGATTCTCAGTTAATTTTATCCACTAATTAATGCAGTTTTCTCCACAGTTACTCATTTGCCTCTGACTGGGTACCAAAAGACTTGATTGATTAGGTTTAGTAAAAATAAAGAACTTTGATTGTTAATAATAATACAGGAAATCAATGCATTGAGTTTTCTTTGTATTTTCCAGTTCCCACCTTTTTCAGCCAGATATGGAAGTCCTTCTAATGTGCTTCTCATCTGGGAAAAGTGTTGACAGAGTATCCTTCTCCAGTGGATGCAATATATATTGACAGCTTACTTAATTATGAGGCAGTATAGCAGCCAGAGACCATTATGAAGAGAAAAATCAAAATTCCAACTTGGGATTTCCCTGTGGTTTTCTCAAAACAAACATTGTCAGATAAAATATGCACTATTGTCAGATAGACAGAAAGCTCGCTCAATCTGTTAATTTAATTGGAAGGTAAAAAGAAAGGAAAAACTGAGTTGCACATTTCAGTACCTTCAGGCTCAATGCATGTTCATAATAATGTGTCTTACCTTGCTGTTTGATTTAGAGTGCAAACTAGTAGGATTTGTCTGGAACATTTTCCTTTTGTTGCAAATAGAAAATGTTAAATGAGTCTCAAAAATAACAACTTTTATAGGAAAAAAAGAAAAAAGTCCTAAGATAGCAATACTTAGAGCAGTTGAGGCCAGAGAAAAGTTTGAGCTGAACATTTTAACATTATTTTCATCTTTGTCAGAAACATAAAGCTCTAGCAAGATGGTGAGTTTTCACTCCACATAATGTACAGACTTTGTATTAAAAAAAAAAAAAAAAAAAAAAGGTAAAAAAGGTAAAGGTTGCTCAGGTCTAAAAAGTTACCATATTGCTCAACGGAAATCATTTATAACTTGTTCCTGGTAATGTGTAGTATACAGTTGCTGAAGCCATGGCCAGACTCAAAAAGCACATAGGTCACTGGGAACACCAAGCAGAGGTTCAAAAAGGGCAAATTATGCTTGGCCAACTTGACTACATCCTGTAATGAGATTATTGGCACTAAAAGGTGAAAGCCATGTATGTTGTTGACCTTGATTTCAGGAAGGCTTTTGACATGGCCTCCAGTTAGAGGCAAATTGGTGAGATAATGAATGGATAGATGAATGAGAAGCTTGATGGAAAATTACTGGAACCCTGAATTGAGAGTTGTGATCAGAGTTACACAAGTCGGAGTAAGTTAGTAGAAGCATTTCTTAATTTCACACTGTGGCCAATAATTTTCAATGCAATGGCATTTAACAACCTGGATAATGGGGCAGAATGTAATTTCAGGAAACTTTCAGATTATACCAAACTGGAGAGAACAGTCAATACTTCGGAATGCAGAGCTACTCTTCGGAGGGATTTTTACAGGCTGGAGAGGTGGGCTGACAAAAACTTAGAGAAGTTCAACAAAAGGAAATGAAAAATCCCATACCTGAGAAGGAATAATCCCATACTACAGTACAGCCAGAGAAAGCAGCTCAGTACAAAACGACTTCAGTATCCTGGTGGTCCACAAGCAGTATGAGACAGCAGTATGCCCTTGTGGTGATGTACAGTTTGGGGCTCCCCAGTACATGAAAAACATGGACATACTGGAGTGGATCCAGCAGAGAGGCACCAAAAAGAACAAGGGAATGCAACACTTGAAGTGCAAAGAGAGGCTGAGAAAACTGGCTTTATTCAATTCTAAAAAAGAGAAGGTTAAGAGATCTAGCTGCTGCCTTCAAATATATCCTAATAAAAGGTACAGTTGAATATGGAGCCACTCTGAAAGGCACAGAGACAGGATGAGAGACATTAAAAAAAAAAAAAAATGTTACAAGTAAAACTCGGATTACATACTAGGTAAAAGTTTTTTATTGTAAGAAAGTACAATATAGGTGATGAGCAGTCTGACCTAAATTGTCCCTGCTCTAAGAAGAAAGGTGAACCAGATAACCTCCAGAGGTCCCTCCAACCTAAATTATTTGGCAGTTATATGCTAAAACATTTTCCCTTTCTGTGTGGATGCTTAACTAATATTCAAGCTCATAAGATAGCTTTCCGTTAGATGTTCACCTGAATATTTTATCAGTACAGATCTGCTTATATAGACAGAACACACAAAAAGAATATACTCTTTCTTTGAACCCAGCAGGGGCAAATACCAAAAAGCAGTTTCTTTGCTCATGGTTCAGACTTCCTTTTCTATCCAACTCTGTTAAAAGAAATTCAGAAATTCTCCATCTGCCTCATGGTCACCATGCTACAGATCCTTTTCCGCTGGTTTCTCAACTTTTTTTTTCTTTCTTCCAGCACACTCCATGTGACAGTCTGCACCTTGCTCTCTCCCAACTTATTCCCAAGAAAATAAGAGTTAGCTTGAGCTGGTCCTTATTGTACTTATTTCATGAAAGTGTATTTTGGTTTTGTTTTATTCTTTTTTCTTCCTTCCTTCCTTTCTCCCTTCCTTCCTTCCTTCCTTCCGACAAAAAGGATAGGTGACATTCTTAACACAATTGGCTAAAAAAAAAAAAAAAAAAATAATAAAAAACACTTTTGAAATTTGGTGGAAGACGTTATCCTGATTTAAAAGAAAAAAAAAATAAATAAATAAAAATAAAAGCCTTAGGAATTAGTAACTGCATTATTTCTTTATGGAAATGTTGACATTCTAAGAAGGAGAAGTGAGAGTAATAAGAGCCCATAAAACAGGCATTTGAGTTACCATTGCATCAGAAGTATATCACAAGATAAGAATCTCATTATGGATGTGTTTTCTTACTGTGATAGGTTGGTTTTAAACCATAAATTCATTCTAAAAGTAACACTTATAAGTTCTTTCAAGGTCTGTAAATGCTCATAGAGGAAAGATGATGTAATTGTGTAAAGTCACCAACAACCTCTATAACATATACTCCATAAACTAGGAGTATATATCTTCTTCAATTGGAAAATTTTTCAGCCTTTTCTAAAGACATTTATAAAATGCCACAGGGTTTCAGAATTCAGTGACATGAAAAGACTACCTAAGAAACATTGAGATAAGTGTTTCTTTCTTAAGATGTAAATAAGCTCTGGATAGACAGAATGTATACAACATATATGTTAAATAGGGAAAAGTTACATTAATCTGATAGTTTTCTTCCTTTTTTACTGGCACACTAATGTACAATTAAAACAAACAATCAAACAAAAAACAACAGTGTACTGAAACAATTTTAGATATACAGTTCTTTAATGAAAAGTTCAGAACTTCCCAACTTGGCAGGTGTATAGCTCCACATTTCAAATAAGATAATCATGTAGAGTATAGTATATTTTAATAAACATAATTTTTCGAGTTCTTTTTAAAATCACTGATGGGTAGCTATGCATTTTCTTTGTGTGTGTATGCTGCTTCGACTTGGATGTCTAATTCATGTTCTGCAATAATTGGGTTGTATAGGAATCCCTGTATATTACAGACTGTAATGATTGGTATAAGTGTTGTATCTCAACCACTTCTATGATATGCATATGTCTGTCGTTGTCTGCTTTTGCACTTCAGCATATTGTGACTCCTTCATTGGACTATTAACAGTAAAAAGCCTACCTTAACTTCATTTTTTTTTACTTGTATAACAATTCCTCCTCTCGTTCAAAGGAGGAGTGCATTCTGACATAAAAATGAAGTACGATTGAAAAGTTCTCAGGTGAATTTTGCCTTTATAGGAAAAATAATTACATTAAACTTTATGCACTGACTGTCATACGGAGTGACAGCTGTCCTGTAAGGTTATGGCGGAACAGAAACAGGGTGCTGGAGAAAGATTTTTCCAGCAGTCCCACATTGTTCCTAAATGTTTTGAAGCAATATACCATTGCTTTTTTTGTTTGTTTGTTTGATTGACTTTTGTTGTTGTTGTTGTTGTTGTTCATTTTAATATAATCTCTGAGAAATACAGATAGATTCAGAATATTTTTAAGATGCTATGTTTCCACAGACAAGCTATAGTTGGCTTTATATGGTCATCTGGTTTTTATGTTTTCAGTAAGAAGAATAGTAATTTCAGAGAAGATGACCTGGTATTTTTAACTATCACAGGATTGTGTTACAGAGAAATCCTTAGTATATAGGTAAGAAACACATTTCTGTTACAAGCTTTTGAAAAATATTAATGCAGCTTCAACCCTGATAAAGTGAGTAGAAGATTTGACTTTGGCTGAGACAAAATTTCATACCCAGAGTTAAAATATTAAAGAATGTTCTCAACATCACTACAAAATGCTTTTTCAGAAGAGATTTTTTAAGCTAAGAAGTTTTAACTATGCAAATGATATTTCATTTTGAAACAATAAAGGATAAAGTCTGACTCCATCTCCTTGCATTTTCACAGGGAAATAACACTGCTTTCAGGCATGTTATCTATGTTCTCAGTTTAGTCTAACAGTGCAGAAGTTTTGCACAGGAATATAGGGCACGAGTGGCCATAGGATAGTTTTCACACGTTTCTTGAAGAATAAAATATTTCCTGGTTTCATATCGTAACTTTCTTTTGATGTGACTTGATATTTATGCAGAATAGAAATTGAAATACATTCAGAAATACTGAAATAAGAATAGAATGGTACTTCCTGGCACAACTTTCTTTATTGCTGAACTAAAAATCATAAGTGTTTTGAAAAACTGCAGTCTCACTTGGTATTAAAAAAAAAAAAAAAAAAAAAAAAAGTATCTAACCTGAAATATATTTTGTTTTAAACAAAAATGTTTGGTATTGAACATCAGGAAGTAGTTAAATACAAATGCATTTCTTATCTTTGTGTTTATGAAGTTAAAAGAAATCAAAGCCAAAAACCATTTCATCAATTAAAGGACTTATATAAATACGTAAAATGTGTAAATGTAAATATGAGAGTGTGTAAACATGAATGTCTGTATATATCTATATATTTGTACATAAAATTATTTGTGTTTTAGTGCCATACATGTGTTTTAGCAAGATAGATTTGAGGGAACATGATTAACCAGATTTCTTAAAACCATTTGTGCATATCCCTGAAGAAAATATGCATTTTTAAATGTAACAGTTGTTTTATGTTTAGGAGCAATCTACTTTAATGACCATTATTTTAGCCCACAATGGATTTAAAAGCTATGGATAGTATGGATAGACCTGTTAAGAATTGTTCTTGCCCAGACCATCTCAGCTTTGCGGAAAATACAGAAATAAGCATGTATGTCTGTGTATACAAGAGAGAATTAATTTCTATAAAATAGTACAGCTTCTTGTTTCACAGCTTATAGTCCTTCAGACTACTTTCACTCTTGAATCAATAAAACTAAATCAGATCTGATCCTTTCATATAGACTAGCCTGGACAACAAACTGAATTCTAGGAAGATGTTGACAAATAGTAAAGTTCAAGCAAAATGGATTTAATTTAATAAAAGTATCCTTAAGCTTATTTCAGCACTTCTGTATCAGAATGTTAAAAGAAGAGAAACCATAGACTTGTGGACTACTCTGGTGGATTAGATGTGGTCAGCCTCCCAACCTGGAAGTCTGGGATGAGGAGCAGAAGAACTCCTCCACAGTTCAGATAGAAACAGAGACCTGCTGTTCCACATGGACTGTAACAAATCCATGGTACCAGATGAGATCCGCATGAGGGTGCTGAGGGAGTTGGCAGATGTGATTGCTGGGCCTCTTTCCATCATCTGTCAGTGGTCTTGGTCATCTGGAGTGATCCCGGATGTCTGGAGACTTGTTAATGTGATGCCCATCTATAAAAGGGTCGTAAGGAGGATCCAGGGAACTACAGGCCTGTCAGCTTGACCTCGGTGCCAGGAAAGGTGGTGGAACAGGTCATCTTGAATGAGATCACACAATTTATGTGGGACCACCAGGGGATCAGGCCCAACCAGCATGGGTTCATGAAAGGCAAGTCCTGCCTGACCTACCTCACCTCCTCCTCCTATGACTGGGTGACCCGTCTGGTGAATGAGGGAAAGCCTGTTGACATAGTCTACCTAGACTTCAGCAAGGTCTTTGACATGGTCTCTCACAGTCTTCTGGAGAAGCTGGCAGCCCAGGGCTTTGACAGGTACACACTTTGCTGGGTTAAAAACTGGCTGGAGAGCTGGGCTGAGAGAGTGGTGATGAATAAAATGAAATCCAGCTGGCGACCGGTCACCAGTGGTGTTCCCCAGGGATTGGTGTTAGGGCCCATCCATTTTAATATCTTTATTGATGATTTGGATGAGGTGCACCCTCTGAAAGTTTGCAGACAACACAAAGTTCAGGGAAAGTGTTGATCTGGAGGTTAGAAAGGCCCTGCAGAGGGACATGGACAGGATGGGTCGATCGGCAGAGGCCAATGGGATAAGGTTCAACATGGCTAAGTGGCGGGTCCTGTACTTTCGCCACAACAACCCCATGCAGTGCTATAGGCTTGGGGTACAGAGGAAAAGGATCTGGGGGTGCTGACTGATGCTCATCTGAACATGAGCCAGCAGTGTGCTCAGGTGGCCAAGAGGGCCAACATCATCCTGGCTTGTATCAGGAATAGTGTAACCAGCAGGACCATGGAGGTGGTTGTACCTCTGTACTCAGCGCTGGTGAGGCTGTACCTTGAGTACTGTGTTCAGCTTTGGGTCCCTCACTACAAGACAGACATCGAGGCCCTGGAACATGTTCAGAGAAGGGCTGTGAAGCTGGTGAAGGGCCTAGGAAGACAGCTGGTCCTATGAGGATCAGCTGAGGGAACTGGGTTGTTTAGACTGGAGAAGAGGAGGCTCAGGGGTGACCTTATTGCTCTCTACAGGTACCTTAAAGGAAATTGTAGAGAGTTGGGCATCTGCCTCTTCTCACAGATAACTAGCGATAGGACTGGAGGGAATGAGCTCAAGTGTTGCCAGGGAAGGTTTAGGTTAGAAATTAGGAGACATTTCTTCTCAGAAAGAGTAGTCAGGCATTGGAATGGGTTGCCCAAGGAAATGATAGCATCAATATCTCTGGGAGTGTTCAAGGAAAGGTTTGATCTGGTGCTTAGGGACATGGTTTAGTGAGTGATATTGGTAGTAGGGTGATAATTGGACCAGATGATCTTGAAGGTCTCTTCCAACCTTAATGATTCTATGATTCTAACTTGACCATTAAACTTATAAAAAGATATCTTAGATATGTATATTCTGAAGAGCAGGTCAGGAGATAAGCTATAGATTTTATGTTGATATTAATAGAGTGCAGACATTCTGATAATTGTAAAAATATATACAATAGGAAAGCAAATTAAATGACAGAGAAGGGCTTATTATTTAAGTTTATAGGGTACAAACAGGTTTCTATGGAGTTTGGTTCTAAGGTTTGCATGTCCTACTCTAGGATATACACTTTTTATACAAAAACAGGCAGCTATTTTTAGATGTGACCCTGGTATTTTGCAGGTAATAACACAATAAACACATAAATTTTAGGAGTAAGGCATGATAATTTAAAATATTAAAATGTATGTGGTGAACATTTGTCTTCTGTTGTCTATAAAAACATTCATTGTCATGAAAATGTAATGAGTCATGAATGACTTCCTTTTTCTCTCTTCTCTATAATTTCATTTCCATCAGAGAAAAGCAGATGTCAGCTCCCTGTAAGAGAAAACAATGTGTGTTATCATAAATAGTGGCTGTCAAATCAATATATCCCTCAATCTGGCTCAAGCTAAATGTCATATTTGGAGTCTACGAGTGAAGATGATAAGAGAAAATTTTCTTGAATATCCTTTCTAGATCTCTCAGAGGAAGCAGAGTTCCCTTCATTTTCAGACATAGGAATAAAATAAGGTTGTATACTTGTGTTTGAAAGCTGTATTTTATTTTATTTTATTTTATTTTATTTTATTTTATTTTATTTTATTTTATTTTATTTTATATTTTTTTTCAAACTGTTTTGTTTCTCAAAGTAAGGAAATCTCAGGAGTACAAGAGCTAGATTTCTTTCAGGTGAACTTATCTGGAAGATGTGGCCTAGGACCACGTTAAATGCAGTCCAACAGCTATTGGAAAATTAGGCCTCAGGATCAAATTACAACAAATATAAAGTAAACCTCAACATTATATTAGTGGTGTGGACACTGGATCTTTAACACCATCTGTTTCACCTGGTAGATTCCCTGCTATTGAGTTGCATTACTTGCCTATGCGTATGTAACATTTATATCCATTTGTACATTTACATACATTTACGTCCACTACTCTACAAGATTTTTTTTATTATTTTTTTTTTTGTAGGAATGATTCCGTTATCCTTTCATCCATCAAATATTATTAGTCTTAATCATTTAATTAATCTAAATTCTGGCATTCCAATACCGAGTCAGGGACAATGCTTCCTGGAACTCCATATTTAAGATAAGCTATTTATTCTGATCTGTACCAGACCAAAGTAGATTCCATCCCTGGGCCATGCAGGGCGTGTAAAAGACAAGGAACTTAATAGAAAGTATAGCAGCCCTCTGCAACCCAGCCCCTTGCTGGTAGAGTTTTTAACCACATGGCAAAGTTAAACTCTTGTCTTTTCAGACAAGGAAAAGGTGGTAGATGGTTCAGCAGTGGTGTACCTAGATCAGACCTTGTTAGATTGATGTCCACACTTCATATCTGCATTTGAAAATTGTATCCATTCTGTTACTAGCAGTTCTTAGCTAACTTAGCATTGCATTTAACTATTCAGATGATTTAAGTTAAATATGAGTATTCCTACCTATCTAATTCTGGTTTACAGTGTAATATTGATAAGACATATGAAAATCTCTCTTTATAAAAGCTGGAAGTGCTCCATCACTGGGTAGCAAAATAATAATTCAGTTTCCCAAAGAAGAATCACATTTGTTATAAAGGGAGGGAGGGAGGGAGGGAGGGAGGGAGGAAGGAAGGAAGGAAGGAAGGAAGGAAGGAAGGAAGGAAGGAACCTAATCACATACTATTCCTTCCAGGAATGTTTTAAAAAAAGAGTATGTGGGCAGAGTAGTTCATGTACCAAAAGCTGACTCAGTTTCTGGAAACAGTATGGCTGCAAATTAACTTATCCAATATGGAGATCTACTACTGTTACCATTACCTGATTAACTTTTATGAAAGTTCAGTGATTTGCTATTTTTTAAAATCTTTCCCTACTGCTGGCTAAACTGTTTTTGTATACTTCTTATTTTCTCATGTCTCAAAACCTAAATCATTTATGGTTTATAAGTCTTAATTTATATATTTCTGTACATTTTCCTTAATTTATTTTTCTATAACTTATCCTAGAGCAATATAACATGAACTGTTTTCTTCCTGTCTCACTTTTTGTGTCACTGTTAACTGCTTCAAACCATTTTTGTTTTGTTTTGTTTTTGTTTTTCTGTCTTACCAAGCTAAAAACCCTCCCTGAAAATTTTGTTTCTGTTTTCTTCCCAGGGATTAATTTCCCTGCTTCCTTACACAGAAAATCCTGGTCTGTCCTGGCCCTTAGTTTTTTTCTTTGTTCTGTTTGTTTAATTATTTATTTTGTGGTGGTATTTATTGTTACTTATATACATATATTTATACGTGTATATTCATATTTCCAACCAGTGAAAACCTTTTAAATCTGATCTGTGTATTTGGATATGGATGTGTATACTGACATGAATTTAAGGAATTTCAGGCACTGTGATTCCCATTCCGAATCCCTTTGCCAATATGTCAGTTTTAGAAGGGTAATTTAAGCTTTTGAGTTTTCTGTTGTAGGTGAATGGCCAATAAATCAGATCAGATGAGTATAAAGAACTGAACACAACTCTGTATGATGCCTAAGTACATGCATTTCTGTCAATGGAAAGATGAGCTTCTCCCCCTACTAATCTTTTTGCATTACCATAATCTGACACATTTTTTGTAATAATAGTAGGGTAGAGGGAAAAAGAAAGACAAAAACAAACAAACAAAAACAAAACACAAAAAAATAGAGATTGACTTAAAAATGGACTGAGGGCTTTTAAGTGCCATCATTTGCTTCAGCAAAAAAATATAAAAGTGCCTTTATTCTTTCCTTTATGTGTCAGCTTTCCAGCTGCCTGCTTTGTGGATCTCCAAGGGGTTTATTTTAGAAATGTCAATCCATAGTACTCCTGCAGGATGGGCATACTTTGAGATGAAAAAAAAAAAAAAAAAAGAACAAAAACACTAGAACTGAAAACACCAACAACCTTCCCCTTTTTCCCCCTCCCCCCTTCTTCCCCCAGTTTTAATCTAAATAGAACTAGAAACAAAAATTTGCCAAACTAAAACTGCTCATTTGTCAGACTGGTATCCTTCCTCTTAGCAGTCACTGGGGGTGTCAGAAGAAGATAACCTTTTGCTTGCGGGGCAGTGATACATTATGAAAACCAATGAGGCAGGAATCCCTTTTCAAACATTTACGAACCATTTCATACCCTGGAGCTGTGCTGTGTCTGTATAGTCTCTATAACAGCAAATATTATGTCTTAAAACTAGCCAGCCATATGCTGTGAAAGACAGGAAAAAACATTGCAGTAAAATATAAAGAATGAGTTGTCCATGATCAGAAATACTATTGTATTTTGCTTTATTAACAACATTCTTAGCAGAGGAGAAAGAAGACTTTCAAAATAACTAAGATTCAACATAAAAATTACCTTTTTATCTTTCATTAAATTAGTTCCTTAATACTTTTCCAGCATATTAACCTATACCTGTAGCTTTACCTGAGGTGGAAGCTCAGATTTGCTGCTTCTCGGCATTTACCCTTTAACATGACATTTTTTTGTTCAGTTGTTGCACTCTGATAATGATCAAAAGATTTATATGACTCGGAAAGATCCCTCAGCTTATTCCACAAATATCAAGATCTTCATGTGTTGTGATTGGTGGCAGAAACCATGTATTACTGGTGCATGAATGGAAGTGTTACAAAATTACACAAATGTTATCAATATCATTTGATTTCTTAATGAGCATTGCATGTTAATAAGTACTTCTATATTTAGTTCTGCTTGTCTCTGATGAAGAAAACATGTATGATATGGTTAATCACAATACATGTTATGCATACACTATAAGCTAGGAGTAGCCATCACTGCATGGTTAATCACCCCAAGCTGTCTTCTATTCTGACGAGCTCTCAGGGTTTACACCTTGTATGAAAGTACCCTGTACAATTTCGGTATCCCTCATGAATTATACACTGATATTGGCTGGGCTATTTTTCCCTTTTATTGAAGATCTGTTGTTTGTTTTATTTTTATTTATTTTTTAATCTTTTAAATATCACTGATAAGAAAATTAGTATTTAATCAGCAGTCTTTAATAACTGTTTATTACTGTTTTGAAAAGTGAAATACTATTCTAAATTAACATATGCACAAAAACTACTTAATGAGCTGGATCCGTTACCATTTCTATACTTATTTACAACAGTAAGAATTTTAATTTGGAGGGAATAAACTGTAGGTGAGTAGAGAAGTCAGGTATGTTTCCATGACATGGGACCAATTAGGACAAATAGGAATAACACAATATACATCAGCTAACACAGATATAGACATGGCATAGGTTTATCAGTCCTAATGAAAGATCAATGATTTTTATTTATTTTTAAAGAAATATTGTTTGTCCTTATTTCCTTTTTATTTAAATTTCTGATCTATTTATATCAAACTGAATCAATGTGAATTTTATTAATTCATAAAACTCATAAGAAGTTTCAGATTTGTGTTTTGCTGTGAGAAATCTTTTGATAACTTCACATTGTAATAAGTTACAAATGTATTGGTTTGAACAAAACTGACTGATTTCATATTTCCGACCCATCAAAAGCGCTCTCCTCCTCAAGAAATCTTTTTTTTTTTTTTTTTTTTTTTTTGTGAGATGGACTCAATACTGCCAAAGAAATAAAAACAAAATTTACAAAAGGCAAACAAACAAACAAAAACACAAGGTTAGTTAATGATTATTCAGATAGTTAAAAGAATCTATTAGAAAAAATAATATGTTTGTAATATTTATTTTTTGTCAGTTTTAATAAGCCTTTCAGTATGCCATACCACATTAATTTGTGTAGGGAGGTTTTGTTTCTTTGTGTTTTGTTTTTTTTTTTTTTATAAGATAAAGCAAAAATTATATTAAATGAAAGCTGTTGTGTGTGGTTTTAAAAGTTAATTTGAATGAAAATAAATTTAATATTTCCTGTTAAAGACTTATATTTGACTATAACTAGTCTTTAACTTTGACTATTCCTGTCAAAAATATGATTTAATTAAAACTTTATTTTTGGTTGAGAAAAGTCTGTGTGAACAATTTTGGGGATATTTAACATTCCTTTCTAAATTAAATCAAGAGATCCACATCTCACTCAGAACATGTCTATAAGAAATAAGAATTTTTGATGTTCTCATTGGAAAAAAAAAAAAAAAAAGTATGTAGATATGTATTTTAAGCAAATGAAAACATTACTGAACATTTTAAACTCAATATCCAAAAACTTTAAGCCAAAATAAAATTTTTGTGATATCCTTATCTGTTCTTTTTACTTTGCTTAACTTGGGACACTCAGTAGGGATAGGGCCTATTTTAAAATTCACAGTGAAATTTTCACTACAATCTTAGGGTAAATCCAATTCTGCTGAACCCTTTTTTTTTTTTTTTTTTTTTTTTTCCCCCCCCACTATTAGAGTACATTTTAAAAGGAAAATACCTATATTTTCTTTCAAGCTCTTGACCTAGTATGATAAGATAAAATTGCAGGGGGTAAAAGTGTCAGTGATCCCAAAATGTCAGACAGCCTCTGAGATTTTTACTGCTTTCTGAAGTACCTTAAAGTTTCTAAGCTATCAGGTTTTTTGAATTACTCTATGGAGGAATATCAGCAGCAGCTAGAGAAAGTAGCATGCTGTTGATCTTACAGTTGCATGATATGGAGAAGGAATGCATAGTTAAAACAATGAGTGAACTGGAAAATTCTCTCTCTTGCTCTCTCTCAGCATGTTGATAATTGTTTATCTGAGAAAGTTTGCCTGGCACAAGCCATTTGGGAAGAAAGCCACTCTTCAACAAGAATGATAACCTTGCTGAGATCATGCTGAAGAAACAGGCCCTTGTTAATCTACAGTCACATCGTGCTATTATTGCCACTTCTTCCCTCACTCCCTATTGTAACAAGATCACAAAATTGTTCCAGAAACTAACAGCAGGTCCTATTGCTGATTTTTACATAGTGAATATCCCTTCCTATGCTAAATAGCTAGATGTGATGGCAATCTCAGAAATGATTGATGACATACTAAATCTTTTCTTCCAGTCAATACAAAACATAGAGTTATGCCTACAGACAAAGCAATAGCAAATGAACAGACCAACTTAAATGCCTTTTATGCCTTTAGTGAAGAATAAAAGAAGTGTCTGTTAAAAAAATCTGGTCTGAAATAGATTGCTTAGAAAGCATTGAATACAACAGTGGTGTTATGTTAATCTATGACTCACTGATGCCTGCCAATTGCCAATTTACTCATGATATACCGTAAGTTAATAAATATTTTATGCACTGTTAATAGATCCAAAATCTGAATTTCCTTTTGTAGAAGTATATTGTGCCAAGTCATCCAGACTTAATAATGAAAAAGCAAAAAAATATATAATAATATTGAGGTAAAGTGCTTTATGATGTTTTCTCAGAATGTTTTTGTACTACACATCCCAAAAACTTGGTTGTCAGTAAAAACTACGAATAGAACTTTCACAGTCATTTAATAACAAGCTTGTTGCCCAAATACTCATCAGTATTTCCTAATCATAGCTGCAAAAGTTATTTGAGATTCCGTGCTTATTATATCATGTAGGAGTAAGAAAGCAACTGCCGTAAATCTTTGACTCCATTTAGCATAAATCTTTGACTGGTTGATGAGAAGCTCTACATGAGCAGGCAATGTGTTCTTGCTGCCTGGAAAGCCCACCTGGGTTGCATCAAAAGAAGCATGGCCAGCAGGCTGAGGAAGGTGATTCTTCCCCTCTCTCTACTCTGCCCTTCTGAGACCCTACCTGGAGTACCGCGTTCAGCTCTGGGGCTCCCAGCACAAGGACATGGAAATGTTAGAACAAGTCCAGAGGAGGGCTGCAAGGATGGTTACTGGACTGGAGCACCTCTCCTATAAAAACAGGCTGAGGGAGTTGCACTGGTTCAGCCTGGAGGAAGGAAGGCTCAAGGGAAACCTTATAACAACCTTCCAATACCTAGGGGGGACCTACAGGAAAGCTGGGGAGGAACTCTTTGTCAGGGAGGGCAGTGATAGGACAAGGAGTAATGGCTTTAAATTAAATGAGGGTAGATTTAAATTAGATATGAGGAAGAAATTCTTTACTGTGCTCTGAGGAACAGGTTGCCCAGAGAAGCTGTAGACGCCCCACCCCTGGAAGTGTTTAAGGCCAGGTGGATGGGGCTTTGATTTGGTCTATGGGAAGTTGGCCCTGCCCATAGCAGGGGGGTTGGAATTAGATAATCTTTAATGTCTCTTCTAACCCAAACCATTCTAGGATTCTAGCTGTACACGCATTGTTAAGGCAAAGAACCACCAGTTTAACTTCTGTTTCATTCTTTCACTCTTTGTTCCCACACTGTTCCTGTACATTTCAGGCTTTGGGCTTAAATGGTTTCCAGAGTTCCTTAAAGAGTCAGTCACAGTCTTCCTTCAAAAGAAGGTGGCTTAGAACCAATTTGACAAAACAGCAAAATTAGGAATATGCTCAACCATACCATGCATATAGTTCAAATAAGTGTAAGAGTTATGCAGAAATATGATTCTATTAAAGAGAAATGATTTCTGTACATTTCTGCTCAGGCTTCTCTTTCATTTACCAAGTTTCACTTTTGTCTAGAGTTGTAAAAGTTTGGTTTCTAGATCCAATCTAATGTAAAGACAAAAAAAAAGCCTTGATAATTCAACATAAGTCAGCACTTTGAATTTAACCACCAACAGCAGCAGGCAAGCAAATAACATACATTATTATACAACTATTAAATCAATTATTAACACTTTTTGTATCTTTTTTAACATAAATAGCTAAAGATTTTTTTTCTGCCTAAGTATCATAATGTTTCATTAAAATAAATATTTTTAAATGAGATCAAATAAATTGACACTTGTTACCTAATTAATTTATGTTGACTTTGATTACCGAGCTTCACCAAGAGTGAGAATTAGGTTGCTAATGTACAATTACATTCTGTAGGGATTAAAAACTAATTAGTATACTTTACAAACTAGTTTACAAAAATAGTTTACAATACTTTACAAAATAGTTTACTGTTAGAAAAGAGATTAAGGATCTACATAAAAAATAACAAATGTGAAAATTTGTGCCTTGTCTAAGGGACTGCAAAAATGACTGCCTTTTAGCCTATGTTTACTACATAAATCATAGATATTTGCTTCTTTCTTCTAGCCATGTTCCAGTTTACTTTGTTATTCTTATAGCCTCAAGAGACTTTATTTTCAAGATGACTTTTACCTGTCATGCAAAATAAAATATGTTAGAAGTCTAAACAAAATAATGTCAGCTACATCCCTCCATCACTTTGCTCAATTATCCTTAGAAAAGTCAAGCATATTTGTTAAACTAGAGTTGCTGTCCCTGAACTGATCTGGAATTTAATGAAAATTGCTCCTTCAAAAGCAACTTTCCTAACACACAACCTACACCTTAGTTAGATTTAAAGGATTCAGTCTTACAAAGGAAGAGGTGTTTTAAGTTACTGAATTCTAAATAAATTTGTAGGCCAATTCTCATAATTATGCCTCTTAATGCCTGTTGAGATTTGTAGTATTTTACATCTTTGCCGTGCTACACTAATATCCAAACTTAAACATAAAAATAAAAAAAAATGAACACAGTAATTACAATTACAGACTGTCATCACTGAATTATAAAAGAAATAAAAGAAAATCTGACGGGGTGGGGGGGGGGGGGGGGGGAACATAACAAAGCCACAATAAAAAATAACGATCATCTCAGTCTGAGTGTCTTTTGTAAATCCTTTCATTAGAGAATTTGAAAAATCTCAAAATTGTCATGGAGAAGCTCTCCATCCACAAATTCAGATTCCAAGTGTGTTGCCTAAGTGGGAATTGTAATTTTTGACTTTATTACATATACTGTCCAGGTCAAAACCAAAACAACAACAACAAAAAAAGCAACAAACAAAAAAGGAAAACAAAAAAATTATAAATAATAAAAAAGAGAGGATCCAAACTGATCTTTGACATACTAGTTGAGACACTACTTGAGCAAGTCCAAGATGAGCTTGCTATTTACGAGGCCTCAGTAAGGTATCAATTATCCAGACAGTAGAATGGAACAGTAAGTTACTTCCATGGATTGTTATAGCAAAGACATTAAAGTTGGCAGAACACCTAATGTCACAAACACAAAGAAAAGTCATATTAAATTCCTATCAAAGGCTTATTTTAAGGTAATCAGGAGTTATAGGTAATGTGGTATTAAAATATTAATTGTATGTTTAGGAAGGAAAGAAATTTAATATTATTTTAGATCAAAATAACTACAAATTGTTTAAATTAATAGATATTCACTAGGAGATCAGAAGAACTTAAATTCAACTAGGTGAAAACAAAATTTGAAACTCTAATGGCTATTCCAGTTACAAACTTAAAAATGCTTTGCAAATATTTTAATACTCATATCATTCATAGATATGGGTTTGCCCTGTGTTTTGAGAAGCTTCCACACATAATCCTTTTTTTTTTTTTTTTTTTTTTTTTTTAACTAAATGCAATTCAAACAAAAATACCTTTATGGTCTTGTAGAATATTTGGAGATGTTTATTGCTGCTACTGACTTCAGGCAGAAAAAGTTGATCAATACAAGAATATGTAGCTAATCCACCATTTTGCATTTGATTGGTGCTGCATTTGCTCCTCAAAAATGAAAGAAAAAATTGTCTATGTAAATGTATTTATTTGTTTGTTGACCCGTTCCTCAGTTAATGAAAAACAACATAGCTTAATCCACTTTAGGACAATTATACCATTTTTTTCAGTAGGCAAGGATAAAATAGGGCACATCTAAGTATCTTGATTTCTTTCCATTTCTATTGTTTAACATTTCCATTGCCTTGTTCCTCATTTATCTAGGGCAGTGTGTTCAAATTCAGATCTTACTAAACTATTTTGACCCCCTAGAGTTGTGGCCTAGTAGTCTTCAAGAGAGACTAATGACATTACTGTGAAGTGTTTGAGTTAAATGCTGCTAGTTCTTGAATTTTGTTAGTACTGTATTGAGAAGAATCCTTTCAGTCTTGAGGCTGTCATCTGGTTCCTTTCACAAACATTTAATTCAGTAAATTTAGTCACCAACTGCTCTATGTTCATAGGGAAAAACTTCTTGATACCAATGCCATCACAGACTGAGGCTAGAATGTGTCTTCTACAAAAGGAAAATAATAAAGAAAATGCACTTTACCTAGAACTTCGGAGAAAAAATTTCCTTACTTTATTTACCGTTTATTTACCATTCTGTTCCCCCTTATAAAAGTAACAAGAATCATTAATATTGAAAGTTAATGTGCAAGACATGCAATATAAATCTCTTGACAGTCATTCTGTATGCTGAAGAAGACAATTGTAAGGCTCAATCCTGAAACTGTAGTGTGTTGTTAAATTTGAATCTCTAGGAAATAAAGGCCACTTGCAAGCTGCAGATTTTACTGGTCTGCGAAAAGCTTGGGGATCATTTATAACCTCATCTATTTAAGGAGCATAGACTAATCAAAACCAAATATGGAGACAAGCTGTAGTACTGAATACTGTAAAACTCTGCATATTTCTGTAAGCAAAGAGTTTGGTTATCTGAGTCTATCTAGTTTCCTTTCTGTCAATTTGGTCTTAAATTGCAACAAATATTTACTCTAATTGATCATTTTTCTTTTGCTTTATTCAATTTCAGTTGTTGAGAAGCCCAAATATTCTAGCTACTTGTTGTCTATGACATGCGCGCACACACAAGATTGAACAATGAAATAAACAATGCTGTTCTCTGCAATGGAATTATTCATCCAAAGTACCTAATTTTAAGGAAGAGTTTTATCTTTAACCCATTTCATCTTCAGAATTATTCCTGCTTGTAGGAATTCATTTGAGTAGCAAAGGCCTTCTACTAATCCCATAATGTTGTTTTAGTTCATAAGTATCTGCCTAATGATTTTTTTTTTATTATTATTTTATTTTCCTGCATGAGAGCATGGAGTTCCCAAAAGAGGAATTATTATCTCTTAGCTGTGTGGACCAATAGCTGTGACCAGGATCAGAAAGCCACGAAGATGAGTTTTATCCTGTGCTGCAAGCTGCTTCATAAGACAGATATAACAACTCTCCACTATGTTTAGATATATATCATGTTACAAGCAGTATAAGAAAGAGTAAAAATTTAAGAGTAAAACAGATGAATCAATGAAAAAAAAAATAATCAAGAAACCTCCCAGTGGTTCTTAAAGTATTTTTATTTCTGATTGTAATAGATAGCCTTTTTACGAATAGATAGCCTTTTTACGAATGTATAAAAGTTGAAACTTAGTGCAACACCAGCTATTCTTCAAAAACTATAGCAGTGATATGCAAACTGTGCTCAAAATATTTCTGCTTCTGTAAACATTAAAGCTAAACCCAAGTGATACTTTTTATTATTATTATTATTGTTATTTTTTTTTTCAGAGTTACAGAGGTTACAGTGAAAAAAAAAGAGTGTGTGAAGTGTTGCTTTTACTCAAGAGTAGTCTGTGTGTGTCCATGTCTGTACATATAGGAAGGGAGATTCCATAGAGGATCAGCTGCGGAATATGAAGATTCAAATTCTTTCTTCATAGTTAAGGGTTGTAGGTGTGCCAACTATATGATGGATGGACAGGTGGATGTAAATTGTAGCACAAAGACCCCTGATTTCAAAGCATGCAAGTGAGTGAAGACAAGCCTGAGCAGCCCAGCTCTACTCAGTTAGTTTTTTAGTTTATTTCCATTCAAATGAGATTTGCTTATTTGATTAACGTTCAGCATGAAATTAACTGATTAGCTGTGTTTAAACTTAGAATGTATTTTTCTACAATTTTTCATGAATTTTCACATGAATCTACTGTTTTTCTTCATACAGACATGCTTTCTTCCTTCTTTCATACTGGCACTGTGGCTATCCATTTTACATTTTATTTTGTTTACTGAGAAAATATTGATTAAAAGGTGTAGGTGCCATCATGGGTCAAGAGGTTTCAGAACGAACTACAGATTCAAGATGAATTCAGAATGAAATTAATTCAATGAATTGGAATTAAATTGTGCATTTTTCTGCTTAGTTTTATAAAATGTTAACATAGCAACATAACTTACTTTTTTTTTTTCCTTTTTTTTTTTTTTTTTCTGGGAGAAACCATGGGATACTAGTGAATAAAGTTAAGTGTGAGGTAACGCTTTCCTGATTATAGCTGAGGAAAATCTTATGAACAGAGGATGATACAAACTGTCAGAATGAACAGTAAGAGAGTGGCTATGACTGGAAGCAATTATGCTCCAGGTGGAAAATGTGTATAATGGAGAAAAAGGAGACAAAGCACTTCTGGATTTGAAAATCAGTACAGGCTTAGGTGCATTTTCTTAAAATTTCTAGCCCATATTTGAAAAACAAAACAAAACCAAGACCAACTAAACAAAAACAGTGGGGAAGTCATAGGGAGTCATTCTTCAGCCCAGTTGTTGCTAGGAAGTAACCTGTGTTTCATTTTTAGCATTTACTGCTTGTAACTTAAGTTATAACTAAAAGACAGTAAGGAGAAGAAAAGAACAATCATATTGTGTAAGCAGAAAGCCATCAACTGAATTGTGACTATTTTCAATGAGTTCATAATTTTTGACAAATCAAGAAGTATTTCTTTAAAAAAAAATAATAGAGATATATTATTTTCAGTTATTCTGATCTTACAGTCTGCTTTTATACAGTTTTGGATCCCAGGAATCAACTATTTACATGTTGTTTTTTTTGGACTAAATAGTTTATGGATTTTTTTTTCCCTTAAGTTTCAAGTTAAAAGGTGAAATTTCTGCCTCCTATCTACTCACAAGTTTGGCAGCACTGTCCTCTACTTCCTGGCACAGCCAGCTGGCGTTACTCTGACTAGAGTGTTTCTAGGCCTAAATACTAGGGAGCAGGCAAATCCCTAAATAATAGCAACTGAACAGTATAGATGGTAAGCAGTCTCAAGAATGGCCTTAGACCTCATCTGAATGCACAATGTTGAGGTAGCCTTAAATTCCATATTCATGAAATCCTACACATTGTAAACTATAAAATGTCATCAAGTTCTTGTAAAGCAGGAAAAAGAAAAGCTACTGAGAGAAAAAAAAATATAATATATATATATATATATATACTGTATGCATACATAGTGCATGTTGTCACTGCCTTTGTCACTGTCTGTAGTGCTCTTCCATGAACAACCCTGCTCATTTTCATCATACTTGGAATGTTTTTGGAGATAATCTCTTTGCCAGTAGCCATGAGGAAGCTGAACGTGGTGATTTTGGTAAAGTGAAGGTTTGTCATGGCCCCTGTGCCACTGGGACACTGGAAAGGGGTTACAGTCAGGCCCAGTACTTTACTTAGTGCTGGTATGTCACTACACATGACCTGGGTCTCTGTCTTCTCTTTGAAAACTAATTACCTCAAGTCTGGATGAATGGCTCAATCATGCCTCCCCTTCTCTTCTTGAAGACAGAAATAGCCATTTTGTTTGGTCTTTGGTGGAAACTACTAGGTTAAATGTTGGACGAGATTATCTTAGAGATCTTTTCCAACTGAATGATTCTGTGATTCTATGATCCTACCCAAATAAAAGGATGTAATAGTTTATATGTATCTGCCATTATCACATTACATTTAAGAATAGCTCTAAAAGAAATCAACAAACTTTGCTTTGTCTTGAAAAGAGACAGTTACAGAGATGCCAGCTGCTTTGAAGTCCTTGCAAAAAAACAAACAAACAAACAAACAAACAAACAAAAACTATCTCCAGAATCAGTTTCTCCCTTGAGATAGAATAGAATCTGAGAGAGATGTCTGGCACAAGAGTCTCTACAGAGCTGCACCAAAATTGTTTTTGTCATCACACTGACAGCGCATAATAAAGTAATAATAATACTGATTCAAGAGCGTCACAAGCACAAAGTCATGAAAATAAATACTTATTTCTTTTGGTACTTTTCACGCCTGTGCTATGGCTCGAGGTCTACAAAGGTTTAAATACATAAACAGTGAAGCTCAGTGGGAATGTTCCTGCACCTCATGTAAAACACAGACTAAATCGTTGTAGACCTGAGACCTTCAGTTTGGCCTATCTATACATTAAGTTCCCTTTCAAGTATGTAATGCATACTATATGTAACACACACACATTACATAATAAACATAATACATATATAAAAATTGCTATTTGAAGCAATGGTTAGTAATGTAGAATTCATTTGATTTCAAAACACATTTTGTCCTTGCATGTGGCAAAAGTACATCACATTTCTGTAATTTGTCTTTAATTTAAAGTCATCGCATTTAGTGTTGTTCAGTCTAATGCGTTCAAAAAACTTCAGTTGGGAAATCCCTCATCAAGGCCTCGATAGTAGAATTGGAAATGCTAAGTCTGCCTTAAGGTCCCTAATGTAAACGTCTAAAATTTTACAGTTGTTTTCTTGTACTGAGTATTTCAGCAGTTCCCTGGAAGGAAAAGTGTGAAGTGATTGGAATAACTTTTTCCATATCACCTCTTTTTGTCTCTGTCTTCAGGTTCACAATTTTTCTATGTAGCCATATGCAATAGAATATATTGAATGCTCAGTGTTTGGGACAAGCACAGATAAAGATATATGAGCCCCTTTACTGTTAAAGATTGCCTGGGTCTACCACTCAGAGTTCTGCTTGAATCAAGGGATGTGACCAGAGGTGTATGTCGTTTCTCAGAGAAATGGCGCAAACACAAGTAAAGATCCTTCAAAACGGATCAAGTTACTTTATAAAAACATCTCTCTCACCTTTAACAACACTACATAAGAAAAAAAAAAGGAATGACTAAACAGAAATATATGACAAAGGTTCAAATTGGGTCAGAAAATTAATTTTCAATTCCTCTTCCTTCATAGGAAATATGAAGCTGGTAGAAGTAAAGCCTATAACTATTCCAGGCACAATAACTTATACTACTCAGGCCCCTGCACTTGGCTCTCTACTACTTTGGCATCAAATATACTGGATTTTCTTCAGTGGCTTCTCCTGTTTATTTCTTTGAGGACCTCAGACCTTTACTGGACTCTGGTTTCAAGGAAAGACAAACACTGGTGCTCTTAGATGCCCTTATCCAGCCCAAATGATTCACTGTGTATTGTAGAAATGTTCAACAGGTAATGTTGTATTGGCTTTATGCGGCAAGGTCTTGATAGCTGGGGAGGGCTGAAAGGGTGGCCTCTGTGAGAAGAATCCAGCAGCTGCTGGATGTCAGATCAAAGCCAGCTCCAGCCAGCTCCAAAGGCATCTGCTGCTGGCAAGAGCCAACCTAGTGAGAGATGCTGGTTGGGCCTCTGTGAGAGCATATTTAAGGAAGGGAAAATCTGCAGAAGCAGCTGGTAGAGAGAAATGAGAAAATGTAGATGAACAATTTTTTAGACAACAAGATCAGTGAAGAAGGAGAATGCTGGAGCACAAGTTCCCTGCAGCCTGTGGAGAGGCCCCTGGTGGAGCAGGCTGTCCCCCTGCAGCCCATGGGTCTCACATGGAGCAGATCTCCACACTGCAGCCCGCGGAGGAGCCCCTGGTGGAGCAGGTGGATGTGGTCTGGAGGAGGCTGCGGCCCATGGAGAGCCCCCCCAGGAGCAGGGGGCCTGGAGGAAGCTGCTGCCCACGAGGGAAGCGTGCTGGAGCAGTTTGCTCCTGATGGATGGACCCCTTGGTACAGAGCCATGTGGGAACAGTTCTTGAAAAGCTGCTGCCTGTGGGAAGCCCCCACAGGCTCAGTTTGGGAAGGACAGCATCCCATGGGAGAGGCTCCGCATGGAGCAGGGGCAGAGAGTAACAGTGAAGGAGCAGTGGAGATGAAGCTTTAGGGATTGACCACAGCCCCCATTCCCCGTTTCCCTGAACTACACAGGGGGAAGAGGTAGGACAGAACGGATTTGGGGAAGGTGTTTTTAGTTTTCTTCTGGCTCTCACTTCTCTGGTCAGTTATCAATAGATAGTAAATTACAGTAATCTCCCTTATGCTAAGTCTGTTTTGACCATGATGATAATTGGTGAACAATCTCCCTGTCCTTACTGCAACCCATGAGCTTTTTTCATCTTATTTTCTCCACCTGTTCTCTTGAGGACAGCGAGTGAGAAAGGGGCATGGTGGAGCTTAGCTACCTAGCTGTGTTAAACTAACCCAAATGTTTCATCTCCTTTCCTACCTGCTTTAATGAAGACTGAAAGAAGTGGCATGTAATGAGTGTTTTCAGAGATATCCAATTTAGCATCCACTAAGATGAATAGGATAGGTCATACCTCAAAATGCAATGTTTAAAGTAGCAGAGAGTTACCATTGCATCTATTGCCATGGTTTGTGAGGCTATCTCTATCGCCATAACAGCTAAAACCTTTTTTTTATAAAAGCTTTAGATTCTGGAAGAGAACAATGTAATGCTGGACTGATGCAGAATGACTGGATTTGGACTGGCTATACATTTCCTGATGCTTTCAAAGGAGACAAAGATTGCTATTCAGAACAATTTCTAATGAGGTAAGAACATAAGTCTTCGCAGACCTGCCAAAGCAAAAGAGATAAGAAATTTTGTCGTAAGTGTTGGAGCTGAAACCCACAGCAGCACAGATCTGAATTGAGGTATATCTAATTCACATCAGGGATGTGAACTCCATGAATGGGCATAAATCTTCCTGCATCCTAGAGGACAGGCGTGGATTGACCTTTTCTGGCTTTCTTGTGCCCACTGAACTGCTCTCTCACTCCCCCTCCTCAGCAAGACGGGGGGGGGGGGGGGAAATAAGATAAAAAAGCTCATGGATCAAGATAAGAAGAATGTGTTGCTTGCCAGTTATCATCATTGGCAAAATGAACTCAACTTGGGGAAGATTAATTTAATTTATCGTTGGTTGATAACAGAGTAAGGCAGTAAGACATAAAAACAAAACTAAAAACACCTTCCCCCCACTCCACCTCCTTCCTTCACTCCTGAGTCTTCCACTTTTTTCCTGCCGAGTAATACGCAGGATGGGGAAAGGGGGAGCCAGAACAGCTCCTCTGCTGCTCCTTCTTCCACATATTCTTCCCCTGCTCCAGTGTGGGATCTTGCCCGTGAGCTGCAGTCCTTCATGAACTACCCCAATATGGGTTCTTCCCACAGGCTGTAGTTCTTCAAGAACTGCTTCAGCATGGGCACTTTCCATGAGATACAATCAATCAAGAACAGAGTGCTCCAGCATGGGTCCTCCACGGGCTGCAGTTCCTGACTCCACGGTGGGCTATCCATGATCTGCAGTTTCCTCCAGGGCACATCCGCTTGATGGATTGTGAGGTGTGCCGTGGTTTGTAGGAGCAGCCTTCTTCAACGTGGTCTCTGTTCTGGCACCTGGAGCACTTCCTCTCCTTCCTTCTTTTCTGACATTGCTATCTACAGAGCTGTGTGTCTCACTTTTTTTTTCTTTCTTTTTTTTTTTTTTGTTTCCACTCTTCATTCTCATAGCTGCTGCACAGTGGTTTTTTATCCTTTCTTAAATATGTTACCATAGATATACCACCAGCTTGGCTGATAGACTCAGCTTTGGACAGTAGTAGGTCCGTTTTGGAGTTGGCTGAAACCAGATCTGTCTAATGTGGGGGCAACCCCAGGTCTCTTCTTACAGACACAATCCCTGCAGTCCCTCCATTACCAAAACCTTGCCACATAAACTAAATACCTTCATAATACCTTGTAATACCCACGCAAACCAAATACTTCTCCTCTCATGGCAGCCAAGAAGGCAAATCACATTTTGGGATGCATTAAGCATAGCATAAACAGACAGTGAAAAGAGGTGATTCTCCTGTTATACTGTTGCAACCTCACCTGGATTGTTGTCTGCAGTTCTGAGCTCCCCTACTGAAATAAATAAATAAATAAATAAATAAATAAATAAAATGTTGAGATACGTGAAAGAGTCCATAGGAGGACAACAAAGCTGGTAAAAGGGGTGGAAGGCATATCCTATGAGGAGAGACTGAGGACACTTAGGTTGTCTAGTCTGGTGAATAGAAGACTCCAAGGTGACCTCATTGCTCTCTATAACTTCCTGAGGAAGGGAAATGGAGAGGGAAATGCTGGTCTCTTCTCCCTGGGAACCAAAGACAGGACACTCAGGAATAGCACTAATCTGCACCAGGGAAGGGTCAGATTGGACATCAGGAAAAAATTATTAACTGTGAGGATGTTCAAATACTGGAAAAGGCTTCCTAGTGAAGTGGTTGATAGACTGGTGGCCTGGAACACAAGGCCACCAGAGATACAGTGGTGGCCTGGCTGAGAGAACTGGGGTTGTTTAGTCTGGAGAAGAGGAGGCTCAGGGGAAACTTTGTTGCTCTCTACAACTACCTGAAAGGAAGTTGTGGGGAGCTGGGGGTCGGCGTCTTCTCACACATAACTAGTGATAGGACTAGAGGTAATGGCGTCAAGATGTACCAGGAGAGGTTCAGATCAGAAATTAGGAGACATTTCTTCTCAGAAAGAGTAGTCAGGCATTGGAACAGGTTGCCCAGGGAGGAGTCACCATCCCTGGGGGTGTTTAAGGAAAGTTTGGATGTGGTGCTCAGGGATACGCTTTAGTGGGTGCCATTGGTGATAGGGGGATGGTTGGACCAGATGATCCTGGAGGTCTTTTTTAACCTTAATGATTCTATGATTCTACAATGCATTATGCCTGTCAGTGTTCAAGATGCATTTGACCAATGCTTTCACTGAAATGCTTTGAATTTTTGTTAGCCATGTAGTGATCAGACAGTTGGACTTGACAATCTTTGTAGGATCCCTTACAACTGAACTACTGTTCATTCTATTCTAAATACAACCTCATTTTGACAGCCACCAGCTACTTTGGATTTCACATAAGCCATTGTAGTAACTTGAGAAATGCTACAGTCCTGTAATGTGTACAACTTTATGTCTACATTTGGATATATTAGTTTAATTATCAGAGAAAATAATGAACTCATGTGGAGGAAAAGTGAAAAAGCATAGCATAACAAGTTAGAAGAAATGCTCATGAATAAGTCATTGACAGGGATCTTTTACACAATGAGGAAAGCTTAGAGACTCAAATCTTTTGGGTCTCTCAAATGTCATCAGAGCATTCTCAACAGCCACTGTGCTGAGGTGGAATGAGCATGTAGAGGTGACCAGTACATCTGTTTTAATTTTCTAAAGCTATAATTAGTCTCTTGGCTGAATCACAGTTCTTTTTGATGAATTTTACACAGACTGAACCTAGCTAGTTTTGCTCTGTTTCAGAATGGTTATAGCTCTATATAACAGATAAGGTTTCTAAAGCAAGTAGGGGTTTTTTTTGTTTGTTTGTTTGTTTTGTATTATTGTTTTATAAATGCAACTTGAGACAGTATACAGAGGCCTCTTTCTTTACAGAGCAGTTGCTTTCTCAGAAAAGGTTTTCCTCTTTCAAGCAGAATCAAAAACTGAAGTAACAACAACAATAAAAATTATATTAACAAAAGAGTTATAGATTTTCTTCCATGTATGTCATTAGGCAGTCTTCTACAGCATTGCTTTTCAAAACTGACTTTGTATTCTGGAAGGCTGAACTGAGAAGTAACTAAATAAAATAGTTAATGGTGTTGTCTTTTATCTGCACTATTTTTATTTCTCTGGTTAGTTCTAAGAAATGTTACAGTTTTCCCTGATAAAGCAAATTATCATGCATTAGTAAAAACATGAAATTTGGTGTAACTGTTTTCAAATAGAACTGGAAGACCCACTTTGAAATCTAGATGAACGAACTATAGAAACCAAGTAATGCAACTGAAGGCTGTGTCATCTCTTTGCTGTATTTCAAAGCCCAGTTTTCAGAATCTTACAAAAATAAATAGTTCATATCTCAGTTGTAAAATTAGCATCTGTGTGACAATATATAGACACATCTCACCTGTAGCAAGCAAGTCAATGCAAAAGCTATTTTTAAAAAAACATTAGTCCTTCATGAATCTCACATGAAACTAATACATAGTATTAGTACCTAATAATAAGTACCTAATAATATAAGTACCTAATATATACCTATGCTATCTATTTATCTATCTATCTGTCCATCTAACATACATTCACTTCAAATAACTTTATATATATTGGTTCTGATTCTGAAGGGATTTCCTGAAAGGAAATTCACAAATGTGATATGTTTATAGCAACTTTTTGATTAAAATTTTCATTTAAAGTTTTCAGTCTCTGAATTCAGTTGGGAGTCTCAGAGGGAAGATATTAGGTACACACATACATTTTTGCAGGTGCAATAGTATAGATGAAATCTTAAGTTCTGTTAGTGTAGAGAGACATTTAAAAAATATGCTTCCCTAATTTAAAACATCAAATTGGAATTTGGTATGACTGGAAGGTGCAGACACAAAGCTTAGGCACACAGGCAGTGCCGAGCATTGCATATAAAAGAAATAAGTATTGCTACTAGTCTAATGTGATAAACACTTACCCCAAATGTTTTCTCTTTTTATATTAAAACTAACAAACAAACAAACAAAAATCACACCCGAAAACATTAGGGGATACTGGGTTGCTCTGTTTTGTTATCAAGTTAAAAACTGATATTTTGGAAAGAATGATCTCAGGCAATAGAAAAAAAAGTGCTCAACATCATTGTTAAAGCTTGTTCTGAGGACATGACCAAACCTTGTAGACTGAACTTAAGTGTTGAATGCACTGACTCTACAGGATACTGCATGCACATTGCCTGAACATTTCTGATTTTTCTGATTAGAAAAATAAAAATATCTGCACTATTTTTCAAATTATTTGACACTTGCATTTCTAAATTATCTCAAGCACACCAGAACGGCCTGAAAATTTGTTGGTCAACGAGGATGGTGATAGAGTCAGAATGTTATATTAGAAAAAAAGAATAACTTTCATTTTAGAAACTATTAATCCCCTCTCCTCCTGGAGCTCAAATTCTATGAAATTAGAGAGATTAAACAGAGTAGAGCAGCATATTCCTAAGTGCAAATGATTCCACTGCGGGGACTATTTATTGAACATATCTGGTATAGTATGTAAGATAGCAGCATCAAAAATTTGTCTTAGAAGAGTGTATTTAAATATCACAGCACAGCTCTGGTACCACCACAGTTACACAGTATTTCATGTGCATTTCATCTCCATGGGATGTACAAGACTCTATTCAACAACATTTTAATAAAAGAATTGCCACATTAAAATTTTACTGAAGAAAAGCTTTGACAATATTTCAGTAAGTTTGTGAAGAAAAAGTATTATCCAAGTAATTTTGAATGTTAAAATATAATGACATTCAGAGATCTAATCTGATATTAAATGGTATTAAATCAAATTATTAGAAAATAGAGTTATTTTATGGAGAAAATTTCATATATCAAAGCAGACCGCTATCTTGGATTGTTTTGACATTTTTATGAGAGCAAATAATGTGTTCTTGAGAATTACACATATTTCTTTCAATGTACAAAACTTTATGCAAATATTTCTGAAATTATATCAGACATCATATTCCATATGAGGATGTGTCATGCAAAAGTCCTGACCTTCCTATGAAAGAAGTACTTCTGCAATTAAGAACTGACACCTCAGAAACACTCATGATAAATCTTCCTCTGCAGGAGAAAATATAACATAACTGCCTTGGTTGATGTGTGAGGCATTAAGGCTCAGGAGAAAAGAAACCTAAGCATCTCTGTGAACAAATTCTAATTTATTATGTTTGTTGTTTTGTTTGTTTTGTTTTTCCTGTGTTGTGTACACTTGAAAATATTGTGCATGTTGTCATCAGAAAGTTATATAATCTTTGCCATAGCTGGTAGGTATAATACCATAGCTGGTAGATCTAAAACAATTTGCGGATAGGTATTACCTTAATTGATTTAACCACAATTTGTGGTTAATATTTTCCCTACCAGTAGCTGTTTGCAAAGAAAACAAGAATCAGATTTATTAAATTCCATTTGTTTATGTTTTACAGTATGAATTTTTGAAGGATATAATTCATGAAGACAATGCTTAACAAGTGAAATGGTAGTCTATTTACCATTAGTCTGTATCCTGGATGATCAAAAAAAAAAATAAAAATAATATATATATATTCCTGTCACAAACTTATACTAATATTATGGGAAGACAAAAGTGTGTTTCACACTAAGCGAACATTCCTCTTTTTTCTGTGTTTTATTCGTCTATTTATACATGTAACATCCAGGTACATACAAATCTGAGGAACGGATATGTATATGCTTTCTTTGGGAAAGAAGTGTTCCATTTTGTTAGGCATTAATGTAAATAATGCATGCAAAACAGTTGGACTTACCAAAATACCTTTCTGCTGCTTTAGTAGTTAAGACAAAGTTTTTCCCCTTGAAGCCATTGGCTTAAATGAGTTCAAGGTGAGTGCTAACCCCAAAGAAGTGAACAGTTTAATTTCTTGTAGAAGTTCCATGCCATCAGGTGTCCCTGGTAGAAATGTTTATATTCCTAGCAGTCTTAACAAAGTGATGAAAAATGGCACGAGCTTGATAACACGCAGTTCTTTTCTGACATAAAGCAATTCTTTGGGCTCAAAAAAGAGGACTGTATTTACCTTATCTATTTTCTTTAAAAGTTACACTTTCTGAAGTCACATCATAACTGAGTGAACTGCAACTAGTAATTCCAAATGTTGCGTTTTCAGCCTAGCCACTCACAAAAGAAAGGAAAATGCAAACATAATTCTTATGGCAACATAGCTTCAAGAAAGCTGTAGATTTACCCCTTAAGGACAGCATTTAATTAGAAATAATAAGTGGAGATTTTTATTTTATTTTTTAATAAACACTCTAATGTTCATATAATTGTGTATTTGTTTAGAAATAAATATTCTTATTCTGTTATTTCTTCTTTCCATTCATGCTTTACTGACAGTTCTTTTACTATCTATAGAGAAGAGGGATTCAGTAAGTGTGGGATTCAGTCCTTGTATTAAAAGAGAAGCAAGATTTCATGTTTATTTATTTATGTATTTATTTATTTATTTATTCTGTAGATGAACAGTAGATTCAAGGGCCTTCCAATTGCCTTTAGTTTTTATGCTCATCTTTCTTGAAAGCAGCATAAAGAAGTGATGATGTGCCATCACTCCCTCACCACTGGGCCTTATGTTGCAAGTCACATAAAAGAAGGAACAAATCTTTTGGCTCTGCTTTCATCCCTTGTTTACACAACAGAGTAATAATCAATGACTAGTCTGATCTAAAGAGAAATAATAGCAGTTCCCCAGTGTACTAGACCTATGTGAGATTGAGTGTAGATGTCTTCTGGAGGAATTTCTGTGGTACTTTTCATTGCATTGCAGAATAGGTGCTTCCTTACAGCCACAGACTGGTTCCTGCTCTGATTTCTCATATTTGTTAATGCACCATGCTTTTCAGCCTTCTACTGTCATCCCTCCATGCTTGAACTCAGAAAAAAGACCATCAAACACAAGTATTTCAGGCTTAGTATAAAATTCTCATTTGAAATAAAGAGCTATAGGTTTGGAATTCCCTGCACACTGCTTAGCCGTGCTTTCAGGGCATGATTAATTTCTCAGTGCAAATCATCAGGCAGAAACCCGCAGGGGTTCCTTACTGGTGGTTAAAGCAGAAGATTGAAACAGGAGTGCTCATTCATAGATGAGATCGTAATTTTACTATGGAGATACACCTGCAATTTTTTCTCCAGCTCAAGAGCGTTAGGGCTACCATTTAGATTTATATGCAGTTTTCTGACAAGTTACTCTCAGACGCTGAAATCTGCTATCAGGATGTACAGGAAAACGCCATATGCATCCAGAAAACCAATTTACAACAGAGAGAAATGCATTGAAAGGTGATGCTTTTTTTTTTCACAAAACTTCACTGCCAGACCTTTCCCTCCCTCTCAGCAGCCGAGACGCATGAAACATTTGCAGCCGGCGATAGCGGATGCTGACTTCGGCGGCCACATGCAGCATCACGATCGCCCTGCGAGGCCGGAGGGCCCCGCAAGCCCAACTCTCCCTGACCCCGCGGGCAGCGGGAGGGGGCGGCCACCCCCATTCCTCGGCCCTTCGGGATTTTCCCTCCCTCCCGTACTCCCGGTCCCGCCGCCGCCAGGTGGCGCCGCCCGCCCGCGCTTAGCGCCGAGCCGCGGGCGGTGCGGGTGCGGTGCGGGTGCGGGGCTGGAAGCGGGTGCGGGTCCTGGCCCGGGAGCGGAGCCGGGAGCCGGGATAGAAATGCTTGGCTGAAGGGGGAGCCGCCGCTGAGCGAGGTCCGCCCGGGAAACCCATCGGGGCGTCGTGGGTAGCCTTTGGGCTTGGCGCGCCCCAAACGAGGCGTCCACCTGAACGATTCCTCCTATCGTCACTATTATCGGCGGTTAAAGTCTGTGAATCCGAGCAGCTTCCAGCTCGCCGTGCTGCGCCCTGTCGCCGCAGCGGCTGCCAGTACGCGCTAACGCCTCGGTGGCGTGTTTGCACCGCGGCGTTTCAACTCGACGGGTTGAACTGCCCGGAACGGGGGGACGGAGCTGGCACGGCTCTTCCCAGCTGCCGGCGACGAGCTGCAGCTGGGAAACCGCCCCGGTAGGAGCCCCGCGCCCTGCCGCTGCTGCCCGCGGTGCCGGAGCGGGAGGTGCCGGAGCTCCGCTGCCGGCACCCGGATCCCTGCCAGGGGCGAGCGAGTGTGCGTGTGTCCGTGTGTCAATATGTGTGTGTGTGTGCGTGTGTGGTGAGGGGAGGAGGGAGGAAGTGGGGTGGTGGTGCCGGCCGGGGTGGGGGGGGGGGGGGAGGTGGATTATTGGCGATGGGCGGGAGAGAAAAAAGGCGACTCCTGTTTCCTTTTCTTTCTGCCAGCGCGATCTCGGCTCATTTTCTCTAAGCAATACAAGTTCGCGGACGCGCTACCTAGCCAGCCCTCTTCTCCCGTCATGGACCTCCCAGGTAAAAAGGCCATTCCCCTCCCCGCCGGCCGTTCCCTTTGCAAAATACGATTTTAAATATTAGCAGTGATAAGGTGCGGAGTAAGGTGAGTGGCAGAGGTGCCTCGGGGGAAGCGTAGGGGGGGATCTACCGGCAGCGAGAGCACAGTGTGTTCTGCTGAGCGGAGAAAACTGAAATGCAACTTCCCAGGGAGACGCCGGGTGAGGTTTTGCCACTTACGATGTGTTCTGCATGCCGGGGCGGGAGCCGCGGGATGCCCGAGCCGGCCGTTTCCTTCCCTAGAGTTTAGGGAGCCCCAGGGATCGGCGGCAACGACGGTAGCCTGGCCTGGGGACAAAGGGTTGGGAAGTATGAGAGATCCCCAAGTGCAGCAGCCCCCGGGCGGGGAGGAAGGAGGGCGGCGGCTGCCGGAGCCTGGCCAGGGCAGCGCTGCAGATGGGCGCGGGCTCCGGGGTGCCCGGTGTCCTGCGAGCCCCAGGGATGAGGGGGCAGCGCAAGGCAGGGCGAGAGGGGGCATAAAAATCTTTTTAGAGAATCTTCCCTAGTGGCTGGGGCGTTAGGTGATCGAGGTAAAAATAAATAAATAAATAAATAATAATAATAATGGGGCTGCGGGAACTAGTGGGGTGCTGGAGCTCCCCTCTCGGTGTGGGGCCGGGAGGGGACCGCCTGCCGCGCCCCCTGGGTGCTCGGCAGTAGGGTCGGAGGCGAGCTCTGCCCCCCTGCCGCCTCCGAGTGCCGCTGGGGCTGCACGGGGGAAAGAGTAGAGCAGAGGAGGTGAGGCGCCGGGCAGCGCGGCGTCTCCCAAACCTGTTGTGCCGTCTGGGGGAGGGTGCGGGTGGGGAACCGCCGCCGGTGCCCGTCTCCCCTCTGCCTCACCGCCGTCTTTTGCCCTTGCCAGGCTGCGCGCCACCCGCCCTCTGAGGAGGCTCCTTCGCCCCGCGCGGAGGAAGAGGAGGAGGAGGAGGCGGAGGAGGAGGATAAGGATAAGGGAGGAAGGCGCGGCCCCAGCCGCCGCCGCCCAGCCGCCGTCCCGCAGAGCGCTGGCCGCGGGGCGCCGCGGCGGCAGCAGGCGCGCAGCCCCCTCCGCCTCCCCGCGCCCGCCCGCCCGCGGCGGCGGCGGCAGCGGCTCGGGGCGCCCGCACGGCGACGGCGAGCCCGAGCGGCGGCGGCGTCCCGGCGCTGGGCATGGGGCGGCGGCGGCGGCGGGGGGCGCTGGCGGAGCCGGCGGGCGGCGGGTGCTGCTGCTGCCTGGCGGCGGCGCTGCCGCTGCTGCTGCTGCTGCTGCCCGCCGGGTGCCCGGTGCGGGCGCAGAACGACACGGAGCCCATCGTCCTGGAGGGGAAATGCCTGGTGGTGTGCGACTCCAGCCCCTCGGCCGACGGCGCCATCACCTCCTCCCTGGGGATCTCGGTGCGCTCGGGCAGCGCCAAGGTGGCCTTCTCCGCCACCCGGAGCACCAACCACGAGCCCTCCGAGATGAGCAACCGCACCATGACCATCTACTTCGACCAGGTCAGACGCCGCCCGCTTTGCCTTCGCTGCCCCCCGGTATTACACGCCTGATTTCCTTCTCGCTCCCCCGCCGCCTGCTAACGCTGACCCACCACTTCACAGCTCCCCAGGAGGAGTTTGGGAAGTTCTCGTAGGTGGCAGCCGGGCTTTCCTGGGGCGGGGGGGGGGGGGGCTGAACGGTCCTGTCCCATCGCTAACACGTACAGAGGGGACCCCTGCCCTGGGACCCCGTGCCTCGGACTCTGGCGGGGGCGTCCCGCAGCAGAGGATTGCCCCGGGCAGTCAGGGGTGACCCCGCGGAGAGGGGAGCGCATCCTCATTTGGGGGACAAAGGGAGGAAAGCCGCTAGCTGATGGGCAGTCGCCAGATCTGCCGCTTCCGAGCGTGTCTGGCAGTGTCACGGCACCTCCCGGGGGATGGGAGGGCAGAGGAAGAAGAGGGTGTTCCCCGTGTACAACACCCACGTTATCAGACGAGGCGGGCAGTGGCCCCGGTGGGTTAGGAGCGGGGTTATCCTTCACCGTTTACGCCGGACAGATGGACAGAGCATCAAGTATCCCGAACTGGTCGCTCTGCCCTTTCCCCGCCGTCTTGCCTGCCTCCCGGAGTCCATGCCCCGTCGTTACGCTTGATTTTTTTTTTTTTTTGCGATTAAGTGTACTTGTTTTGTTTTGTTTTGTTTTACTGTCCCCGATGCCTGAAGTGGTATTTCAGGGTCAGACAAAATGTGAACACACACAGTTTTCTATCGTGTTTTTTTTTTTCTCTTTTTTTTCTTTTTTTTTTTTTCCAATCTGTCTGTCCACCTGTCATTCATCTGTCTACCTGTTCCTCCTAATGAGTTTCCACAGTTATTCCTCGTGTACAAGATCCCATAATGTCAGACCAGCAGAGAAAAAAAAAAAAGTTTCTTCATGTATAGTGTATTTTATATATGCTTTACCCAACAATGCTCAGTTCTCGGGAGTTTGAAGGCGTTGTTCCCTCGGTTCGCACAATAACAAATTAAATTTTCCCCTTTTCTTCGAAACAATGGGGTTTTGCCCCTCGTGGTGCCTCTCTCTCTTTTTTCTTTTTTTTTTTTCTGCATTTTATTTTTCTTCGTTAATACCGAGATCGCAGACTGCAAAACTGAGTGAAGCTGCACGGGAAACAGTGACAGCCGCCGGGCCAGGCGGGAGCGGGGATGCAGCCAAGACCCGTGGGGGCGAGCACAGCGGAGCAGCCAGCAGGGGCTCACCCCACGGGAGCACCGCAGGAACGTGTTATTTATTTATATATTCTTTATTATTATTATTATTATTATTATTTTCTGTTGCAACTTCTGCCAGAGGGCTCAGCTCTTTTTTTTTTTTTAATTTAATATTTATTTATTCTTTTTATTTTGTTTTGATTTAAGAACCGTTGAAATATATGGCAAACTGAGACTGTTGTCGGGAAAGAGGTGTAGGTTCTTTCCAGCCACCCGAGGAGGTTGCGTGCCAGTCGACACAGCCGTCCAGAGGGATGGAGAGGCATGGGAGGCAGATGCTGGTGCTGAGGATCTTTTTCTTGGTTCCTCTCAGATGAAAAATATCATGGTCCGATTTTAGTTGTATATTCTATTAAACTCGAGGACAAATCTGTTTTCAGTAGTGCTAGCTGAAAATGTACTTTTGCTGATAAGTTCTGGGTTTGCTTCACTACTCACCACCACCACCCCTTGTCACCTTTGCTTCATTGACAGCACTGTGTGGACATTCGTACTTCATCCTACAGGGTTTGGAGTTCATCATTGTGTAACTAAACCATTTATGATCTGTGGTGCATTTTAAATACTTCTGTAACTTGTCTCCTTTCTCCTGCAGTGCACTTTTAATTGCACTGCAAATGCCATTTGGAGTACACTTTATATTGGTCGTGGAACTTGTGTCTGATTTTCACAGTCACTTTGCTAAGGTGGGGGCTAATCTTTCTTTCTTTCTGTGTCTCTCCTCCACATCCCCCCTCTTTTTTTTCCCCCTTTGTTTACTTTCCAGGTATTAGTTAATATTGGCAACCATTTTGATCTTGCTTCCAGTATATTTGTAGCACCAAGAAAAGGGATATATAGTTTCAGTTTCCACGTGGTCAAGGTCTATAACAGACAAACCATCCAGGTGGGTTGTGATCTAAAGAAAATGATATCTTGCCTTTTTCAAATGTTCATCTCTAGACTGTTTTTTTGTTTGTTTGTTTGTTTGTTTTGTTTGTTTGTTTTTTTGTGTGTGTCTTTTTTTTTTGTTTTGTTATTTAACAAACCCAGAAAATAAAGAATGAGGCTGTAGGTTATTAATTAAAGGGGTGTTCGTGCATGATGAAAATCATGCATTGCCTTAGTTTAATTCATCCATTTCTAACCTGTGCAAAAGTTTAATGACATGCACAGGACAAACAAGTCACTGAGAGCATTGACAAAACTTAGATTCTCTCTCTTTGCACTTTTTAGGTAAGTTTAATGCAAAACGGCTACCCAGTGATTTCAGCTTTTGCAGGGGATCAGGACGTCACCAGAGAAGCAGCCAGCAATGGGGTCTTGCTCCTCATGGAAAGAGAAGACAAAGTGCATCTCAAACTGGAAAGGGGTAACCTCATGGGAGGGTGGAAATATTCAACCTTTTCTGGCTTCTTAGTCTTTCCACTATAAAGGAAGGCCAAATAGGAGACAGATTCATGAGCTGGAGCAAGGATTCGGTCGTTAACAACATCCTGAACTTGACAACACATGACAATATTTCCGGTCACCCTGTCAGACTGCCGCAGTAGAAGAATGATAACCTTCAATATTTACTTTGAATATTGACAATTCCTCGGGAACCTGCGCCTCTAATTAGTTTTAGACGACAGTGATCTTTAGGAGAAATGAAATTATCGACCTGAGCAATTTGTACCTGTGATTGTAAAGTCAATTTTGGATTTTATTGTTGGGATCATTGACTTTCTTCTTCCAATATTTTTTCCCTCTCTTTAATTTTTTCCCCTTTTCTTTCTCTTCTTGTTGTCCCAATAAGACAAATGACTTGGACCACACAATTGCTTTGTCAAAGGCTCACACCAGAGCCAGAAGAATGAAGTGTTCAACTCAATGAGGTGTTCTTTCCATGCTTTATTTCTTTGTGTTGTATAGCCTTAAGGGAAAAAAAAAAAAAAAAAAAAAGGAAAAAAAAAAAAAAAAGAATGGCTTCAGTCTCAATCCTGTATTTTTATGGGGGAGGGTGATTCTGAACATTACTGTGTCAAGAAGTGCTTTATCCAGTGAAGCAAAATTTGCACGATTGGAACTTTATTTGTTTTGTGTTGTTCGTGGTTTTTCATCAACTTTTTATTTTTTTTTGATTTTTGTTTGTGTGCGCTAAAGATGTAAGCTAGATTGATCAATAAGGCAAAACAAAGCACATATATACCCTGTAGCTCTAAGTAAAGCTAACCAGTGAACAATTCTGTCTGCACTTTCTAGCTGATCTTTATAGACCTACTTAGAGAAAGAGAGAAAAAGAGCAAAAGAGCTACATGATTCTTCAATTACAATCTGGAAACCAGTAAAGGAACTGACATTTCTGAATTGTCCTGACATTTCTAGAAGCAACAATGGAGGCTTTGAATATCTTATTTGAACGTGCCCTAAGATATCCTTTACCAACCATGTTTTGGGTGCTTTTAGTTTATATTTGATGTATTTGTTCACTAACGCCTGAGTACACATTGTGGGAGCCCGGAAAGATGGTGGAGTAAATTTTTCCTCTTCCAAATTAACTAAAATCATCTCCAATTGACCTGTCCACGGCAAGTATCTGAGGAGCTGCCCTTAACATCTTTGACAGCATTTGGGAGAGAGGCCTCAGAGGATCAGCAAATACACCTGAAGTTACGCAAATGCCGTGTATTTATTAGTCATGTGTATTCTTCTCAATACAAATAGTCTCAGAATTGCAGGGTTGGAATGTGATCTGTATTGGTGGTTATGAAAAGTTATAATTCCAACTGACAATAGGTAAAATACCAGGCCAACATCAAATACATACTTTTACCTCATTTTCATTAAATAAACCTTATTTATTCGCTTTTTTATGACAGTGTGCTGCGGAAATTCTTGCATGAGGAGGTCCAGAAAGAACGTTTGCATTTTTCTATATGATTTTAACTTCATTAATTTAATTTAAAATACTTCATCTTGCTATCCCACTAGGGTGGATGTGTATAAGAATTTATTTTTGTCAGATTTACTCCTCTGCTACAAAAAAAAAAAAAGGCATTTCCAGCAAATCAGTGGTAGCTAATGTATTTCAGAATTATGGTGGAATTGTCATTTTCATTGTAAATTTATCATCAAAGGGATAAAATCAATTAAAGTCATATATTCTTAAAAAAACGTTATCTGTGTTGGTTATGATAATTCAGATGACTAAAGCCAATTTTATATTTAATATTTTGGTATATTTTCACGGTTGGTGTTTATTCGCTTCAGCATTTCACTTACCTGGTTACTGAATGAATGAGTTTCAGATTTTGTTTTTTCTCCGGGTTGCATTTTCTGGTTCTTGTGCATTGGCATGATTGTAATGTTTCTACTTGCCGAATATCACAGGGCTATGTTTAAATAGAAGAAATAAAACCTGAGCGAACAACAACCTTTTTTTGTTCAAACACAAAAATAATTATGAAAATAGTTGTTCCAATGGTAAACTATAAACTGTAAAACTATTTTTAAGTCTAGGTTTTTGTGTTTAAAATTTGCTTTAATCTCTCAAGAAGATATACACTGATTTTTGTTCACGGTCCCAAGTTTTCAGTTTCTATTACATTCCCTCAGTGTTATTTTGAAATTATGACTACCATAATCATATTCAGTTTTCCCATTTATCTTGGTTGATCTGCCTTAAATGAGACAGTGATGTCTTAGCTCTAGCTCTCTCCTGAGCCAAACAAGGCTAATGACAAGGTTTTCTTTGGACATATTCTTGGATTTTTCTTAAGATAATGAAGCTGCAAAATCTGAATATCCCATTTCATAAATTAAAGTTCCGTAATTTTGGCCATGTTTATGTTATAAAGCTAAATATGTTTATATGATTACCAACCTCCTGAACATGAAGCAAGGTCTCTAATATACCACTGTTACATTAAATGGAAACAGGGTAGTAAATTCTTATGGTACACTAATTAGAAACATGGCTACATGGCTTTTTTGGAGTCTTTTGTTGTTGTTGTCGTTGTTGGGGGAGCATATTTGTTCTTTTTCCCCTTTCACTTTGTGTTGTACCTGAGTTTGAGAAGGTGTATTTGTCTGTCACTAGCAACAGTAGACATTTTGATATACATATAAGGAGTAAAGACACCCTTATATGTGTTAGGGAAGGTATACATACATTAGCAGCGTTGTAGAATGCAACAAGAAATATTATGTGAAGCTGCTTGAAGGAGCCTCCTGGCACGTAAAGAAAAGGATTATCTAAAATAATTTATAAAAATAAATTGATTGGGTATCATTAAGAGTTGGTGCAAAGTTCATGTTGAGAGGCACTACAAGACTTAGTAATTGTAAAACACATCATAAGGAAGCAGGCCAGTGGCACAAGAGAGCTCTGCTTCCTGTGGGAGTAATAACACAACATTCCTTCCAACAACTTTCAAACTTTCTCATAAATTGCTGTGTAACCCTGTCATAAATTATTCCTCTGAGAACACTGTTAGTTTCCCTTCCAGGGACCAGCTGTGTCCTTCTCACCTGGGTGTCTTTGGAAACTATTGTTTTATTGTTCCTTCAGTGTACATTTGTCAGACTAGAAGCCAGACGTAGATCAAGAATTATAAATACTCATCATACACTTCATTGTCTTCCTCTAGATCTTCAACTTTTATATCCATAGATTGAACATGGTCTTTCAAAAATCTGTGTGCCCTTACCTCCTTCTGATTCAGTGGGTGTGATGGATGTGCCGCGTCTCTCATTACTGGTCAGCATCTTGGAAGCTGGATCAGTTTATACTGATGGTAGGAGGAAAAAGACAGACAGGGTGACACTAAGGAGATGTTTAGCAGTTATATTTTGCTTGTTGACTGTGACATTTTTAACTTCTAAAAAGAACATTTTGTTTTTATTGACCAAATTTCTATTTCACAAGCTGTCAAAGTAGAAAATATGCTAAAAGGGCCTGTTTACTGATGAAGTTATTCAGAAATAGCTGAAAGTGGTTTCATATCTTTGCACTGTGACATTCATTTCTGGAATAGGCAGGGTCACAGGTAGAGTTGATTAAAAATAATTCTTATAATTAATAGTTTTATTTAAATCCAGGATATATTCGTAGTATTAACAAGCACCCAAAGATCAGTATCACTATGATATTTACGATTTTCATCGGTAATGACTTGTCATCTCAAAACCCATTGAAATTATATATAAATAAATAATATAAAAAATGATTCACCTGTTTTTCACCATTTTTTTTATACTATTGCAACGCCAGGGAAGGTCTCTGGGTCATTGCATGATTCCTAGTTTTTGAACTTCACGCTGTCTTATAAAATTGTTCCAGTACCATCTTTGATCAGATGAATTATGTCCATTTTTAATAATGGTGTTAAATAATGATACTTCATTGTAAAATAACCACCATTTTAATGGAGCAGATTCTTTTGTCTGGCTTGACTTCACTTGTCAGAATGTTCAAAACAAATTTATGATTACTAATTGTCTTTTAACTCAATCATATTAACAGGTTATAAACTCCGTAGAATTATCAATATCTATCATGACTGTAGTTAGACACAGATTAGGTAGTTTTCCAGATGATGAAGCTTTTGATCAGCTGCTTATATAATCAATTATCAGCAAAATTCCAGCATACCATAGTAAAATAAATATATAGTCTTTTGAATGAAGAGGCTAATTCTGCTTGTTTTACTTCTGTATAGTCTATTCCTCTATAGGAGATCTTATGAAAGGCATCAGTAGCGTTGGGCCTGAATCGTAGGGCCTGGATTTCAGTTATGTTTACTTTAAAAAAGCGTGATAATAATCACTGCAAAGCCTTAGTTAACATGAAAAATATTTTTCAGTTTAAATTTATTTCAATTCTAATCATAAACCTGGTAGTGTAACCAAAATCCTACAAATATCTCATGAACTCGTGTTATAAATCCGTTTTCAAAACATCACTGTTTCCAGTGTTTCACATAGCTGATCTTTTCCTTGTTAGCCAGTATTAGTAAAATTCAAAGACCACTAATTGTATTTTATACTATCTGAGTGTAATCATGAAAATGCACTTTACATAGCAAGTAACACGTAGCATATCACTTTTCTTTCCAAGTAATATACACTGAGTATTTAGCTAACCCCCTCAGCTCTTCATCAGCAATATAAAGGTGGCTAACTTACTAGGTCTCTGCAGATTATGTGCCATAGATAACATAAATAATGGCTTAGCAAGACAATGAGAAGTAATTGAGTACTATAATTAATTCTGTAAGTAATAAATAAGCAAGGAAATAAAAGTAAAAAAAAAAAATCTGTATCAATGATATCAAGGTGGTAGAAAATCATGCTCCAAAACTCAGGAAATATTAAAGTAGATGGACAGAGAGATGACTTTTTCTGATATTGTTTGGCCTTCCTTTTTCTGAAACATTAACTAAACAACTTGTTATTTTATTTATTGTCATTCTAAACATAAAACTGTTTATCTCTGCTTACATCCAAAAGTACAAAAAAATAATAGCTAGTGACCTTATATATTTAAGCACTGAGAACTGCCATAGTTCAGGTAATATTAAGGTAAAATGAAACAGAGTAAATAAAAAAAATAAAAGACTTCATTGCCTCAAGTTCTGAATGTTATGTTAAGCTTCATAACAGTTAAGCTTCTGTTATGAGTGAATCTCATAACAGAAGTTATGTTGTGTAATGCATTGTGGGAACTGTTTCAGAATATCAGAAAGAGATGTTAAAGGGTAGAGATTCAGTCTGTCCTTCTATTGACAATTGATAAGAAATCCACAAAACATATTTAAACTGAAAGTGAAAATATGTCCATTATATTTACTTGTTTATCAGGAATAATTTTTATATGCTGACTTAATTTAGATTGTGCAAACGTTTTCTGTATGATGCATTATATTGACACATAGAATGAGTCATGCAGAGTCCTATGGTGACTTCAGTGAAGAAAGGATAAAGAGTTTTCCAATTTCATATGTGTTCTCTAAGAGAAATAACCTACCACAGAACCAATGTTGCTGCTATATCTTTTTTTTTTCCTTTTTTTTTTTTTTTTCCCTAGAAAATATATAAGAACTTAATTCAGAAAGTATCTTGTATCTTTTGAATTTTATTAAATTATTTATTGTTACCAGCAGCAGAATTTTATAGGCCCTTTCCATAATAGTAAAACTATTTTAGGATGTAGTTTAAATGGATGTAGATAGACTCCAGCAGCTTGCTCCTCTCACCTAACTTTTGTGGAGAGGCATGTGTTTTCAGTTAAATCTTATAATCTCTCTAGATACAACTGTCCCTGAATCCTGACCCTAATTACTTTACCTGGACGGAGAAAGCATCCATTTTTTTCTTCTTCTTTACAGTGGTTTCTTTTGTTTTCCTACACTTCATGTGTTAAAACTATCCAGTAGAGAAAAGATTTCATTCATACTTGTGTAAGCAACACTTTCATTTCTTTCTCTCCTCTCTTACTCTTTAATTCATATTCGAAAGTCTAATGTTTATTTTCTAAGAGCATTTTTTAAAATAATGCTTTTCCATTCAACCTGTCATTCATAACTATGTAATACATCCTTCATGCAAAATGATGACAGCTTTAGTTGGTTGCTCACAAGTTGTCTGATCCCACATCTCATCACCCAAAACTCTCAGTTAAGAGAACTCACCCTAGTTAATGAAGAAATAGAAATCTATTAAAGAAAAACAAAAACAAAAAAACAAACAAACAAAATGAAATTATGTATATAAATCAGTGACTTCTAGTAAATATTTTGAACAATTTCAGTTTGTTTTCTCAGCACAATTTACATAACTAAGTGACTTGGCATCTCTTGATTCTCATAAATCCCCATAAAATATTCTACCAATAGAGATGCTAGGATTTTTTTATTTTTTTTTTATTTTTCTCTAATGGGGTGTTTACAAAATACAGACCTTCCTGTCTACATGTTAGGGCATTGGTCAAGAATGAGAAATCAGATTTTTAAGTACCCAGTTATCTTTTTGATTGAGCACTTTACGAGAAAGAGAGAACAATGTGCAGGAATTAGAGGGGAAGGGAAGAAACCCTGTTAACACAGTATTAAGGTAGCTAACTGTTCTTGCATATATGCCAAACTCAAAAGTGTATACCCATACACTTTTAGTAGATACACACACACACATTTCGTTTTATGAAAGTGTTTATAAAATATAGTGGTTCAATACAGATCTATTACACAGTGTACCCCACTCGTGCATGAAATGCCTCACTGTATAACAAATATATAAGCCATCCCCAAGCAAACTTTACAAAACTATCTTTACAGTGCTATAGGAGCCAGAGATAAAATGGCAGATAACACATTTCAGACCAATGGTCATTATATAAAAAGTGAGATAAATGTTTTGGCATTTTTCTCTTCCCCTCAGTCAAGAAATAGTTTACCACCTGAAAGCAAAAATGTAGCCCACATGCATTATATAACATGATCTAATTTTTAATGAAAAAATATTTTTTTTCTTTAAAAAATAGTTTTTTGAAAAATTAATTAATTTCCATTAATTTTAATGGAAAGAGACTGACTTATTTGGCTTCAAGTCCAGATCCTCTCTAGTGTTTTTGCCTGTAGCATGCTTTTCACCTGTACATTAATGTTTTTCAGGTCTTCATAGGTCATGTCTGAAGTAACTGATTAGAGGCCATTTTGCAAGTGTACTTTAACATATTAAACCCATGAGAAACAGGCTCTCTTACCACACTGCTGATTGTCAGATATTTAGGAAATAAAGCTTAAAGTATCTACATCATGCTTGGAAATAACTAGGCTCATACATTTCAGATAGGAGTTGAGTTGCTGTGGGCTCTATCAATGCACAGGGCAGCCTGGTGTAGCGCAAGACAACTTGGAGCAACATTTAATTGGCATGACAAAGTTTAGGCTTAGTATCTCAAGAGTGCTCTCGTGCTGGACTTAAGATTGGAAATCAGCATATGCTTTCTTGTAACAGTACAGATGGTGAATTAATCTGGACTTGAAAAGAAGTTCCCAGTCACATTTAATTCCCCAATAACATAGATTTAATGATCTCTTGGGAAACAAACAAACAAACAAACATAAAACCCCATGTAGGCTCCCATTTTGATATTCCTCTGCTTGACTGTCTCCTCAGTGTCATTGCTTTCCTGTATGGGGAAACCAATACTGGACACAACACTCCAGGTGGGATTACAAGTGTCAAAGATAGAGAAACAAGCATTTTCTTTGTACTGCTGACTATGCTTTTTCTAATATACCCAACCATGCAATAAACCTTCATTGCTTTGAGTTTGCACTGCTGGGGGTTCAACTTATTACCCCAGGAAATCCATTTTTTATTATTTTTTTTTCCTGCAAAATTTATGTCTGTCCAGTTGGCCCCAGACAGTAAATGCTGCATGCAGATATTTCATTGTAGGTGCAGGACTTCCTACTTTGCTGTACTACACGAATTTCTGTCAGCCCAGCTCTCTAGTTAAAGTACTGCCAAAGTACCACTGAACAGTAATCCTCATATTTACCATAATCATTTCTTTCTCTAAACTTGGTGTCCACAGACTAGTTGTATTTTGCCTTGTAATCAGGTGGCTAATGAAGAAAATGGTGGAAGCCCTAGTACTGATCTGTGAGGAAAGCCATTTGTAACCATCTGGCAAAATGTATTTCAAATTGTTGCTCATAACCAGTATTACATCTTGTTTTTACTGCTGACATGCAGTGAAGTTCATATCATCCAACTTGAATGCAAAGAGGAGACCATGCTGACAGCCATGATAAATTCAAGGTAACCATCATCCTCTGTCCATCAAACCAATCATCAGAGAGGGCAATCAGCCCCATCAGGCGTAATTGTCCATTTAAAATCCATTCTGTCTGTTCCTATTTGACTGGTCATTCACCACTGTCTACGGATGACTTTCATATGATGCTATTCTCTGTGATCTTCAGGAGACTGAGGTGAGGCTGAGCAGCCTGTAGTGTCCCATATCCTCTTTTCTCTCTTTCTGTTCTTGAAGAGGAATACATGTATGACACTTCCCATTCTCTAGTCACTACAGACCTCTCCTGATCACCTAGTTTTGAAAGATGACTTTGGCCAGTTCCCTCATTGACTTCAGATATATCTCATGTGGTCTCATGAACTGCCATGTATCCACTTTGCTCAACTGATCTTTAACTCATCTCTGCATACCCCAGGCAATGCCACTAAGCACAGAGACCTGGAAAACCTAAGGACATATGTTAGCAGCAACTTGAGCAAATAAAGCTTTGAGCACTAGAGTCATTTCCATATCTTCATCACAAGATCCCCTAGTCTTCCTCTGCCATATTTACATAGGTAAACTTTTGCCTTTTACCTCCCTTGCCTCTGCACCTCTGGTAAATTTTTGCCATTTACCTCTCTTGCCTCTGCAACTACCTTCACCTCCCTTTTTGCCATTCACCTCCCTTGCCAACTGCAATTGCAGCAGAATTTTGGCTTTCCTAAATTCTATGCCCAATCAATATTTTTAATCTTCTTCCTGATTGCAAAGCTTCTTTCAGTCATCTAAAGAAGGATTCTTCTTTTTTTTTTTTTTTTTTTTTTTTTGCCTCTTGATAGGAAGATCTGTAGCGGAAACCCATCACAGCAGCATTTTCATTACCCTCCCTTTGATCCTGACCTATAAACTCTCAGCTGGCTAGTGAACCATTACATTGCAAAGCCCCATGATTTCAAGCTACTATTCTGCATAGAGTATAACTTCTATTTCTTCTGTTCCCAAGCTGTACTTCCTAAAGAGCCTGTAGCCAGAAACTGCAGTGCAGTCATGTGAGCAGTGTTTCTGTTATCCTGCAACTGCTCACAACTTCTAATTCCTCTATTTTTATTTTTTCTCATGCTGGAGGAGTTTGTGTGAGCTGAGATAGGCTTCCATGCTGCCTTCTTAGGGAATATATGGGAACCTTCTTTATCATCTTGTCACCCAGACATTTACCTTTTTTCCTCCTATTCCACTTCTCTCAGTCTTTCATCTTCATTCCTTGAAACCAAAGCCAAAATCAAGCAACCAAACAAGATACCAAGAGCAAATTACTTTAAAGCTTTTGCCATTAGGCTGGCAATCTTGTTTGCAAAAAATGCTTTTGCTCCACTTTGTCAGATGGAACCAACCATTGCTTGTTCCTATGTGTTCCTATGGGCATGCCAAAACCTTGCATGGGATACCAGCCCACAGGCAGGTACTGGCACACAAGACACTTCTGTGTTTACCTGAGCCTTTTCCTTTCACTAGAAAGACTGAGGAGTCTCAAAACATAGTCTCTCAAAATCTTCAGGGTTGTCCCCCCTTGATAAACTTATTTTCTCTTGGCTGTTTGTATTCACATGGATGAGTAGCAAGGAATTATATAATTCAGAGACTGGTTGAGCCTTTGTAATATTTCTACAGATTCCTAGATTCCTATATATGCCCTCCAGATCTGCTTAGAAATAGGCAATGAATGAAGAGATAAGGATGTGGAGCTGGCACCTCCAATACTAATTCTTTGAGGCTTGTTGCGAGCAGAGGAAAATTTATGATTACACTCTGTGACATTTAGACACTACCCGAATGCTTCAGCATCAGCTAATCTGACAATAGGAACAATAATGTACTTTATTCATTCATATTTTTACCATTGTGTGTCTTTAAAGCACCTTAAAGTCAGGTAAATATGAAGAAACAGAAACAAGCATATTCCAGAAGAGATAAGATGAAATGAAATGAATGACATGTTGAAGAATATGGAAGGCAAGAGAACAGTATCAAATGAAATGCAGGGATCCTGTTTGGAGGGGGCTGTTAGTAGGACTGAAAATAAATTAGTGAAATGATAGATGGGACATGGGGGGGAAGATAAATTATGTGTAAAAAATGGGGCATATCTTGAAATACTAGAATAAGAATCAGAGACTAGTATTTTTTATCAGAGTTGAAAAAAAAGATTTACAGAATGAGAGTCTCAAGGCAAAAGTTGTAACAAAATGCAGGGAAAGAGAAAAAAATACAGACTGAGCAAGGGAACAAATAAATTGGGTTTCAAGGGCTGTAATGCATCTGGTCAGACTGCAATGAGAATGAGTATAGGGAAAGAGAGAGTGAAAGAAGCTGTGACTTATACAATACCAAAAATATGTGGTAAGGCAAAGCAACATAGAGATGTACAGTCTGATGCAATAGTGGTGGAGCATGAAAGAAGGGACATAGCTTTTACAGATTGTTTCCAAGTTAGAAGGAAAAAATCAATTCACAAAAATAGGTGAAATATTTAAGGTTTTGTGTGTTTGACTCAAAAATGCAGCAAATGGATGGAATTCTGAGCACTTCTTTATTTTTCTTTTCTCACTACTGTTTGTTTCAAGGGTTTTTGTTCCCTCTTGTTTCTTTTTAACAACCTCTCCATTTATGTTAGTTCCTTTCATTCTCTTCAAATGACTCATCAGTACTACCAACTGTTGAAAATATAGCCAGTATGAGTAGTTCCTGCCTGCCAATGCCAGTGGGAAGCGAAGCTTGTGTTCATAAAAATGGGTTTCTTCTGTTGGCCCATTGAAAGACACCATCAGACTAATTTAGGGCCAGATAGTCTTCATCTTCCCCATTGTTTCCCTTTGGTGGTCTCTGTGTGTCTCTGGCAAGAATGACGCTCTTCCAGAGGGGTGCTTGTTCTTCACTCTTCTTTGCCAAGTCCATATGAAGTGGATGGGTCTGGTTAGCCACGATTCTTCTGGTCCCAAAAAGCTGACTGAAAACAACAGAAAAAAATAATTGATGCATGTTTTGAGTTTATAATTTTGCCTCAATTTTTAAAATCTGCTGTAGATTTAGTTGAAATATTTCAGTTCTCAATTTGGGGAGGGGGGCTATAATGGAAAATATATATATTAAATACGCTTTCATGGATTTTATTTTTATCTCTTTTTGATTAAAGTCTGTGAATTGTGTGACCAGATAAACACAGTGAATATAAACACTTTAAAAAGAAGAATACACTTAGGAGGAGCAATCCTAACACTCTGCCATGGCCCTTAGGCATTGCCAGTCCTGACTGTCCCTGCAGGGCTGACCCCCTGGGCTCTGATACCCTGCCCATGACCCAGGACCCCACATTGCCCCTGGGGGCCATCAGCCCCACAGCAAGACTGCAGCAGGGCCGGTTTACAGCTCCTCACAGTCCGGCCCTGCCAGGCTACAGGCCTTGCCCAGCTGGGTTCATCTACAGGCTCACATCCAGGCCTGACCACAGGCTTTTCTTTTCACCTGGAGGTTCCTGCTGTCCAGGCTACCCCAGTGCCTCCAGCTGCCCTGCTTCTGGTAGGGTGGTGAAATGGGGCCTGGCTTCCAGGCCCTGTCCTGATGTCCCATTGGGAGCCTCCCAGATTTGAGATGTCCTAGCACCCTGGAGTTACCAGCTTCTGTGGTGCCTCGACACACACACTGTTGGGCTATGGAAAAATGTCCAACATCTTGTATGCTGTTTGTATAATGTATGTGCAATTCACACTAAAACAAGCCAGAAGCCACATCCCCACTTGGACTACTATACTTTTTCATGAGAAATTACATCTTGCTCTAGGGAAAAGTGAATTTTGTAAGTACGGTATTTCTCCTGTACAATTTACATGGATCCCTCTACAGTTTGGAACACTAGATTATTATTATTATTATTATTATTATTATTATTATTATTATTATTATTATTATTGTTGTTGTTGTTGTTGTTGTTGTTGTTGTAGTTGTTGTTACTTTGTAGTTGTTATATTATTGTTGTTTGTTGTTTTGTTGTTATATTATTGTTATTAATGTAGCAATTAAGAGTTTATTATTCACTCTTACTAACTTGAAATAGTAATTGATTCCATTCTCATTCAATTCATCTGGAATTTATTTTCCTTTGATTAGAGTGAGGCAGGCTGAGGTATAGTGAGTTGGTATTTGTCTGTTCACTATTGCTGAAATGTCACCATTCCTTTGATTGGATTTATGTATATATTAAGGTCATTTGATCATCTTGCCAGGCTGTCCAGAGTAGTTTACAGTTTTATCTGGTTAGGAACTTCATTTATCCAGTGATGCAGTTACTGAGATAATAATTTGTCTATGAGTTAAAGTAAATCTTCCAGAAAAGCATATAATGATCTCTTCAGTAGATGGCAGTGCTGGGATTAAAACTGTTGCTTGACTAATATGCAAATTCCTGCCTGCTGGGATTTAGGTGTACAAAGGCTTTTCAGGGCATTCTCATTTTTAAATTGGGGCTCTAGTTTTCTCTGAATGCTGAAACTGTGGGGAGATGTATTTCTATTGGCTCAGAAAATATAAAAAAAAAAAAAAAAAAAAAAAAAAAAAAAAAAAAAAAAAACAGATCAAATACCACAAGTATGATCAGTTTGCTCCAGAGAGCTGATGCACGCATGATCAAGCTAAAACTGTGGAAAACATATAAAACTCCAAAAGTACTAGTTTGTCTACTCCATAACAACAACACTTTTGCTGTTCTCTGAATTGTTGCTAGTTCAGATGTCATAGGTTCTGAATACACAGCTTCTGTATGGAAATATTATAATTTTAGCTTTCTTCATCAGAATCAGTAATCAGTAATCATAATTCATCAATAATTCATCAATAATCCCTATATTATGGAGAATTTCTCTCTATATGACATCAGAAAGGACTCCATTACTGGGTTCTCGTGACTTCATAAACCATTCCTTAAATTATAATGAAGAACATTTTCCTACCAGGATAAAATATATAAGGTAGGAAGTTTTGATTCCTTATAAGGTCGAAAATAGAGATTTATGTCCCTTCATGATTTATTTTTTTTTTTTTTTAACAGGATCATTTCATAAAAGATGGTTTGACAGAAATCTCTTTAAAGGTCATTTATCTTAATGTCATGTATTAGGTAGTTCACAGAAAACTTCTCTGGAGTACAGAATAAACAGCAATAATTTCCTGCATCATTAGGGCTTTAGGACATAATGAAGGTCTCTCTTGGATTAGTGTTGTCTTGTATCTTGTGTGGATAGCTAAGGATGGTTTATTGTGGCAATTTCAATGCGTGGTGGCAGCATATCATCTGTTCAGAAAGCAGGCTAAGGAGAAACATCACAACTACACATAAAGCAATGCTGAGTAATGTATTCCAGATCACATACTTAAGGTAATAATACTAAATTTGTGAGCAGCTAGGAATTCTCAGTTATATTGATGATACGTGTATTGACACAGTACCTCAGAAAGGCTATGGAGATAACGCCTAGATCTTTCTACTCTTCTCAGCCCCAGAAAAAGAGAATTTGGTGTTTTCTAGTAGTAGTAGCATGTCTATGGGAGATCCACAAGTTAGATCTAATGGGGCAAACTATTATACTTTAGAATAAAACAAACAAACAAACAAACAACAACAACAAAACCAACAAAAAAACTGCTAGCATTTTTTTACATCAAAAGAGTGGAGATAATTTGTCCACGGTCTATGAGGGACAAAAAAATTGTGAACTTTTTTGACAGAAAATTGAAAATATGTTATAGTTAATAAAATGATGTTGGCATTTATAGTGGCTTATTTTCCAGAAATTCTGTTCATTAGGAAAGTATAAAATTAAAAAAAAAAATAAAATAAAAAAAGTTTTATCTGTAATTTAAACGTTTCCAAAGGAAAGGAAAATATCTTCAAACACAACAAGATTTAGAAAACAGCATATTTGGTAGTAACAGAAATACATATTCTGAAACTTTGAACCTAAATTGTCAATGTTGTGTTTCAGTGGGACTTGAAGACCGAGGACTCCTGGATATTCTACAGAGATGCCTTTCTTAAGCCCAAGATCTTAGGAGTTTGGAGGTCAGAATCAAAAAGCCAATTTATAAGAGGCTTCCCTAATGCTGTGGAGTCTGCTAATTCTTCAAGTCCATAGATTAAGCAAACTCTACAGCAAAGATATAGCAATTGTGATAATAATAATAATTATTATTAATTATTATTATTATTATTATTGTTAATATTGTTAATATTGTGATTATTATTTTGTGAAACTGGGTGTTTTAATCTGTGTAAAATAGTAGCATTGACTTGCAGTACTCAGAATCTGTCTTGTTTTGTTTTAGCTGAGACTTTTCTTTTACAAACTAAACTTCCCATCAACAACATGCATATGCATGGTTACCCACTGTTTATAATTATTAAATAGAGACACAGAAAGTCACTTTTTCAGAATTGTAGAAATATATAAAGAAATAAAGTATCATTACCTTTGTCTACTTTATTATTATTATTACTACTATATTCACCAGTAGATTCACCATTCATCTCTCTGGAAACAATTCCTGGACTATGTAATCTCATAACTAAATCAGTGTGAGGAGCTTGCTCTCAATTTATTGGAAGATTATAAAATAATGTGAACTGGAGAATTTACTATCCACTTTATACTCATATTCTGCAAAGAACTACAAACCACAAAGTAATGGAATACAGAACTCTTCTTGCAAAGAATATGCTAACTTTATCTAAGACAAGAGATGTCACTTTGAGCTTGAGAAATATTAGAGTTCTCTTGAAGGAATAAAATAGCCTTCTTAATCCTGTTTTTAAAATGAAAAAAAATGTAGCTAAAATAGTTTTCATTGGCTGGAATAAAATTCTTATTCTTTTCAATATTAGCAGTGGTTTCAGATCTGCTGGTACATAGGTCATCTGTCTACTGCTACAGCAGGCTAAGATGCTGTGAGAAGCAAAACCTTCTGAAGCATTTTTACTTTATCTTGCAGTGAAGGAATATGATATGCCTTCTGGCAATAGTATGTCCCTCTCAGCTCACGGATGACCTGAGATCTTTTGAGGCATAGATATCATTGTAGAGTTACAGCTTCTCTGCAGCATCCCCTAAGCAGCCAGTCCTAATGGCAAATCCACTGCCTCAGAAGCCTAGAGTGATCCTACCTAAATCCCTCTTCAAGTGCTTCCTGAAGCCAAAGAGAGAGTCTGTGCATGTTAATGTTGATATTTTCAATATCAATTTAGCAGCAGAATAACCCTGTTGATTTTCTGGAGAGATGATGTTTATTAATTGTGATTCCATATGCTGTGCTGTAGGTGCCTTATAGAAATATATGAAGACAAGGTCCCAACCTGAAGAATTTACAAACTGAACAGGAATAAAATAAAATAAAATAAAATAAAATAAAATAAAATAAAATAAAATAAAATAAAATAACATCAACAACCAACTAACCAACCAAAAAAAAAAAAACACAAAAAAAATAAACAAGGGAAACAAAGGATAGTCTGTCAGAACATAGTTGTCAAGCAGATAGATTTGGAATTACTTTTTGTTCTTGCTTTTAAATCTTGTAATTTTCCTAACTATAGTTGCCCTTAGCCACAAAATTCCATGGAAGCTTTAGCAATCTGGGAACTGAACTTTCATGAAAATAAAATTTTAAGAGACAGTAGTCCTTCCCTAAAATACATATTTTTTGTTTTTTCTGCCTTCAGTTGTAAGGAATTCTAACCTATTTTGAGGAGGTTAAAAGAACTTCTCTAATGCTGTGTTGAGAAAATATAGTTTGTTGGGTTTATGTGGCAAGGGGGGGGAAAGGGGGGGGAAGGGGCGGTAGGGGCTGGAGGGGTGACCCTTGTAAGAAGAGTCTAGAAGTTGCCCCATTCCAGTTTCAGCCAACTCCAAAAGGGATCTGCTCTTGGCTAAAGCTGAGCCAATGAGTGATGCTGATTGCACCTTGGTGAGAACATATTTAAGAAAGGGAAAAATCTCTGTGCAACAGCTGTGAGAGCAAGGAGTGAGAAAATGTGATAAAAAAAGCAATTAGACACCGAAGTCAGTGAAGAAGGAGCTGGAGGACATTCCCCTGCATCTTGTGGAGAAGACCATGGTGAAGCAAGTTTTTCCCTTGCAGCCCATGGAGGACCACATTTGAGCAGATATCTACTCTGCAGCCCATTGAGGGCCTGACACTGGAGCAAGTGGACGTTCCCTGCAGTCCATGGAGAGCCCATGCAGGAACAGGCTCTAGGCAAAGCTGCAGTGTGCAGAGACAATCCTGCGCTGTAACTGCAGCCCATGGGGGACTCATGCTGAAGCAGTCTGTTCCTGAAGGACTGCATCCTGTGTGAAGGACCTATGTTGAGTATTTCTTGAATAAGTGCATTCTGTGGGAAGGACCTACACTGGAACATCCATGAAGGACTGTATCCCATAGGAGGGACCCCATACTGGAGCAGGGGAAGAGCATGAGGAGGAAAAAGTGGAAGAGACTTTATTATGGACTTTAGTATGGCAACCCCTATTTTCCATCACCCCGTGCCACTCAGTGGGGAAGGAGGTAGAATAGATTGAAGTTAAGTCTGGGAACAAAAAGGGTGAGGGGAAAGTGGATTTAGTTTTACTTATTTATATTTTATTATTTTTTATTTCTCATTGCCCTACTTTGTTATTAATTGACAATAGAGTTAATCTCCTCCAAACTGAGTTTAGGCTTAGTGAGTGATTTCCCTGTTCTTATTTCGATTCATGATTTTTTTCATCCTATTTTCTCCTCCTGCCTTGCTGAGGAGGGGGGGTGAGACTGCAGTTTGATAGGTATCTGGTGGCCATGCCAAGGCTAACCTACCAGCATAGAAAGAAATGTAGAAATGTGCTCTTGAACTGTCCTGAGAAGCACATATTAATTTAGCTGTTAAGAAAAGGTCTCTCTTTTCCTAAATAGGTATAGAATTATTTAACAAATCTTGAAATATAGTTTTATTCCTTTTTTTTAGTCTTCCCTGGCAGATGAGTAGAGCACTGGCAAAAGGGGACCAAAGGGGAAAAAAAAAAAAAAAAAAAAAAAAAAAGATTAAGCATGGGCTTGAAGGAAATGAGAATAATTTCAAAAGATATTTCTATATTTCTTCCTCTTTCATGTATTTTTTTTTCTTCTTTTCTATCTTCCTATTAACACAATGTGCCAAAATAATAATGCATATCATTGAATGAACAACCCTCCAGGTATCTGTTTTGATCTGAGTTATATTCCTAAATAACAACAGTGAAAAGTCTGAGATCCTTCCTTCCTGGCATTTGGTTTTATGTATTCAAAAGGGCAATATTTTATTCTGTTAGAAACTTTTTTACTCTCAACTACTTTCAAGCTACTCAGTGTGGTTTTATATATCAAATGCCAAAACCACTTTAACCAAAATCTGTGATACATCCCTTGCCTAAAAGAACTGCATGATTTTAAGACCATAATTGTATCACAGAATGATATTGCTCACTGAGCTGGTCAGAAGAGACTAGGGAATAGAGGGAAAGCTGAAATCTCAGCTGAAACTGAGATTTTACCCAGTCCCTGAAATAAATCCATACAGGTGATGTGGAGCTGGTAGATCTACAGGCTGCTAAAGTCTGTTATCTAACTAGTACAGTAAAACTCAAGGACAGTGAAATGGGATGCTTAATCTCAATGTTTTCATTGCTGAAACATCTTAAATGAATGAATTACATCTGTCTGGAGTGGTTCATTTTAAAGCAGGATCTGCAGAAGTTGTGGAGAGTACTAAGAGAAAGGCAAGAAAATAGATTGGTTCTGTGTTTTGTTGGTGATAGCATTTGATGACAGGAAAAAACAGATGGATTTTATAGTCATAATTCAGTAAGATCAAAGGACCTTAAATTTAACATGTCATGGGCTTCTTTAGTTTTTATTAAGCTAAATATTTGTGTGCTTTAGATTTTAGTAGAGGGAACACTGATAGTTGTATGAATCAGGCTGTAGATATGCCTTTAGGAACTGGATATAGGTTGAGGGCCAAACCCTTCTTAAGTCATGGCAGTCAGCTGTTGTGGATCAAATGAGTTTTACAGAGCATCTTTAGAGGTAAATTTCAGAAGATAAACTGTTTCCTTTTTTTCTCACTTAGAAGATGTTATGGAGGAGATAGAAGTAAAGAAAAACATCTGTGTATCATATGTTGGTCAGGAAAGCAGTTTTGCTTTGTTGTTTAATTTGTGTTTGTTTGCATATGGAAATCAACTGTACCTGAGAATATATTCCAGGATAGAGATGAGATTTACTCCTTTCTAGACTTTCTAGACTAAGCCAAAGTTTGGCTTAGGCAGCATCATAGCGAGATCCCAGAAAGAAAAACTTGCAAGAAAATTGTGTAGCATCATTGAAAGTTTCAAAATTGAGTGCTAACATAGTGAAAAATTATATTGTGCTTGCTGATTTGCATGGCTTCAGTAAATTTCATATTCTTTGTACCTTAAATATGGTGTGTATTCTGTAAAATAGTTTAGAATGATAATGTTTTTCAAAGGTTGCAGTAATGGTTCTCAGAAAGTTTTGTTCTGTTTTTGGTTTGTCATAGATTTTCTTAGCTTTTGCAGGCCTCTTGGGACAAACTAAAAAGGAAAATTAAGACACAGATATGCCTTCCTTTGCTTCTTGGATAGGCAAATCTCAACAATGACTCAAATGTGCATCACTTCGTTTGTTAAGCCTGCATGAATTACACAACAACATCTGAACAGATTATAAAAACAACACGGCACCCTATGTTATAAAGAAAAAGGTAACTTAATATTCCAGCTTTAATTTATGTGATGAGACCGGTGCTCATTATTCCATGCCAGGATCCTGGTGTACATGTGTGCCAGCTGTGAAATTTCCTCAACATTACATTAACAGTCATTCTGTCATTTCCTTAACAGGAAAACCTAGCGATAGCCAGAAGATGCATACAGGAAAGTGCACATGTCCCAGTGCAGCATATGATAAGGATAGAAGTTACTTAATACACATTGGCCAAAAACATTATATTTTTTGATATGGCTGCTATTATATAATACGTGTACCATCTTCAATCATAGAATCATTGAATCATTAAGGTTGGAAAAGACCTCCAAGATCATCTGGTCCAACCATCACCCTACTAACACTGTCACCCACTAAACCATGTCCCTAAGCATCACTTCCAACCTTCCCTTAAACACCCCCGGGGACAGTGATTCCACCACCACCCTGGGTAACCCATTCCAATGCCTAACCACTCTTACATGAGAATAAATTTCTCCTAATTTCCAACCTGAACCTCCACCGGCGCAACTTTGAATCCATTCTGTCTAGTCCTATCTCTACTAATCTGCAAGAAGAGGCTGACCCCCAGCTCCACACGCTTTCCTTTCAGGTAGTTGTAGAGAGCAGTAAGGTCTCCCTTGAGCCACTTATCCAGACTAAACAACCCCAGTTCCCTCAGCTGATCCTCATAGGACTTGGGTTCCAAGCTCTTCACCAGCTTCACAACCTTTCTCTGAACACGCTTCAAGGCCTTGATGTCTTTCTTGTAGTGAGGAGCCCAAACCTGAACACAGTAAATAATAATGTATTGTAATGTGAAATTATGAAAATACATACATAGTGAAAATATCTGGGACTATGCAGCATGTTCTATCTTTGTTACATTTGACTACATCTTTGAGACTGGTTGTAGTGGTATTTTCCTGCTTGTTGGCTGCACTCAGTAGATCATCAAAATGTACTACAGTCAAATAAAAGGGGTTGTATAGCAAATAATATTGTCAGCAGTTGCAGTTTTTTCACTTGATTGATAGATACACTGTATCTAGCAGAGTTCCCCTATCTAAAAGGCACACATACTGCAGTCATAGAAATAAAAAATATCTGTTTATTTATTATTTTTTTTAAATTAAAATACCAGTACTTATTACAGGCCTGGGGCCTGATCCTGCCCCATGGGCCACATGGATCCACTCTCCATGGGCTGCAGCCTCCTCCAGGACACATCCACGTGCTCCACAGGGGGCTCCTCCACGGGCTGCAGTGTGGAGATCTGCTCCATGTGGGACCCATGGGCTGCAGGGGGACAGCCTGCTCCACCAGGGGCCTCTCCATAGGCCACAGGGAACTTGTGCTCCAGCATTTGGAGCACCTCCTGCTCTCCTTGTGCACTGACCTTGGGGGCTGCAGGGTTGGTTCTCACTCCTTTCTCTCCCAGATGCTGTTGTGCAGCATTTTTATTTATTTATTTATTTATTTATTTATTTATTTTGTAATTTACTTTTCATTTTTTATTTCAATTTCTTTAATCTGCTCTTTCAGAGGCCCAACCAGCATTGCTAACAAGCTTGTCTCTGGCCAGTGGCACTCCTTTTTGGAGCTGGTTGGAACGGACTCTAATCTAACACGGAACAACTTCTGGACTCTTCTGACAGAGGCCACCCCTGCAGCCCCTTCAGCTACCAAAACCTTGCCACCTAAACTCATTATATATACAGTGTGTATACACACACACAGATACATGTATATGAAACCTTCTCCTCCCTCTCTCTATATATACAGTACTGATAGAGGTGAAAGTGAGACGTAAGAGAGATTCATAGTAAACAAAGAACAATAGCAGCAGACTAATGAAAATTATCTAACAATCTTATCACCATCAGTGATATGAGAAACCATTCCACCTTAGCACCAAAATCCAGGCAAACCTAGTAGCTCCTTGGCCTTCTAGAGGAGTGGCTCAGATCACAGAATGATGTGTCTTGCCTTCCTATTTTACAATATCTTGTTGGAACATCCCTAATGTGCTGCTGTGCAATATTCTTCACTCAACGTCTGTTTGTCTGAAGAAGAATTTATAAATGAAGATTAGGTTAAGCTATTTGTGATTTTACCTAAACTATGGGACTGATGACTGCACTTCTCAACACTGGGTTAATCCTAGTACTCCCAATACTTATTTGCTGAATTCCAGTTCCATGCAGAACTAAAAACTAGATATGGATCAATCCTTGCATCCCTATGCTCTGGCTTCTTAGATAAAGACATCTAGGCACATAACAATGTTCAAGAAGTGTTTGGACAACATTCAGAAATCTGGATTGATTTTTTGGGTGTTCTTGTGTGGAGTCAGGAGCTATCTTCCTGGAGTGGTAGGTTTTGGCATAGAAGCAGTGACAAACAGGTTTGCACTCTCACTGGTGTAGAATCAAATGACTGACAACAGATTATTTGGCTCAACTGAGGTCATATATTGACTTTGCAGGGACAAAATTAGAAAGGCCAAAGCTCATCTGGAGCTCAATCTGGCTACTGCCGTTAAAGATAACAAAAAACGTTTTTATAAATACATCAACACAAAAAGGAGGACTAAGGAGAATCTCCATCCTTTACTGGATGTGGGGGGAAACTTAGTTACAAGAGATGAGGAAAAGGCGGAGGTGCTCAATGCCTTCTTTGCCTCAGTCTTTAGCGGCCATACCGGTTGTTCTCTGGATACCCAGTACCCTGAGCTGGTGGAAGGGGATGGGGAGCAGGATGTGGCCCTCACTATCCATGAAGAACTGGTTGGTGACCTGCTACGGCACTTAGATGTGCACAAGTCGATGGGTCCGGATGGGATCCACCCAAGGGTACTGAGGGAACTGGCAGAGGAGCTGGCCAAGCCACTGTCCATCATTTATCAGCAGTCCTGGCGATCGGGGGAGGTCCCAGTTGACTAGCGGTTAGCAAACGTGAAGTCCATCTACAAGAAGGACTGGAGGACTGACCTGGGAAACTACAGGCCTGTCAGTTTGACCTCAGTGCCAGGGAAACTCATGGAGCAGATTATCTTGAGAGTCATCACGCGGCACTTGCAGGGCAAGCAGGCGATCAGGCCCAGTCAGCATGGGTTTATGAAAGGTGGATGAGGGAAAGGCTGTGGATGTGGGCTACCTTGACTTCAGCAAGGCTTTTGACACCGTCTCCCACAGCATTCTCCTCAAGAAACTGGCTGCTCTTGGCTTGGACTGGCGCACGCTTCGTTGCGTTAGAAACTGGCTGGATAGCCGGGCCCAAAGAGTCGTGGTAAATGGAGTCAAGTCCAGTTGGAGGCCAGTCACTAGTGGCGTTCCCCAGGGCTCGGTGCTGGGGCCGGTCCTCTTTAATATCTTCATCAATGATCTGGACGAGGGCATTGAGTGCACCCTCAGTAAGTTTGCAGATGACACCAAGTTAGGTGCGTGTGTTGATCTGTTTAAGGGTAGGAAAGCTCTGCAGGAGGATCTGGATAGGCTGCACCGATGGGCTGAGGTCAACTGCATGAAATTCAACAAGGCCAAGTGCCGGGTCCTGCACCTGGGGCGCAATAACCCCAAGCAGAGCTACAGGCTGGGAAATGAGTGGTTGGAGAGCTGCCAGGCAGAGAAGGACCTGGGAGTGATGGTGGATAGTTGGCTGAATATGAGGCAGCAGTGTGCTCAGGTGGCCAAGAAGGCCAACGGAATCCTGGCTTGCATGAGAAACAGTGTGACCAGCAGGGCTAGGGAGGTGATCGTCCCCCTGTACTCGGCTCTGGTGAGGCCGCACCTCGAGTACTGTGTTCAGTTTTGGGCCCCTCGCTACAAGAAGGACATGGAGGTGCTTGAGCGGGTGCAGAGAAGGGCGACGAAGCTGGTGAGGGGCCTGGAGAACAAGTCCTACGAGGAGCGGCTGAGGGAGCTGGGCGTGTTCAGCCTGGAGAAAAGGAGGCTCAGGGGTGACCTTATTGCTCTTTACAGGTACCTTAAAGGAGGCTGTAGTGAGGTGGGGGTTGGTCTATTCTCCCACGTGCCTGGTGACAGGACGAGGGGGAATGGGCTTAAGTTGCGCCAGGGGAGTTTTAGGTTGGATGTTAGGAAGAACTTCTTTACCGAAAGGGTTGTTAGACATTGGAACAGGCTGCCCAGGGAAGTGGTGGAGTCACCATCCCTGGAAGTCTTTAAAAGACGTTTAGATGTAGAGCTTAGGGATATGGTTTAGTGGGGACTGTTAGTGTTACGTCAGAGGTTGGACTCGATGATCTTGAGGTCTCTTCCAACCTACAAATTCTGTGATTCTGTGATTCTGTGATTCTCTATTGAAATGACTATTGTAGGCCACTGCATAAATTCCGAATACATTATTTCATTGTTGTATTCTTATCATGTCCTACAAGAGTGCCTTCAGTGGAACTGTAAAAGCAGAGGTGATGTTATTTTATGATGAGGGAACTGTTCTCTTCAGATGAGTGGTTAACTATGTATTGTGGCTCCTCTGCACCAAGTTCTTTGAAGTAAAGATAACTAATTTTGCTTAGAGAGGAGACTGAGGGGTAACATCATTGCTGTTTACAACTTCCTCACAAAGAGAAGTTGAGAGAAAGAAGCTGGTCTTTTCTCTCTGGTGTCTGTTGGTTGGATGAAAGGGGATCGGTAAAATCTGTTGTAGGAGGAATTCAGATTGAACACCAGGGAAAAGTTCTTCACTGAGGGGGTCAGGTTCCCTGGCAAAGTTGTCATGCCCCCAAGCCAGTTAGTGCTTGAGAAGCATTTGAGCAATGCTCTTAGATATATGATACAACTCTTAGGTTGCCCTGTGCACAGTGAGCAGTTGGACTCATTGGTCCCTTACAACTCAGGATGTTCTATCCTTCCGTGATTCAATTCTGAATTCAAAATGCTATGCCCTCTTATATGTTTTAAATAAAACAATGCTGTTAATTAATCTGCTCCTGCTGTGCTGTAGGAAGGGAAGAAAATGAAGAAAGGAAGTTTTGCGTGCACTCATGCATGTACCTCTTGGAAATTGTCTTCTTTTGTTTTGTAACTTCAAGCTCTTCTATTGTGTTCAGAATTGTGGCATGTTTTCTTTAGAGAGTTGGCACAACTTCTAACTGACATACTCCATTATACACTTTTTGCTCTTAATATAGTGAATCTAGCTAAAACTCATTTTTGAGTGATGAAAAAGTTGCTTGGTGTTTGCAAATCTTGGTTTGTATGCTGTTTCTCAATAACAATAGCTATTGTTTCTATTGTAATCTGTTTTTTAGAGTTTGAAAAAAGTTCAAGTTGGAACACAAATGAAGGATGTTGCCTGGTTCAGAATAAAACTAGGTACTAGAAACCAGCATGTGCTCAACTGTTGGGATAGCACTTGCAACTCTGATCCTTTACTCAGAGGCATCTACTTTTTGCTGTCAGGAATAAGCATTGATATGTGCTACCTCTTGACCTCTGTTTTGCCCTTTTTTATGTTAAAACTTGTTTTCACAATGGACTCTGAAGGGTATTTGTCTCTTTCAAACTTTACTTATTTTTGCATGTTTTCATTCACTTTAGGTGATGGTTAGAGGGGTCTTCCACAACTCCCACCCCATGACTGCAAATAAAAATAGGAGAGTTTATAAAGCAGTCTGGGCCTGTTTGTTGCTTACATTAAGAAAAGCCCATATTTATATTACTATCATGAGAAAGACAGTGTAGCACTGTAAAATTAAAGTATTTTATTTATATTTATACAGGATTATATATATATATATGCACATATGTATCCTTCTGTAAGATCTGATGTGTCTCAGACTGCCATATATTATGTTACTGTATGGCACCAAATGCAGCAAAGTCCAACCTGCTGGTGATTGTTCTTCAACATGATAAATAATTGTTTCAAAGTGCCTTAAAAAACAATACTAAAATGGGTCTAGCAATACAATTTCTGTAAAGCAAGCTCTATATTTTCCCTTATGAACATTACCAAGCACTACACATCTTAAACTGAACTCACACACAAAAAAACACAACACCAAAATCAAAACCAAAAACAAGGTTTTGCTAGATATAAAAACTGTGTATGCTTTAATGTAATACTATGGGAATCCCAGTGTTTTATTTATTTATTTATTTATTTATAAAGTTTTGTAGCTTCAAGTAACAGAATGTACTAGAGAGCTTCCTGTTCTTGTGATTCTTTTTATTAGGTAGGCTTTTGGACTGCTGCATATGATCTTATTTTAAACAAAGTAATATCATGATAGACTTCAATTGTCTTGATATATTATTACTACATAAAACACTTGGTCAATAGTAGTCAATTTAAAACACAAAGCTGATGCAACTGATCGTTCATATTGTCAGAATGGAGCAGGTAGTATAACAAAATAGCGTGAGTAGTTTTGAGTGGCACTTCATATCCAAAGGTATTTAATATCCTATACTGCTGGAATAATATTAGCTTGCATACATTTTGAAGAGAAATATGTTATTCCAGAGTAAAAATAAGTGTTCATAAATCATTTTTTTCATTTATCTTAAAATTTTGTCAATTGAAAATGCTGTTTCCATGGATACCATTTCTACACATATTTGATTACATTGTATTGTAATTTATGGTACAAAAATGCAAACCCCACCAGCAGTATCTGAATTAGAATGTAGCAGGCTTATAGCTTTGTTTGGCCCTAGGCACAAGTAATAAAATCCTAGCTTTAAGTACCATTGGGGTTTATGGAATGAAGACATCTGCATTATTATATTAAAATGTTCCTTAGTGTAATAAATATAACTGACAGAAATGCATGACTTCCTTTATGAAAAATATGTTGATAACAATATAGTCTTTAAATACTGAAGAAATAGACTATTAAAATTTTATGCTTCTAGTTATAGACATCTGTTGAACATTTATCTAGTATTATCAGTTTACTGCTGGGTATACCTAATAAGACTTTTAGTTTGCAATTAAATTCAGAAATACTGAAAAAAGAAGGTAGTAACCTTCTGCTGATTAATATATTTTAATGGCAAATATCTTATTGTCAAATTAGAATATTAACAAACACAGAGTGTTGAATTGGGTCACAGTTTCTTTTGCTTTCTCCAGGAAGCTCTAGAGGAATATTACATTTACAATATTATCAAAAGCAATTTCACCGTTGTCTTTTCAAAAAGGACAAAATGCTATAGATGTTCTTGTTCTCACTTACTTTACCAATCTGTCCAATCTATTTTCATTTATATGCTATCAGCAATTCATTATACAGATGGTTTAAGTGTACTGATTAATTGCAAATGTTTCCAAAACAAAAAGTAAAACTTATCCCAGCTGGCTTGTTCTTTCTGTTTGAAACATGGTAACTTCTTTTCCATTCAATGTCCCTGTCAAAAGTGCTTATTATAATTCACTTCACTCACCTTTATTTATTTAGATTTATATAGCCTTATTGCTTTATTGAATACATTATTTTTTTTTTCTTTAAAGCATATTTGGAAGAGGTAGGAAGGAATTCCCTTTACAAAAGGGATTTCCCCTCCATCTTCTTTACCATGTGTTAGTTAGAAGATGATGAATCAGCTTGCACAAGTTAATCTTGCATGCAGTAATCAATCTTTGCTCAGGTTTCAGCTGTGGAAGTACTCAGAAACATTAAGTTAGTGGTCCTTTGAAAACTTTCTTATAAATTTAGAAGAAAAATATTTCATTATCTGGATCCAGTGAATAGCCAGATTGAATTCCCGGCTATGGAAAATCTTAGATTTTGAAAAATGCAAAATGATTTATGATGTTTTTTTGTTTGTTTGTTTTGTTTTGTTTTTGAACTATTGAACTGTATAACCTGTTTTATTACCTCAACATAAAAAATGAAACAAAAATAATAAATAAATAAATAAATAAACCCAAAATACTCCTGCAAACTCAACAGAATATTTAATATTTAATATTTAATATAATATTGGTGCTTATATTTATTTAATATTTAATATAAATATATATATAATATAAATATATTTATTTAAATATATTTATTTAATATTTAATATAATATTGGTGCTTTAAAGAGATCAATTAATCTGAAGATATAAATTTTCAAAACTGACTTACATCCCAGAGTTAATCATAACAATATTTTCATTGTAATATATTACTCAAAAACAACTTTACCTGTAAATATAGTTGTTCATGCTTTAAGACTTTTATATGTTAAAATTAATTTTCAACAGAGCACCTCCCTGTATTTTCTTGTGCTCAGGGTTGTGCCTGAACACTATTTTGCAGTCCTGTTCTTTTGGTTAACAATTAAGATATATGATTCCTGTAGTGATCATACAATTTATATATATATATATATTTATTTATTTATTTATTTATTTATTTATTTATTTATTTATGTCCTTTGAACAACAGTAATGTACTGGTGTTATTCATTCATTCTATTTTATTTCCTTCTCTGAATTCCCAATCTATCCTTGCTAGTTTTTATTTTATTATTATTATTATTTTTTTTTCCCCTTTCTTTCTTACTCATACTCTTACAGCTTTGTGACAATGCAAAGACTTCAAAGAAGAAAGGTTTCATCTTCAAACTTTCACAAAGGAGTGAGTGTCAAACCTTGTGTGTTGGTAGCAAATCAGATTTCTCAGCCCATTCCTCAGAAAAGGAGATTCCAGACTTGGACTTAAGGCTCTTGCAAACAAGAGAGAAGAGTAACAAGTAATAAATGACTTCAAAAGTCCAAATTAAAGCTTCTGTATTTGAGAGAATGGCCTTTTCCTCAGACAATTTCCAAGAAATAACTTGTGCTTTTTCTAAATTGTTTCTACTCATATCAAAACATGTCTTTGTTTTTGGTGTCTGACTGCTGGCACATGGAATGTATTTCTAATGAACTTTGTCAGTGGAAAATCACATGTATGCTTCACATGTGTGGTACCCTTTATATTAGTTACCATTTCTTACTGAGGTACATTTTTATTATATATACATGAAACACAAAAATGGAAATTTCTGTGAATAAATTATATTAAAATTTATAATAAAATTATTAAATATAATTATTCATAATAATATATTAAATTAAATATAACAATTTTCACAGAATCACAGAATCACAGAATTTCTAGGTTGGAAGAGACCTCAAGATCATCGAGTCCAACCTCTGACGTAACACTAACAGTCCCCACTAAACCATATCCCTAAGCTCTACATCTAAACGTCTTTTAAAGACTTCCAGGGATGGTGACTCCACCACTTCCCTGGGCAGCCTGTTCCAATGTCTAACAACCCTTTCGGTAAAGAAGTTCTTCCTAACATCCAACCTAAAACTCCCCTGGCGCAACTTAAGCCCATTCCCCCTCGTCCTGTCACCAGGCACGTGGGAGAATAGACCAACCCCCACCTCACTACAGCCTCCTTTAAGGTACCTGTAAAGAGCAATAAGGTCACCCCTGAGCCTCCTTTTCTCCAGGCTGAACACGCCCAGCTCCCTCAGCCGCTCCTCGTAGGACTTGTTCTCCAGGCCCCTCACCAGCTTCGTCGCCCTTCTCTGCACCCGCTCAAGCACCTCCATGTCCTTCTTGTAGCGAGGGGCCCAAAACTGAACACAGTACTCGAGGTGTGGCCTCACCAGAGCCGAGTACAGGGGGATGATCACCTCCCTAGCCCTGCTGGTCACACTGTTTCTCATGCAAGCCAGGATTCCGTTGGCCTTCTTGGCCACCTGAGCACACTGCTGCCTCATATTCAGCCAACTATCCACCATCACTCCCAAGTCCTTCTCTGCCTGGCAGCTTTCCAACCACTCATCTCCCAGCCTGTAGCTCTGCTTGGGGTTATTGCGCCCCAGGTGCAGGACCCGGCACTTGGCCTTGTTAAACTTCATGCAGTTGACCTCAGCCCATCGGTGCAGCCTATCCAGATCTTCCTGCAGAGCTTTCCTACCCTCAAGCAGATCAACACACGCACCTAACTTGGTGTCATCTGCAAACTTACTGAGGGTGCACTCAATGCCCTCGTCCAGATCATTGATGAAGATATTAAAGAGGACTGGCCCCAGCACCGAGCCCTGGGGAACGCCACTAGTGACTGGCCTCCAACTGGACTTGACTCCATTTACCACGACTCTTTGGGCCCGGGTATCCAGCCAGTTTCTAACCCAACGAAGCGTGCGCCAGTCCAAGCCAAGAGCAACCAGTTTCTTGAGGAGAATGCTGTGGGAGACAGTGTCAAAAGCCTTGCTGAAGTCAACGTAAACCACATCCACAGCCTTTCCCTCATCCACTGTACTGGGTCTGGCTGGAATGTTAACTTTCCCGGCAGCAGCCCATACAGTGCCATACTCTGTACTTGTAGCTGGAACAGCAGTGTTATCACACCAGTGTTGTGTCTACTGCTGAGCAGCAGTGGCACAGCATTGGGCCTTTCTCTAACCCTCCTAGGGGGTGGGCAAAAAGTGAGGAGAGAAACATCACTAGGGCAGCTGACCTAAACCAATCAAAGGGATATTCCATACCATGTGATGTCACACTCAGCAATAAAAGGTGGAAACAGGAAGAAGAGGGGAGGGGTGGGCTCTCGTTGGGAAAACGTTGGTCTTCATCTGGAACACCGGCTGCGTGCGTTGAGGCCTTGCTTCAAGGACGTGGTCAATCATCGCTCATTTGTGGGAAGTAGAGAGTAATTTCTTTCCTCTGCACTTCCATATAGCCTTCATTTATTTTGTTTGTTTTCCTCCCTTCTTTTTATTTTTCCCTTTTCCCCTCCCTTTTCCCCTTTCCCTTTTTATTTCCCCTTAGTTAAATTGTTTAGTTCATGGTAGCCTTTATTTAATTATTATTATTATTTCCCTTTAATTAAATTATCCTTATCTCAACCCGTGAGTTGTTCTTTGCTTTACTTCTCCCCCTCCTCATCTAAAGGAGGGGGAGTGAGAGAGCGGTTGTGGGGTTTATCTGCCCAGCACGGTAAAACCACCACATCCACCCAGCGCGTCACTTTGTCATAGAAGGAGATCAGGTTCGTCAAGCAGGACCTGCCTTTCATAAACCCATGCTGACTGGGCCTGATCGCCTGCTTGCCCTGCAAGTGCTGTGTGATGACTCTCAAGAGGATCTGCTCCATGAGCTTCCCTGGTAATAATTAATAATAATTTTATTAAAATTATTCTGTGAATATTTTTTATTATATATAAATGAAACACGGAAATGGAAAAAGTAGCTCCTAGGCTTGATAAAATTTATTTTTTGAGGAAAAATAAGGTTGAAGGTCTTGTTCTTTCAAATAAACAAGGCTTTTCTCACTCACAACCCCACAACCCCATCCCTTCTCTACCCCCTCCTGTTTATGTTCCTGTTTTTATTGCAGAAATAATCTTTTTGAGACAGAACTCAGAAAAATCTTGGCTACTTACATGTTTTTATTAGTAGACAGTCATGATTGTATCCTGGTGTAATTAAGTTCATTGCCTGGTGAGCACTAAAGGCTGTTTTAGAAAATTATTTTTCAGTGATAATTAAAATGAATATCTGAATAACACTTTTATATATATATATACATATATAATATACATATAATATATATATAATTATATATTAATATATGTGTATATATTATATATGTATATAATATATATAAATGGTATTCATTAAAAGGTCTTCATGTGCTGTGTATGAACAACTGTATGATCTTTGAATATCTTTGTGAATTTGCTAGTGAAGTGAGTCTGAGTCTAAATTACTTTAAGGTTATGCTACAGTTCAAGACAAAGCTGAAAGCAGGAGGCTAGTGAACTTAAAATTGCAGATGACTCAATGGATATCACTTCCTCAAATGTCTGGAGTTCCTATCTAAACTTCAAGTAATATTACCATTATGGAAGAATAGATCTAGGCTCTCTAATCAGTTAAAATGCATATTACATCGTACTAAGTGACTATGTATTATAAGCCAGCTATCCAAAGCTTTCCATTGGCTGTGTTCTCAATATCTTGATATAGGTTAAGAATATTAATATTGGATGATGACTTGTGGGGTTGAAAATTATGGATACTAATAAAATTCTGTCAATTATGATATCTTGTTATAATCATTATGCCGTGGAATTAAGCAAATATTCTTGAAGGTTATCAAAGAAGTTGATTCAATCTGGGAAAGGAATGGGGGAAAGAGGAAAGGTATAGAAAAAGACAGACTAAAAAGATCTACCTGACAATAGCTGGTAAGACATGGGGATTCTGCAATTGTTGCCTGAGGTTCTTCCAGCAGTATGCCTCCATGCTCTCACAGACATACATTTTTAAAAGTCAGTGTCCAAGCAGAATAAAATAAAATGCAAAACTGAATTCCTGATACTCAAAACAGTAAGGGCAATACAATATGAATATGAAATGTCTTTTAAAATACATATTGTTTAAGGTAAAATAAGCCAACATCATCACAAAAGTCCTTTCAAGAATACAGAACATCAAGCTGAATCTTGCACAAGCACATCATTATTGAGCTGCATTCAAAAGATCAGAACCTATTCTGTTTTTATCTCAACACAAAATGAAAGGTGAGTTCAAGATACTGTTTGCCACATTTATTAAATAGCAAACTTTTTTTTTTTTTTTAAGTTCATTTATTTCTTTCATGGTAGCATAGCAGCATCAGACTTTAAAAAAAAAAAAAAAAGAAACAAAACATAAAAAAACACCCATCTACACCATATTCTGATGTTTGCCCATCCTCCTGGAAGTATATTTTGTCTTTTAACCAAGCCATAAATATAAACTTATTGTTAAAATAACATAGTGTTTTTGTTTTGTTTTGTTTTGTTTTAATGTTACACAACTTTAAATTCACATAAAGATTTTAAACTGTTCAGGTATCCTATTGGACATAAGAAATAAAAGTTGCCATGAAGTACCTTTGCCTTATGTCTTAGCAAACAAACAAATATTACCCCCTTCCCATGAGATAATCAATTTTTGCTGACCTACCACTTCTTTAACATGCTATCCAGCGATTATTGGTTGATGAATTTTGCAGTTATTGCCTGAAATAACTAATGTACTTTGACATACTGTTCACTTTGGATTTAATTTATAAAAGGGCTATCAACCTTCAGGATTCCTTCTGAGTAATCGGAAAGAACAATCAGAAGCTTGATCTTCATGACTGACTCCTTATCTTCTTCCTTTTCATCTGGCATTTTGGTATGCTATCTCCACCTCCTGGCCCTTTTAAGCATTTAACTTTACTTCATTAATGAAGCCTTTCAGATCAAATGGGTCATTCATAATGGTGGAAAAAAAATCCTAACAAAAGTAAATATATTTTCTTTCATAACAAAAACAAACTTTTTTTTTTTCTTCAGAAAATAGAAAGAATCCTTAAGTTTGTCTTGAATTAAATAAAAGCATGCTTTTGACATATGTTTTTTCCCAAAATGCTTTTTTATTAACATCTAAAAAAAAATCAAAAATGCTGTTTATATTTCTGTTGTTTATTAAGGTAATGTCACTCCTTATTATGTTTTATAAATTTAATATTTTATTTCTCATATTTTTATTTATATTTTATTTATATTTGTATATATTTATATTTTTCCTAAGGAGATGGCTATTTCAGAAGCATAGAATCTGCTCAGACTACTCAGGTTTTACTTGCTAATTTTTATTATTATTATTTTCTAAGGTTTTATTAATTTTCATTTATTTATTTGCTAAGGTGTTCTGTAATAGTCTTGTAGGATTACATGTAGTAAAATGTTTATACTGTCAGAAAGAGTTGTTTGTTGGTGTATGCTTAATAAATGTCACTGTTTCTTCTACTATTTTTCTGCTCTTGTCTCTTATTTTCCCTTGATTGTTTCCAAATGATACTTCAGACAATAGAATGCTTTGCAGCAATCTCGCTATTGTTTTTGAATGAAACTGTAATTACTTCTAGTAGAGTTTGTACAATCAAGACTTATCTATGTGGGGTATGTTGTTGAATGAAAATTGTGATTACTTTAGTGAACTCTTGATCATTAATTTAGCTCAAAAAGAGAACTGCAGAGTTGCAGGAAGGACGGCAAACTGCATTTTTTTGTGTGTATTGGAAATACAATGGCCAGGTGCTCAAAGCCAGTATCAGTTCAACTACCATATGTGTTTGCAGCTATTTGAACACTGAAGCAGGAAGATTGTTCCATCTGATGGACTTAGTTGCACAGATACATAGCTTAGATCTTATTTTTTGCAACTAGCTATTTGACTGATATAACTTAAAGATAGTGGGTACTAGCTTGTTTTGTCATGTGGATGCTGTGGATCAAAGGCAGATAGAACCCATTCATCTCTTCTGAATAGGTTCATACCTATAACGCTTAGTTATAGGTATGTAATGTTGCTGATTTCACTGTACTCTATTGCAAATGTTCTGTATGCTTTCCTATTAAAAGAGAAAGAGGATGTGACACTTCTAATTACAAATTTCTATTTAATGGAAGTCTCATTAAAAAAAAAAAAAGTGTGTTTCAAATGTTATATTGTTATATGAATGTTATATGTTTTAGGGACAAAGAAAAGGACAATGGACAGTGACTGAAATAAATTGCTCTTATACATAAGAAACTGCTTTTTTTTTGAGGGTGGCCAAACACTGGAAGAAATTTCCCAGAGAGGTTACAGATATTCTGTCGTTGTGCATGGTCAAAACTTGACTAGACATGGGTCTGAATAGACAGTTATACTATACTCTGCTTTGAGCAGAGAGTAGTAAATTTTAAGTCCCTTCCAACCTCAACTATTCTGTGATTCTAGATTAGATAGGACTAGATACCCTAGTAACAGAAGGATATCAACCTACTGTTAAACTGTTACTCTTAAAGAATTATAGCTATTTCAATACATTGTAGTATTCTGAAAAATAGGACTATGCATTTTCAAAAGATGTAGTAGTTTGTCTGATGAGAGCCTAGATCCTTTGACATTCCTGTAATAGCCCCCAGATCTCTTGCTAACTTTCTGAAAGAACAGCCTAAAATCCAGGCAGTGTTTAATACAGCTGTAATAATATGTACTGAAACCCAGAGTCTCTGACCAAAAAGAGACACATCAGAAAACAAATTATTTCTTTCTTGATATGTTTTTTTTTGTGTGTTTTTTTTTTTTTTTTTTTCTCTCCCTATATTATTTGTGCATTTGCCATGAGACTTGTAGATTGTTGGTGTGTTTACTGTTAATAGCAAAGAATATATATATTTTTCTTTGAGCTTTTGCAATACGTTATGGTCTGTTATTCTCAATTCAGAATGAGGTTCATCAGCCATACTAGATTTAATCTTTTAGATTCTCACCATGTCTCCTTAACATTCCTTACACCTAAGCAGCTGTCGCTATCTCTTGAGCTCTCCTTTGAGATTTCAATAGCATACCCTTGTGGGTGATAAGAATTAGTTATACTTTTATTCTGAGAAGTAAAATTTTCTTTAATTTAGTTTCCTCTGACTTGGTCTAAACAACGTCCTTTTTGACATTTTGTAGTTGATGCCTAAATGGTTTATTACCCTATAGTAAAGCATCCATAAATGTCTTAAGCAAAGTTGCTTGTTTGTCTACTGATGCATGATATTATAACTGTCATAGCAGTGAAAAAGTTATAAATAAATAAATAAACAAAACGTTTGGTCATTCAACTTTAAGGACCTTTAAGTGTACAGCCTTAAAACATTTTCAAGGCTGCCTTTACCATTTTCAAGAATAACCTGTTGTACCTTTTCCTTTCCACCCTCCAGTCAGATACAATATTATCTTTAATTGCCTGTAACACTGATATTGCAGGCTGTGTGTTGAGGCTTCAGGATCAACAGATTTATAAAATAGCCCAAAAGATACTTTGTTAATTAGTTTAAAACCAAACCAAACAAAGTTGGAGTCTTTCTTGAAGCAGTGATGGTGGGTTTAAAAGTAAGATTTACAGATGAAATAGTCTTTATACATACATTTGATATAACTGGTTTCTGTAAATTTTGCACAGAATGTGACAAGGAAATAAAAACTTACAGAGAAATATGAAAATGTAACTGAATAAAAAGAAAAGATATATAATATTGCTTTAAATTGAGCCTTATTAGTGTTAGGTTGTATATTAGGAAAAAATTATTTGCTGAAAGGGTTCTGAATATTGGAAAAGGCTGGCCAGATAAGTAGTTGAGTCACCATCCCTGGAGGTCTTCAAAAAACGTACAGATGTAGAGCTTAGTGACATGGTTTAATGGTGGTCTTGTCAATGTTAAGTTAAAGTTTGGACTCGGTAAGCTTGGAGGTCTTTTCACAGCTAAATGATTCTATGATTCCATGAAATTCAAACTAGACAAGGAACATATGGTGGGTTTTATATGCATATTAACAAATTATTTTCCTAATCTTACTGATATTTTCCTTTTTATCTGATACATTTTGACATGTTTTCTTCCATTACTTTCATGTTCATTGTGGAAACTTGGATTCAGATACTAACACAAGAAGACTCACAAGAGAATATTTCAGAATTTAATTTGAGAATATTTCCATCTAAAAGCCCTGTATTTATTGTCGTTTCCCCCTGTCGTGGTTTAACCCGGCTGGCAGCTAAACACCACGCAGCTGTTCGCTCACCCTCCCCCCTCCCTCTCTGGGACGGGGGAGAGAAATGGAAAGTGAAGCCCGTGAGTTGAGATAAAGACAGTTTAATAAGACAGGAAAATAATAATAACAAAATAATAATAACAATAATAATAATAATAATAATAATACAATGGTGATAATAGGAAAATAATAATAATATGTACAAACAAGTGATGCACAATGCAATTGCTCACCACCCGCTGACCGATGCCCAGCTTAACCCCGAGCAGTCCGGCCCCTTCCCCCCAGCTAGCCACCCCTATATATTGTTTAGCATGACATCAGATGGTATGGAATACCCCTTTGGCTAGTTTGGGTCACCTGTCCTGGGTCTGTCCCCTCCCAGCTCTTACTGCACCCCCAGCCTGCCTGTTGGCAGGACAGAGCGAAAGGCTGAGATGTCCTTGGCTTGGTATAAGCACTGCTCTGCAACAATTAAAACATCGGGGTGTTATCAGCACTCTTCTCATCCTAAGACAAAACACAGCATTCCACCAGCTACTAGGAAGAAAATTAATCCTGTTCTAACTGAAACCAGGACACCCTCCCAATAAAAAAGAAAGAAAGAAAGAAAGAAAGAAAGAAAGAAAGAAAGAAAGAAAGAAAGAAAGAAAGAAAGAAAGAAAGAAAGAAAGAAAGAAAGAAAGAAAGAAAGAAAGAAAGAAAGAGAGAAAGAGAGAAAGAGAGAAAGAAAGAAAAGGAAAACAAACAAACAAAAAACAGAGATTTCAAGATTATTCAACAATTCAGTTAAAAGTGGATTTCCGTGCTTTTGTTTTTTGGTAGCAATGAGAACCAACAACTCCTTACAAGTTGTGATCCAGCATCCAGTAAAAATCAGTAGAAAATCTGGATTGTGGCTGCACATCTTAGGTAGTGGACAGGTTTGTGTCTTCTGTTGACAGGACTGTGTCAAGTTTGTGTGTTTGTTTTGTTTATTCTTTCCCCTCCTTATCACAAACAAATCAAGTTAGTTATAAGAAATGGGGGAGGTGGATTAACTGGGATTTAGCTTTCTTTGAACTGTTTATTTATAACTTGTATTTATTATTACTATTATTATTATTATTATTTAATACACATACTATGGCATTTTATATTTGTTTGTTTTCCTAGGACTTGTTCTCACACCAAACTAAATTTATGAGTTTAGCACAATTCCATTTAAATCTAGACAATTCAACACAGCTCTTGCATGACTGGATATTCTTTCATATGTTGCTGGTGCCTGAGTGAAATCTGACAGTAATTGAAGGAAGAAAACAGATGCAGTTATTTTTGGGGTACCTTATATCACCTCTGTCATCAGTTGGCCCATAACCCAGTCACTGTTTTTGTCTACACCTTGCTTATGTTGTCTAGACTAAGTAGCTAAATGATCAAGTATAAATAAATTGATACAAAAGTATTTTTGGAGGGTTTTCTTGTTTAGATAAGGATTTCACTTTGAAAACTTAATAGTTCTTGCATAATCTGTTGTATTTATACATGTAGTAGTTGCATCATTTTTGATGATTCTTGTTTCAAAAAACTGATTTATTTATTTATTTTAAATATTTACCATTCACCCCGATCATCCTAGGTATGTATCTGAAAGTTCTTACTTCCCTCACCTCAAAATTTGGTACAGTTCTGTGAAGGAACTGTGAGGCTGGAGATCTTTTTCTCTTACAAAACACTTTACTAAATCTTTCAATCCCAGTTGCCCAAAGATGTGGCAGTTCTGCTGGCTATTAGTGAGATATATTGTTGATAAATCCTCATCAGCTAATAACAATAGCTTGTTGACTGTCTTAGTGCTATGTCTTGTGGAAGATTTTTCTTAGTAGATCTGTTGCTATCAAGTTAATCCTACTTCTGTCCTTAATAACAATTTTCATAGTACTATCCATAAAATGATCTTTAAAACTACTGTTCTTCTGATGAGCCTAACATAATTATATAACATGTATATATGAGATTATTCCAAGTCTTTATTACTGATGATTAGCCAACCAAATTACCCAACAAATTAATAATGCATCCCTTAAAAGACTAGCTGTGCATAATTATGTATAATTTTCATAATGCTTATGAGAAAGTGCACTATGCTTTCCTGCAGTATCCTATCTGTATTGTTGGAATCAATTTTAATTATGGGCATTTGTGACTTTCTATTATGCAATATGCAATTTTGCCTTGAGAAATCAAGTATCATCTTACTGATGCACTGGAAAAAAAAAAAAGTAAGAGATCATACAAAGCCTATGAGAAATTCTGAATGGAGTCAGTTGCTATATTCAGTTACAATGGAAAAAAAATTGGGAGTAACTCTGTTTTTTTTTTTTTGTTGTTGTTGTTTTTTTAAGTCAGATGTAGACTTTGGTTCATAGTCTGGAAACATAACTAATTTGTGAGGTTTACATGGGAAATGTAGTCATGATAAAAAGTGGGGTCCTGGAGATAATTTTCAAATCAGGAATCTAATTTTCTGTGACCTTCTTTCTCTTAGCCCTAAAGGGAGACTATTTTTTTATATAAATGCTTGTATTGTACACTGAACTAGGTGGTGTGAAAACCAGTGAAGAACTGAAAGCTCTTCTGCCAAACACATTCATACTGCCACATGCAGACATATTCAAAGTGATAATGGCTATATGAGCATGGCAGAATGATAGAACTCCAGTCCCAAACATGTGCTGTTAATTCCATAGATTTGTTGTTTGCTTGTTTGTGTGTGTGTCTGTCTGTCTGTGTGCTGAAATATGTTATTTACTATAGAATAATCTTAATTTTGAGCCTACTGGAATTCATTTTTTTTGTTTGTGTGTTTTAGATTCCTTTAGTTTTTCATTGAGCTATGTCAAAAGACATCTATGGGCCTAATGAAAAACTAATGTGACCTGATGTCTTTATGACATATGGTTCTTCCACAATGTTAATAAAATCTGGAAGGGAGCAAGCTCTAACTGAAGTATTCAGTCTATTCTGACAACAAAAGCTATTTCAGTGAGCAATAAACAACTGAACAACTTAGACACATGTTACTTCTTCAGTAGAGGTCTGACAATCTATGTGCTTCGGTGATAGCATTTAGGGAAGCTGCTTAAACATCTACAGATGTTACATTCACCATATGCTGATTGGTATGGGCTAAAGAACAACACAAGTAGGGAAATAAGAGGACTGAATGGAATGAAACAATTTCTGTATTTGTATCCATATGGTCTTTCTTGTACACATATTAGTTATACAGGTCTCACTACAGAAAACCAATTTTGAAATCCTTAGATTGTATGAATCACAAAAGGAGCATAGTACCTAGTAGTTTAAAGGCTTCAGACTGGACAAACCTAGACTTAAGGTTTCATTCCTTCCCCAAAGATTAAAGTCTAGTGGCCCTTTGCTTTCCCCTTCCCTTACTCTTTTCTTGTTCTATCCCTTTTCTCTTTCCCTCCTCCCATTGGACTGTTAGCTCTTGACAGCCTGCAAACCCCCTAACTGTCTCTGCTTGTCTGAGCCTAGAAGGTACTGAATATGACACTGTTGCACCACTCCATACATTTTACCTGAACATTTTGCCACACAATTCAGTTCATGTTTTTATTGTAACACCTAGATAACTTCAGTCTGTCTGTTGGATCAGTGCCTGTGAATTTCCATAAATAGATAATTTTTGAGCCAGTCTCTTTCTCCTTGCAAATCTCACAGCTGTGTGTAATTCATTCATCTTTCTGACACTGAAAATTAATTTCCTTTGTCCCCTGATGTTGTATTATGAGATGACTGAGGAGGATCATTACAGGCATTTTAAAAAACAAAAACTGAATGCACGTTCATAAGACCAAGCCCCTCTCAGCTCTCTAGAGGGAAGCATTCTTCTCTTCCATCTTAGCAATTGCAAGTGTGATTCTTTGCTGCCTTGGGATTGAACTGACGCTGTATCACAGAGACAAGTGCTGGATGAAAGGCTCCAGAAGGAAGAAAGAACCCGTCTTCTGGAAGAACATTCCATTAGCTTCTCTTCTTGCTATGATAAATACTGTGAAAAGGAAATAAAAGGTAACTTAGGATGAAAGAAATCTGTTTAAGAAGTGTCCTGTGAAAGTCTTCTTGCAAAGCCGCACATATGCAACTAACCTTACATAATTATCTGTATTTGGTTTAAGAAGCAAGATTTTATTGGCTAGGGGGGTTGCAAGGGTTACCGGTGTGAAAAGAGTTCAGAAGCTGCCCCTATTTAAATTAGAGCCATCTCCAGCCAGATCTAAATGGGACGTGCTGCTGGACAAAGCTGAGACAATGAAAGGACTTTAAAGATCATGTAATTCCAATCCCACTGCCATGGGCAGACTAGACCAGATTGCTCAAAGCCCCGTCCAACCTGGCCTTAAACACTTCTAAAGATGAGGCATCTGCAGCTTCTCTGGGCAAATAAGCAATGCTGTTTGCACCTCTGTGAAAGCAGATTTAAGAAAGGAAAAATCTGCTGAGCAACAGCAGCTGGAAGAGAGGAGTGAGAAAATGTAGAGAGAAACAACTTCTCAGACACTAAGGTCGGTAAAGAAAGAAGGGGAGGAGGTGCTTCAGGTGCTGGAGCAGAAGTTGCTCTGCAGCCTTTGGAGAGGACCATTGTGGAACAGCCCTGCAGCCCATGGAGGACCACATCAGAGATGTGGTCCTCCACATCTCTGTGTTGCTACCTGTGGAGGACTTGACACTAAAACAGGTGAATGTGGCCTGAAGGAGTCTTCAGCCCACGGAGAACCCCCGCAGAAGCAGACTGTAGGCAGGAACTGCAGCTTGTGGAGAGGAGCCCATGGTGGAGCAGTATGTCTGACAGGAGCTGCTGGACCCATGCAGTTTGCTCCTGACGGATGGACCCCATGATACAGACCCATGTTGGAGCAGTTCTTGAAAGGTTGCTGCCTGTGGGAAGCCCATGTAGGATCTGTTCATGAAGGACTGCATCCTATGGGAGGGAAGCCACACTGGAACAAGGGAAGTTAGTGAGGAGGAAGAAGGAATGACAGTGATGAAGCATTACGGACTGACCACAACCCCCATTTCCCCTGTGCTGCTCAGGGGAGAAGGTAGAAAGTGGAAGGTAGAAGGTGGGTGGAAGGTGTTTTCAGGTTGCTTTCAGATCTTGTTGCTCTAGTCTATTATCAGTAGGAAGTAAATTACATTAATCTCCCTTACACTGAATCTGTTTTGCCAATTAGCAAGTGAACTCCTTGTCTTTATTGCAACCCATGATGTTTTTCATATTTTCTCCCTGTTTTTTTTTTAAGCAGGGGTAGAGCTTAGCTACATACCTGTGTTAAACCACCATGTCAGTGTGTTACAAGCAGCATTTGTGTGGGAAAGCTCTGATGATAAAGATTTATATTTTCTTTACATGACCACCACACCTGTGTTCAGAGTTTCCATTTACACTCTCATTGTTGCTAGTTTTCAGTCTATATAACTTTTTCCTCCAAGTTTACATTTCCTGAGGAGTTTCACTAGCCTCAACTGCATCCCAATACCACTATGAGCCAAGGGAGGGTTTGTTGTCACTTTGTCACTTTTTTTTTTTTTTTCTTCTGTTTTTATTTACATTCTTGGCCATTTACCCATCATGTCCTTTTAGAAAGTCCTCTGGTCCAAGGTTTTGTCCTTTTGCTGTGCTTCTCTGAGAAGATTGTGGCTCTGCTTTTTATATTGCCATTAAATAGTCAATGCTTGCCATCAGATCATGCCTCAGCCTTCTCTTCTGCACCCTGGAAACAGGTAGTTCCTTCAGCTTGTCCTTATACACTGTGAGGTCCAGACTGCTCACGTTGCAGTCCTGTACTGTGCTCATTTCACTATCATTTTGTGTGCTGGGGAGATCACATATGAACATAGCAATCAGGAATGCTTTCACAAGTGCATAGTGACGGAAAAAGTCCTTTCCTGGACCTGTAGGTTATACTTTTTATTTTATTTTTATTTTTATTTTTTATTTTTATGTTTATGTTTATTCTATTTGTTAATATAAGGAGTCTGCAGTTGTCCTTTTTTGATCAAGAGTGTGATGGTGACCGGGACCATCAGATCCTCTTGTGCCTAACTAGGCCTATCCCACAGCTCACAATGTGGCTTGGGGTTACTCTTTTCTGGATGCAGAACTTTTCATTTTCTTTTGTAGGACCTTATGACATCACGTTTACTCATTTCTTTCAGTACACAGAAGAAAATGTTCATGCTTATTTGAGCAAGTATATGTAAATGTTGCTGCTGCAATTCTTACAGCAAGTTGCAATCTGTGAAGTTCTTTCCTAATGGCTTACTTCTATATTCTAACCTCTGATCTTAATGCATGCTACAAGTTTTCAGAGTTACCAGGTTTTCCAGGCTTAGGAATTAAAAAGTATGCCTCATAGAGCACCCAATTTTCTGCTTTTTGACAATTTTCATATATATTCAATCATCTGAGGCAATTTAATCTAGTGAAGTTTTGTGCAAACTACAGTTTCTTTCTCCTTGAACTACTTCAAGTTCTTACCTAAATTGTGATATGCAAGGAAAATCTGGGCCAGTTCATTTACTGAGGTTGGTTACTCTTGTGTTTAATATTCTCTAATGATCCACTAGTGTATTACTGAATGCATGCTGCTATCCAACAGATTATAGTACAGATGCGTAGACTGCATAACAAAAGGATAGTGGTTGTTGGAGAGAGATGACTATTAAGTAATATATTCACGAGTAGCTCATCTCAATTTGACTGTGTCTACATATTATTTGGATCTCTTTAATTTGAGAATCTTGATGGACAAAAAATGTAACTGAAATGAAAGTCTCCTAGAAATAATTGATGAGATAATTTTCTCTTAAGAATAAGAATTAGCTATACTTGGTCTTTAGCTTCTAAAATATGTGAACGAACACAAATATTGCAGTCTTTAAAAATGTTTTTGGCAGTGAGTGCTGTGGTAAAATTTTGTGTGTAATGCTTTCAGAATTTTCAGCTCTGGCAGTTGCAGCTTCTACTTATCTATAAGATTTGCTTTTAACTCAACTTCAAATGCTGAATTTGAAATTAGGCTAGGCATTGGTAAATGATTAATCCATTATTCCATAAATGCACATGACACACCATCAAGTTCTGCATAAAATCTGCAATTGTCTACTCAGCAGGGCATTTGATAAGAGAAGGCAAAACATGATCGGATGTAATACATTCAAATAATATTCTGGCAAACACTTTTTGGAAACATAAGACAGATAAACTCATGGATTCTTTCACTGTTTATGCTGAAGTAGCATAGCAATGTTTTATCAGCATGTTGTATCACTGTTGTTTTCGCAGCCAGGAATAGTGGACATAAAACCCTTCTGCTAATATGGTTTCTTAAAAATTGAACCAAGGGGACAACATTCCTTTAGAATCTTTATAAAAAATAAATAAATAAATCTCAGTGAGGTCACAGATAAAAATGAAGTGTTTGAGTTGTGACCAGACCAGGTCTTCAAATCCCATTATTTAGGAGGGGAATCCTGTTTGCATACTGATGGCCCTATGCTGTTCAGGTGAACAGAAGAAGTAATATATATATATCAGTTCTTTTGTTGAACTCTCCCTTCAAAACAAGGGTCTGTCAGTTCCTATGATGGCAAACAATGCTCAGGAAATCAACAGAGAGAGTTTACTGAAAGAGGACTCTAGATAATTTTTGCAATGAAATATCTACCATATAGAACAAAAATGTCCTTATATAGTCATAAAATGCAACAAAACAATGGGGTGACTGTATATAACTGCAATTGCTCCTTTTTGTTAGGGACTTGAGGGACTTGAGTGTCCCATTAAAATTTCAGAGTTTCAGAAATGCATGAGCCCTTATAGTCCTCATCTTACTTGTTTTAATGAAAAAAAGGATGCTTTTAGCTTCATTAACTGAATTTTCTTTGTATACTCTAAGTGTTAAAGTTTAGTTTGGAGAGGATTCCTCTTCAGATCTAGATAATTTCTAATATAAGTAATTGCTGTCCCTCTGTCTGAATTCATAGGATAAAACAATTTGAGAATTAGGTTATTAAAACAAAAGAGAGTTCTGACACATCTGAAAGCATGAAGTACAATTGGGAGGGGGGTAAAAGGGAAAGAAAAATTAGCACTGAGGGGATAAAAAATAGCCTTCAGTCTCCTATGGAACACAAACTCTACAAAATGGTTTATTTGAAAATAAGTTTGAGCAAAACATGATTTCAGTGAGTAACTCTCATGAATTTTATAAGATGACCCTAAATGTTAGCTCCCTAATATGAGATATAAATATATAGTGTAAACATTTACCTTATTATAATTTATTTTTTTTTTCTCTGTATTTTTTTCTGGATTTTTTTTTTGTTTTGTTTCTGTTTTGTTTGTTTGTTTGTTTGTTTGTTTTTAGACGGGAGATTTTACCCTCTACCTTGTTACTAGCACAGTAAAACAGAAGTCTTCCCCTTTTATCAGCCATTATTAACAATGAAGCCCTGTGTTTGTTTCTGTATTGCAGGTATAGGAGTAATAATAGTGGCAGTGGTTGAATTAATGGTCTAACACATGTAATATTAACATATCAGTGCTCTTTTCTCCTCTCTCACCTTTCCAAACAGCGAGACAATGGAAAATGAATAAATTACTAATGGGTAGAGACTTTGAGAATACGAGACATAATTTAACTCTTCCTTGCTATCTGAATATTTTAAATAGCTCATTAGCCCTTTATAATAGATGTTCAGTAGGGCTTTTCATCCCTTTTTTGTTGTTTTTCCTTTTCTTCCCTGTTGTTTTTCTTCCCTGTTGTTTTTCCTTTTCTTCCCTGACAAAGGACTCATTTCCTTGATACAACAGGAAGGATAAAATCCTGGATACCTTATCTGGAGATATCCCAGTAGACTGGAAGCTGGCAAATGTCATGTCAATTTTCAAGGAGGGTAAGAAAGAAGACCCTAGAAATTACAGGCCTGTCAGTCTCACATCAGTGCCTGGTAAAATTATGGAGAAGATGACCCTTGAAGTTACTGAAGCGCACCTGGGTGACAATGCAGTCATTGGTCCCAGCCAACATAGGTTCATGAGGGGTAGGTCCTGCCTAACAAATTTGATTTCCTTTTATGATAAGATCACCCACCTAGTTGATCAAGGGAAACCAGCTGATATGATCTTTTTGGACTTCAGGAAAGCTTTTGATGTGGTTTTCCATAGGATCCTACTGGACAAAATGTCCAGCATACAATTTAACAAAAACATCTGCTCATGGAGCAGATCCTCCTGAGAGTCATCACGCAGCACTTGCAGGGCAAGCAGGCGATCAGGCCTAGTCAGCATGGGTTTATGAAAGGCAGATCCTGCTTGACGTACCTGATCTCCTTCTATGACAAAGTGACGTGCTGGGTGGATGAGGGAAAGGCTGTGGATGTGGTCTACCTTGACTTCAGCAAGGCTTTTGACACCGTCTCCCACAGCATTCTCCTCAAGAAACTGGTTGCTCTTGGCTTGGACTGGCGCACGCTTCGTTGGGTTAGAAACTGGCTGGATAGCCGGGCCCAAAGAGTCGTGGTGAATGGAGTCAAGTCCAGTTGGAGGCCAGTCACTAGTGGCGTCCCCAGGGCTCGGTGCTGGGGCCGGTCCTCTTTAATATCTTCAACGATGATCTGGACGAGGGCATTGAGTGGACCCTCAGTAAGTTTGCAGATGACACCAAGTTAGGTGCGTGTGTCGATCTGTTTAAGGGTAGGAAAGCTCTGCAGGAGGATCTGGATAGGCTGCACCGATGGGCTGAGGTCAACTGCATGAAATTCAACAAGGCCAAGTGCCGGGTCCTGCACCTGGGGCGCAATAACCCCAAGCAGAGCTACAGGCTGGGAGAGGAATGGTTGGAGAGCTGCCAGGCAGAGAAGGACCTGGGAGTGATGGTGGATAGTCAGCTGAATATGAGCCAGCAGTGTGCTCAGGTGGCCAAGAAGGCCAACGGAATCCTGGCTTGTATCAGGAACAGTGTGACCAGCAGGGCTAGGGAGGTGATCGTCCCCCTGTACTCGGCTCTGGTGAGGCCGCACCTCGAGTACTGTGTTCAGTTTTGGGCCCCTCCCTACAAGAACGACATGGAGGTGCTTGAGCGGGTGCAGAGAAGGGCGACGAAGCTGGTGAGGGGCCTGGAGAACAAGTCCTACGAGGAGCGGCTGAGGGAGCTGGGAGTGTTCAGCTTGGAGAAGAGGAGGCTCAGGGGCGACCTTATCGCTCTTTATAGGTACCTCAAGGGAGGCTGTAGCGAGGTGGGGGTTGGTCTATTCTCCCACGTGCCTGGTGACAGGACGAGGGGGAATGGGCTTAAGTTGCGCCAGGGGAGTTTTAGGTTAGATGTTAGGAAGAACTTCTTTACTGAAAGGGTTGTGAGGCATTGGAACAGGCTGCCCAGGGAAGTGGTGGAGTCACCATCCCTGGAAGTCTTCAAAAGACGTTTAGATGTAGAGCTTAGGGATATGGTTTAGTGGGGACTGTTAGTGTTAGGTCAGAGGTTGGACTTGATGATCTTGAGGTCTCTTCCAATCTAGAAATTCTGTGATTCTGTGATTCTGTGATCATACGATGAGTAAGCAATTGGCTGACAGGCAGGGTTCAAAGGGTTGTGGCAAATGGGGCCACATCTGGCTGGCGGATGGTCACTAGTAGGGACCCTCAAGGCTCCATTTTAGTGCCGGTCCTCTTCAATGTTTTTATAAACGATTTAGATGTAGGACTAGAAGGTGTTCTGAGCAAATTTGGTGACGACACCAAACTTGGAGGAGTTGTAGACTTGGATGAGGGTGGAAAGGCCTTGAAGAGAGATCTGGGCAGATTGGAGAGCTGGGCGATCACCAACCGCATGAAGATTAACAAGAGCAAGTGACGGGGCTCAGGAGAGAGGGGCGCAGGAGAGAGGGGCGCTTCCCAACAAGACATCTTCTGCGCAGGAAGTTCTATGGTGCACAGCATATCTAAGCCACATGTGGGATCTCAAGCTCTCATCTCCATTTGACTGGCTCATAAAGTTGGTAGTATGCATACAGTTGTTAAACAATCCTTTCCGCACTCTTTAGCCCTCTTGTCTAATAATCTGTGGTGGTTCGCAAAGGAGTTTCTGTGCTTGCAGGGATACTTTACATTAGTTTTGTGGCAATGCAATTTAGTTTTGGAAGTTGTCTTGCCCTTTTCCACATCTGTAGCCTCCTTCCTGCATCCAGAGGAGAAGCTGTGAAGCTTGACGTTACAAATCTCTTATGCAGAATATAAACCCCACAAAGTTAAGGTAGTTGTTCATCTTGGACGGGGTACGTTTGAATACAAAACTCATCTTTAGGATAGAAGCAAGGTATTAAGCTCTTTCTGTTAATAGGAGTCTTTCTGCCTGGAGCACAATTCAACAGAGCAGTCAACCATTTCTTTAGCTTTGAAGATGCTGAAATGGACCCTGGGTTAAAAAGAACCAGTTCCCAGCTTGCCTCGAAAGGTAGTTGTTTAGTGCTAAAATGTGAGTTTCCTTTCTGGTACATGAACATCCTAGCCTTAAGATTTTCAGTACTCAGTTGCGGTCCCCAGACTGTTGTGTTTTGAGAGGGATTGTACTCCCCTTACCTAATGTGGGAATCCCGTTTTTGTGCCTCAAGGGCCAATGGTGTAAGGCACTTAGAAATCATTGTAGATTGTGGTTGTCGTCAATTGCCACGGAAATTAAGGCCATGCAAGTACCTTCTACTCCTTCTTCTTCCCTTTCATTTGGTGTCCGGTTACTACTCAATATTACACATTTGGTGAGATGTCCTAAAAAAAGCATTACATCCTAAAGTTAACAACTCTTGTTTTTTCTTTCTCTAGGTCTGCCAATAGCTGACAAGGTAGAAAGATGACCTCTTCTCTTTCATTCTTGTGAAGTTAGAGGCAGTACCCATTTAAACTGTGGCTGAAGCTCTGCGATGGTGCAAGTCTATGTTACTCCTTCAAATTCAGTGATGCTGCCGGAGTTTTCAGTAATGAACTTTGAAGGATTCAACCACTCTAAAGCTTTTGGACAGTGGCAATTATCTGAAAACATTCCTACAGGTTTATCTTCTTCGTCTACGTTTGTTTGCTCTCTCCATCTCATTCAAAGCAGTCAGGACTGGTTTGCTTGCCCCTTCTCTGGAAATTTGCACTAGGAACCATTGTTAGAATCAGAATCCTCATCTGAGAGCACGATGAAAAATGTTGCACTCCAACTTGGACATTGGAGAGGAAAATGTTCATGTATACGTCAGTATGGTACTAAAACAGCTGCTTACACCTTTTAGCTTTTAAACCTGAGAAGCAACAGGTAGTTTCTACGTTGCCCTCGGGGATAGTGTACTCTTCTGTACTTTGCTTCTATACAAACAGCTCAAAATTTTAAAGTCATGTTGTCGCTCATACCACCAAACAACCTTGCATGGCATTACGCGTTCCCCCCCAGATAGATCTTGCCCTGAATGCGAGACCAGACAAGGAAATAATGCCGGCACGTAAAACTAACTCGTAAATACATCTCTTTTTGGCTTTTTTTGTTTTGTTTTGATGCTTTGTGGGGCTTAGCTGTACTTCAGTGAGAAAAATGTCTTCTGGTGTGAACTGAAATTATACCTCTATGCCACAATGTCCCTCTATTTTTTTTTTTTTTTTTGGGGGGGGGGGGGTTTGGGGAGGGTGTTGATAATTCCTTGTGGACACCTGAAGGAGTTGCAAAATAATAAAATTTAGGTGAAGGAAAAGTTCCTTCTCTTATTTTTTTGTCGTTGTTGTTTTTCTTTTCCATCTGGTCATAAAATGAAGGTCCCATTTTCTGGCTTTTGGCAGAGTGAAAGCATGCCGAAACCGTTCACGTTACATAGACTGTATTTGTCCGAAATGATAATATCATATCTATAGTCTGCTGCAGGCTCAAAAGCAGCCTATGCCTCCTGGACTGTTTTATGCCTTTGCTTTTGTTACTATGTCTTTGTAAGTCTTCAACAGGGAAATGAAATTACCCTATACAGAAGAAACACCATCCAGAAGAAACTTCAGGTGCTAGGGCCTGAATTTTCACTGAAACCAAAGGCAGGTATCTTACTGACATGAAGAAAGGGGCTTTAATCTATCCTGGTTTGTTTACTAATGAAGGAACGTGAAAGAGATGCATGTCCTTGTCTCTGAAGAGGAGGTGAAGGAACAGCTAGTGCAAGGAACACAAAATTCAGTTATGCCGAACTAACAGGTGGTTGTATCCCAGCTTGGAGACCGCAACACAGAATCACCTAGGTTGGAAGAGACCTCCAAGATCATGTAGTCCAACCTCTGACGTAACACTAACAAGTCCTCCACTAAGCCGTATCCCTAAGCTCCACACCTAAACATCTTTTAAAGACCTCCAGGGATGGTGACTCGACCACTCCCCTGGGCAGCCCATTCCAATGCCTAATGACCCTTTTGGTGAAGAAGTTCTTCCTAACATCCAGCCTACACCTCCCCTGGTGCAACTTTAGCCCATTCCCCCTCGCCCTATCACCAGGAACATGTGAGAACAGACCAACCCCCACCTCGCTACAGCCTCCTTTAAGGTATCTGTAGAGTGTGATAAGGTCGCCCCCGAGCCTCCTCTTCTCCAGACCGAACAATCCCAGCTCCCTCAGCCTCTCCTCATAAGACTTGTTCTCCAGATCCCTCACCAGTTTTGTTGCCCTTCCCTGGACTCACTGGAGCCCCTCAATATCCTTCTTGTAGCGAGGGGCCCAAAACTGAACATAGTACTTGGGGTGCGGCCTCACCAGAGCCAAGTACAGGGGCACAATGGCTTCCTTAGTCCTGCTGGCCACGCCATTTCTTGTACGAGCCAGGATGCTGTTGGCCTTCTTGGCCACCTGAGCACACTGCTGGCTCATATTCAGCCGACTAGCCACCAGTACTCCCAGGTCCTTCTCTGCCAGGCAGCTTTCTAACCACTCAGATGGCTTTTCCAACCATCTTCAAACTTCCAGATCTAGAGGAACGCTTTGGCTTCAGCCTAAAAGCCATGTGCACATAAGCTGCTGCAAGCCAGCCAACCTTCTTCCCATGACCTGCCAGGAAACAGCAATATAGGCACGTAACCAAATTAAAGCCAAAACTTGCAGCCCAGTCCTTGACCTGAATAGTGAGTGAGGATCCAGAGCCTGGCATTTATGTGTGATAGCTTCTATGCAGCCGAAGTAAATACACCCCGGGTGCCCTGAGCTGGAGGACCATGATGGTGGGAATGATCAACTCCCAACCGACCCTGAACGTGTGCGGGATTTGCTGCTCCACCTGGATCTATACAAGTCCGTGGGACCGGGTGGGATTCATCCCAGGGTGCTTAAGGAGCTGGCTGACGCCATCGCGGGACCTCTCTCAATTATTTTTCAATGATCTTGTGAATCTGGAGAGGTCCCAGTGGACTGGAAGCTGGCAAATGTCATACCAATTTTCTAGAGGGGCAAGAAAATAGACCGTGGCAACTACAGGCCTGTCAGTCTCACATCAGCGCCTGGTAAAATTCTGGAGAAGGTGATCCTTGAAGTTCTTGAAGCGCACCTGGGTGACAATGCAGTCATTGGTCCCAGCCAACATGGGTTCATGAGGGGTAGGTCCTGCCTAACAAATCTGAATTCCTTTTATGATAAGATCACCCATCTAGTTGATCAAGGGAAACCAGCTGACATGATCTTTTTGGACTTGAGCAAAGCTTTTGACACGGTTTCCCGTGGGATCCTACTGGACAAAATGTCCAACATACAACTTAACAAAGACATCATACGGTGGGTGAGCAATTGGCTGACAGGCAGGACTCAAGGTCTTGTGGCAAATGGGGCCACATCAGGCTGGCGCATGGTTACTAGTGGGGTCCCTCAAGGCTCCATTTTAGTGCCGGTCCTCTTCAATGTTTTTATAAACGATTTAGATGTAGGACTAGAAGGTGTTTTGAGCAAATTTGCTGATGGCACCAAACTTGGAGGAGTTGTAGACTTGGATGAGGGTGGAAAGGCCTTGAAGAGAGATCTGAGCAGATTGGAGAGCTGGGCGATCACCAACCGCATGAAGATTAACAAGAGCAAGTGCCGGGTCCTGCACCTGGGACGGGGCAACCCTGGCTATACATACCGACTGGGTGACAAGATGCTGGAGAGCAGCCCCGCAGAGAGGGATCCGGGGGCAGTGGTTGACAGCAAGTTGAATATGAGCCAGCAGTGTGCCCTGGCAGCCAGGAGGGCCGACCATATCCTGGGGTGCATCAAGCACGGCATTGCTGGTCGATCAAGGGAAGTGATTGTCCCGCTCTACTCTGCGCTGGTGCGGCCTCACTTCGAGTACTGCATGAAGTTCTGGGCACCACAGTACAAGAAGGACACTAAACTGCTGGAGAGTGTTGAGAGGAGGGTGATGAAGATGGTGAAGGGCTTAGAAGGGAAGCCGTATGAGGAGCGGCTGAGGTCACTGGGCCTCTTCAGCCTGGGGAAGGGGAGGCTGAGGGGGGACCTCATTGCAGCGTACAACTTGCTCGCGTGGGGAAGTGCAGAGGCAGGTGCTGACCTATTCTCTGTAATCACCAGTGATAGGACCCACGGGAACAGTGTTAAGCTGAGGCAGGGGAAGTTTAGGCTGGACATCAGGAAGAGATTCTTCACCAAGAGGGTGGTGGTTGCACACTAGAACAGGCTCCCCAGGGAACAAGCCTCTCTGAATTTAAGAAGCAATTGGACTGCGCACTTAGTCACGTGGTCTAAACTTTTGGGTAGACTGTGCGGTGCCAGGAGTTGGACTTGATCCCTTATGGGTCCCTTCCAACTCAGAATATTCTATGATTCTATGATTCTGTGTTCTTCATTATTGTTCATATGAGGATCAAACTTCTGAAGCTGATTTCCAGGAGTCTGCCTCCATCTTTTTTGCAATCTCCCTTCAGGTATTGATAAACATTGATATGACCCTGCATGTGCCTCCTCTTCTCCAAACTGAATAATCCCAATCCGTCAGCATCACCTCAGAGGAGAGGTGCTCCAATCCTTTGATGATCTTTGTGGCCCCATGTTGGACTCTTTCCAGTTTGTCCATGTTGATGTGGGTGGCCAGAACTGGACACAGGTGTCGCCTCAACAATGCTGAATAGAGGGGAAGGATCCCCTCTGTTCACTTGCTGGCAATGCTTTGCCTAATGCAGTCAAAACTACTCTTACTCTTCTTTGTGATAAGGTCACGTTGTGTTCAGTTTGGTGTCCACTGTGATCCCCAGGTCCTTTACTGCAGAGCTGGGTGGCCCTTAGTAGCATGTATTGGTATGTGTCTGGACTTCCTCTTCAGCTGCAGTACTTTGTACTTTTTGTTGAACTTCATGAGATCCTTGTCAGCTCACCCCTCTGGTCTGTCAAAGTCCCTCTGAATGACACAGCATGAGTACTGGCAAGTCAGCCACTCCCTATAGCTTTTTGTCATATGCACGTCTAATGAAGGTGCACTCTACCACATGGTCCAGATCATTAATGAACTTGTTAAACAGGAGTGGGCCCACTATGAAGCTGACATGATGAGGCTGAGAAGTATTAAGTGGATACATTGAAAAGAAAAAATGGCTAATCATTTGTGCTTAATTTCTTGGGACAAATCCTATTCCTTTTTCAAGAAGAAAATATAGTACTATTTTCTTGGTTTCACAGCAAACTGCAGAATACAAGACTAAACTGTCAGAAGATCTCTGGCTGTTATTGACTGACTGTCTTATAGCAGCACTTGAAGAATTTCCTGCAAATACTCCAAAGGGCTTTTCTCATAAAATTGTGTGAGATGCAGCAATCTTCACTCATCTTGATTTTTGACTGGGGAACTGAGGTAAAATAATAAAAACAGGGAGTACTAGGATTGTTACTGTTTTTGCTGATGCTTATTTACGTGGTTAACACTCCAGAAAACATGTCTATCAAATCTTTTCCCACCAGGCTGAGTCAGATGTCATGTTACTAGGCATATCTCTGAGATGTAGGAGAAAGTGGACTATATAAATAGTTGATTAGATTCAACAGCAACTCTGTTAGGTGATCTTTTATTTATATTGTACCAAATACATACACAGTGCTTTTATCACACACAATGACCATATCATCACAGTCTCCAGAGACAAGCTGTTCCTTAACAGTGAACAATATGGCTTTTTGGATTGCTTTTTTGTTATTGGTTTTCTTTTCTTTTGTATTTTGATTGAAACTCTTTCAAAACTATCTGGCATAACTGAATATTAATCCCAGAAGTGCTGATCACAGTGTCAAAGCATTGATTTTTCATCAGCTTTGTTTGTTTTCTGTTCTATTGTTGAAAACAACTGACTGAAGCAGTCCATTTGTATTATGTTGCCACAAAGCTTTCTATAGAAATATTAGTATCAATATATTCATTTATATCTATATTAATACGTATATATTACCCAAATTAATATCCATATGCAATTATCCCTACATTATCCTTATATCAAGATTACTATCCATTTATTAATTAATACACTGAGACAGGAATGTAAGGAGGGAAAGACAATTTGTTACTAATGAATGCTTCATACTGAATGTGTTGTCAGATCTTTTTAAAAACAAGTGTTGTGTTGCAGAAACTGAGCAATATTAAAGAGATACAATCCAACTTGTCTGCTATTTCCAGCCTCTTTTAAAGCTGCCAATATATACAGTATAGCTGTTTAAAAACAATCAAACAAACAAAATAAACCCCTCTTCATAAATAAAGATTTTTTTGATCTAAAGAATACACTGAATATAGTTGAAGAGGTTTTTATTTGATTGCCCATGGTATACAGGAGAGAGGAATTCTGGGGGAAAATGAAAAATCTTTCCCATCACTTTTATTAATGTATGAGATGAAACTGATAGTAGGGAGAGATCAGAAGAATGGAATTCAAGTGAATGGTGGCAATGGCTTTCAGAAATGGAGTCTGCATGTGTAAAGGAGAATATTTAGAATAGCAGAAATTGTATTCACATATTTAGAGAATGCAGGTCATGAAGATTGCATATCATCTGTTAATTTATCTTATTAAATTAATGAAAATACCAATTGCATTTGCCATTTTGAGTTCTGTTCTCTTTAAAGACCCATTGTTTATGAAAATAACTTAGGATATAACTTAAATTAGTAGCTGTCATTTACCATCTTATTTTCAAATACAACAAAAATTGTGTACTTCTGCTCTTATTACAACAAAAAAATGTAATCAACCAAAGTATTACACGTCAATTAATTTTAATAAATGTCATGCTTCCAGTCTAGACAAATGATGAAATAACAAACTACATGTGATCAATGACTTTTCTTGATGCGCTTCTGTCAGGTAGTCACAGTTTAACAAGTCAAATACAAGTGCCTTTGCAGACTGAAGTGGGAACTGTCACTCATGGATGGGTTAGTGAAATGGTTGTTATGGGAACAAGTCTAGATGTCACATAAAGGTAAGTTAAAATTCAACTTTAAAATGTGGCTACCTCTTTCTCTTAATGATACATTTCAACACATTCCTTTTCTTCACTTTCAGGTCTAAGGCCCAGGTATCAGACAATATTCTTTCCCCTGCCCTCCACAACACACATATTTCTATCTATCAAATGGATGAAATCAGTAATCTAAGGATTTTTATTTATTTATTTATTTTTCCCCTAAAGCTGATGAAGTAGGAGACAGAAGTGTTGGGGGAAGAAATGACAGCTAAATAATCTTAGCTTTCATGTTTCCCCTCTTCCTGTGAATAAGAGAGAAATCAGCTAGCATTATATTAGCTAAGTACTTTTGCGAGCTATAAAAGATTAATTTTGTGAGAGAGTATGCAGTTGACAAGGATAATATCTGACAAGCAAATCTGAAAAGGATAACATTCTAGCATCTACATGTGTGCTGCATTGTGGAAGGTCTTGGTCATTTTCACTCTGCCACTCAACAAAAAAAGAAAAAATCTGCAGCCTGGGATCTGACAGATAAAGTGGTGATCACAGAGAGAAATAGAAAAGAGATAAAAGAGAATACAAAATAATAGAGAAGGTGGAGAAGAGGAGCGTCAAATCAGAGGTCTCTCTTTGTAGCATGGGCATATTATGCAAAGAATCACTCTTACCATTATTGAATGTTCCCTGCATAAATTCCTGATATGTTGAAGACAGAAAAGGTGCTAAACACAGTACTAGGAAACATTACTTATGTGTAGGTTTCCAATAAAATTGGTTGTGCTGCATTGTGGATAATTTACAAATAGGAGCATAGGATGATTGTGTTATGATTTTGCTTTTCTGAAAGCTTTTTATTATTATTATTAGGTTTATCATTATTTTGAGCTTTAACTCCTCAAGAGTAAGGAATTTTCTCCTTCTTTCACAGTTCCTTCTTTTTTTCAATGTTAACATAATAAAAGTTCTCCTATTCTATTCTATTCTATTCTATTCTATTCTATTCTATTCTATTCTATTCTATTCTATTCTATTCTATTCTATTCTATTCTATTCTATTCTTTATTCATTTTTAGAATAACTCTCTCCAATGAAGTAAGAAATTATTGGAATAATATTTCAGTGTTCTGGAAAGGAACTGCCATAATCAATTGGTAGGTTTTTGTTGTTGTTTTGTCTGTTTCTCAGACACACTGCAACATCAAGTTAACACTTACTAGATGAAAAATAAAAGTAGCACACTAGAATAACATTAAATCCATCAATTTATCAAAATTTGATGTTCTCTTTCTTCTGTCTGGAGAGTGAGTAGATAATCGTCATCATGGTTATGTGGACAAAACCATCAGTGAGGGGAGGTGAGAGCTTTGGAGTATGGGGGCTGTAGCTCCAAAGCCTTTCCCTCTTTTCATAGAATGGATTTCCATGGCTGTTGAAGCCTTGGAGGCTCTCAAGCCTAGATGGTATAATGTCAGGAAATGGGTCAGGCTTTCTAAAACATCTCTGCTTGATGTTAGACCTCATTTAAAAATGTTTTCTCTAAGGCCTAGAAGTTGTGCCAGGTAAGTTCTGACCTGCATTAGTCAGTGCAGAGAGCCTTGACAGAGAAGCAGAGAAGCAGGGTCCTGGGCAATCAAGTAGTATCAGTTGCCCATCTGAAATTATTTCCTTCTCCTTGTGATATTCATAAATGGGGTGAGGGGGGATTATCAAACAATGTAGGAGATTTAGGGGAAAAAAAAATCTTCACTGAAAGGTCTGTGAAGTATTTGAACCGGCTTCCCAGAGAAGTAGTTGAATTACTATCCTTGGAGGTCTTCAAAAAATGTGTAGATGTGGTGCTTAGTGACATGATGGTGGACTTGGCAGTGCTAGTTTAATGTTGGACCAGATGATAATAGAGGTCTTTTCCAACCTAAATGATTTGATGATTAAATGTGCAGGAAAGAGAAGCAAATTGGAAGGAAACTGAAAAAAGTTTCTCATGTTGTCACTCTCTGTGAATGACAGAAAATTAAATGCTTGATAAATCAAGTATCTTTTATTTAGTGTAAGGCTGCTCGCAGTTCAGATATTAAATAATGTATCTTGTATTCCACATGGATACAAATACAAGTTTTTTTGAAATATCACAACTTTTATTAGTATCATTAGATGCCAAAAATAAATTTTCCTTTCATTTCTGAATATTGTTTAAACAGTTTCATAGTTCTTTCAAACGCAGTTTTCACCTCAACTTACTCTAACATTATAAATAATGTATAATTTGTCCTTTATAAAAAGTTTTTCTTCCTTTAAAGAGAACAATAAAATAATTTAAAATTTAAAAACACCATAGGACCTATTCCACTCATACTTTTGTAAGTCAAGCCAAAAAGCATCAGCCTATTCTGAATTCCAATAAAATCTTAATCTATATAACAGAAGTATTTCTCATGTGTACATCATAAGTACATAAACACTTTTGTTGACCAAGTTTATGCATGATATTTTCTCATGTAACAAATCAATCACATTTTTCTTTCCCAATTCAAGTTGTTTCAAATAGGCTTCATTTTTCTTTGCCACTGTAATTTCAGGTTCTTAAAAGTGAATTCCCTTGGAATACTTATTTTCTATACTTCTAACATTTTAATAAAATAAACATGCAGCAAGATTTCTAACTCAGCCAGCAAGTAGTGTAGATAATTGCATTGTCCTTTGAATGTGATGTAGTTTTATTAATTCTTTAGTAGTAAAATCATTTTGAAGTATTCTTTTTCATCTAAGGATATTAAAATTCATCCAACACTTTTTTTTGTATCTTTTATAGATGTTCTTATAAACTGAAAATGGTCAGTGGTTTTTCCATGACGTTGAGATGAACAAAATTCTGACATAGAATAGGGAGAGGAAATTAAAAACATTAAAATGCCTTCCTCTTAGTATATTGTACAAGGTCTTGGTGAAGGTTATATAACAGAATTCATGTTTCTGATTTCCAGCAAAGTTTTGTAGGTACAATTTCCCTTTTAATTATTATGTAAGATACTTGAGTCATAGGGAAAAAATACTACACATCTCATGGCAACACATCAGTAACACAACAAGTCAGTTAGCTCCCCAGACTGGAGAGAGACATTTGTTATAAGAATAAACCATGTTACAAGACAAGTGTGTCATAGAGATGGATTTCCTTTGCAGATGACTTACTATATAAGCAAAACTGAAAACAGGATCTTAGATAATGTGTTCTGATGAATGAAATGGCATTCCTATTCAAGTATGTTTAGAGACTTTCAGAAACAATTTGCAAATCATTCTACTGTTATCTGTTATTTCATTCATGTTGCTTGCTCTTTTCAAAGATTTTTACAGGGTATACTATATCTGAAACTCTTTTCACCTTCTAATTCTGCAGAACTATATTGCTACATTATAAATATTTTGCTATACTTTGCTACTTTATAAATATAATAAGTTTGCATTACTACTGTCATGAAATTAGGGGGGAAATATATATATCTATATACATACATACATATATATGTATTTATTTTTGTAAAACTGTTTCTCTTAGAATTTCACTGGAATTAGAAGTTTCTTATAGGTAGAAATGTGATTACATGGTGTCATCTACTGAATCTATTGATGTTTTTTGTTGGCACTATAATATAATGATAATTACTGTATTGGAATTCACTAGTGAACAGTTGTGATGCAGAGAACATAAAGGAAGGGGGGGGGGGGGAGCTATGCATCATTTACTTTTATAGATATAGGAGTATCTTTTTGACTTCAGAGTTGTAGATTGCTGTCCCAATGAACATTTCTGGTTGAGGTCCTGAAGGTTGTGTGTTTTTTTTTTTTTACAGATTCCATCCCAATATGAGAAGTAGAAGAAAATGTTATAATGTTATCTTAACCTAAATGATTGCAAAAACAGGCCTTTAAAATGGTTCTAAATAATTGTGCATCCACTTACAAATTTTATGTAGCTTCTGACTGTTTCACTATTGATTTCAAGACCCTTTTTTATTTCCAGTCTCATACTTTCACATATTTTTCAAGAATGCTAAAAGCAGTTCACCCTATAGAGTAACTTTTCTTTGCAGGCACAAGAGGTACTTTATTTTGCTAGAATCCTTCCTTCCCAGTTCCCATTTCATGAGTGGCCTGGGTTATCCACTATGGCAGGGAACATGTAGCGTATTTAATACCTTTTCATAGTTTTGAATTGAACTCATTTTCAGTCATGTGTGCACATTTCTTCCTCATTTGAAATCTGCCCTATGTTACTTTATGACACAATATTGTTTATTTCTTTATTGAAATATATCTAGAATAATCACAGGATTTTGACTAAGAAAACTGTATGGACTACAACCACTCTATATTCCTGACAAACTTATTTCATAAATGATTTCTTTTTTAATTTAGATGGATAACATTGTGCCTTTGGTCAGTAAACTAAGCCTGTGAAGGCCTCATTTATGCAATATACAATTTGAGGAATTTGCCTCCTCATATATATAGGTTGGATGGAGCTTTGAGCAACCTGGTCAAGTGGAAGGTGTCCCTACCCATGGCAGAGGGGTTGGAATTAGATGGTCTTTAAGGTCCATTCCATTAATACAAAACTAGAATTGGAAAGCAAAACAAAACAATCAACAAGCTTGTATAGAGCTATGGTTTGGTTTGTGATGAGAACAATTAATGCTTTAGCTATTGTTGAACAGAGTTTACTCAGTCTTTTCCTTTGCCTTTGCATTTGCCTTTGTCTTTGCCTTTAAAAGGAAGAGGGAAAAACAAGCAAAGTCCATGCAGAAACATAGAGAAAATATATATATATATTCTCTGCTTCCCATCAACAAACAATGTTCAGCCATATCCTGGGAAGCAGGGCCTCAGTACATGAAGTGGTTGTATGGGAGGACAGATGCCCCCCTCCTTCCTCTTCCCCTGGAACATCCCTTTAGTTGGTTTAGGTCATCTGCCCTGGCAATTTCCCTTCCCCACTTCTTGCCTGCTGGCTTTTGTTGGGGGCTGGTGGGAGTCTTGATGCTGTGCTGGCATTGCTCAGCAATAGGCAAAACAGTGTGTTTTAATTAGAACAATGCTGTTTTAATTAGAAGTGCAGAGTACAACATGATATGGGCCACTGTGGGGAAAGTTAATTCCATCCCAGACAGACCCAGTACAGTTCCTTATTTTGCTTTGCTTTGCTTGTGTGGGATGCTTTTGCTTTATCTATTAAACTGTCTTTAACTCAGCCCATGTTATCTCACTTCTGCCCTTCCAATTCTCTTCCCCTGTCCCACTGCAGGATAGGAAGAGTAAGTAGTCAGCTGTGTGGTGCTCAGCTGCCTACTAGGATTAACCCACAACAGGAAGAAAAAGGAAGGAATATGCAACAAGCTATCGATGGAAGATATATAGAATGGAGAATTGCTTCTATTACAGCTATGCAGGAATAACATGAAATGCAACAAAATTTAGGCTATTCCTAATTTTTGTTAATTTCCTTGTGCCAGTTCTCCAAAGAATGCATCAGTAGTGGATTTTAAAAAGATGATGCAAATCACAGTGGCATCAAATTTTGTGTAATTTTGTCTAAATAAATGTGACTAAAGCAGTCTGTGACAAATAGATTCCCAGGTGAGTCTGCTTTAGTAAGATTGTGACTGGGGCTTTGGTGAACTCTACTCTCCTTCTCATATGTGTTTGTTAAGAGAGAACAGAATATTTGAAGGAAAAAAAAAATAAATGTATGTATTGCTTTCTCTCTTTATTGCTCTTGAACACAGTGTTCAAGCACAAAAAGTAAATTTATCAACTCAGTTAGGAGAGTGACAGACTTGTACACAAGTCTATAAACCAGCAGACCAAAGGACTGACATCCACAGAGAAGTCTTTGTAGTTCTGCTTATTCTATTTCTCTCATAGATGCTGTTTCTTTTCCTATGCCTTGGTTGCTTCTCAGGCATGAATTGCAGGAAGAACACAAACAAAAATCATAATATTTCCCATAAAGTCTGCTTCTAGGTCTTCACTTTGCTGAGGGTTTAAAAAACAATAAAAATAAACAAACAAAAAACACAGCAAGTGTTTCAGAAGAAGATTTATTCACTGTGCAGTGAATGTTGACCAGACTATTTGCTAATGCATTTATAATTTTAATTGGAAAGAAAAACTTTTAGTAAAATGATAAAAGCAAACTTTTAACAAAATAAGATGTCCTGGTCCGTAATCAAGAGCTCAAAATGAAAGAAAAGTTGTTATAAGTAGGAATAAATCTGTACTGCCAGTTTCAAATAATTATAAACATTTTCTACTTTTTGTAGTAAAGCTAGTAGTTTAATAGTTTAAATGCCGTGACTTCATATAACAGTTTTACAAAAGCCTTTCTCTACTGTCTTCAGACAGGAACATTTTGTGGAATCTTGTGTTTCTACTGTTTAAGGACGGATCTATCCTGGATTCCATATAAAGTACTGTTTTACTGCTGCTTTCAGGAAACTACTTTTTATTCCAAGTTTTTTGCATCCAGCAAAAACAAGCAAACAAACAAAGAAAAACAAAAATCATTAATGATGTCAATTGTTTATTGTCCACTAGCAACAATCAACTCATGGTATAAAGGTAAGATGTGAGACTGAAAAATCATGTAGACAAGGCACTGGTAGGAGCTGAGCAAGGACAATACCTAAACTAAAACAACAGCCTAAGACAAATAGGGAAAAAAAAAAAAAAAAAGCACAACAGATTACACCTCTCATCCCCTCACCTAAACTACGTAAGCAGTCATGTAAGGAATCCATGGGCTCTTTCCAGTGACCCATTAAAATTTAGGAATTTTGAAACACTTGAACCAGACAAAACTATATCACAAATGTCCAAGGAAGCTGGTGTCTATGCAAGATTATAACCAAAGTTTTGAAGAGTGCATGAAGTACTCTGCCTTCAGACATTTGAAGGGGAATGAATAATGGGGTGTCACAAAGAAGAAGGAAACTAAGCTTGCTGAAGGTAATTAATGATTTCTTGAAGAACCAGCTGTAATTTCAACAGTGGATTTTACAGACATATGTTACAGAGCCCCCCAAAATTGGGATAATTTTACCTGGACACAAATTCACCAACTCTATGGTTGATACTTTTCTAGAAGAATGTAAATTTGTATTAAATTAATCATGTCTTACAATTTTTTGTAACTAAAAAAAACAACAACACAACACACACACACACAAAAACCAAACAAACAAACAAACAAATGAGCATCAACAACAACAAAATCCAGTCATATATCTTAGGTGTGAACATTGACACAGATGTAATGTATATTGTGTCTGATGGATGATCTGTCCAACCTTTTTCCCAATTTTCTTTCTTTTTAATCTGTGTGTATATACACTTGAAATATAGCCAAGGTGGTGTATTTGAACTTGTGGCTGACTAGCTTAACATTCATCCTCTTGGAAAGCAGGAAGAGTTTTTATTGAGATCGGTATTAATCCTGGTCTCCTGTCTGCAGTGTCTGAGTCAGCTCAAAATTAAGACATATGATATTACCCTACCCTAAGAACAAATAATACGCTGATGTTAATTAGAGGTGTTGGGCTGTTTGATTAATTGATGCAATGATGCTATGCGAGGTACTGTGTTCTGAGTTTATTCAATGCACGGTGCAAGTGTGCATTAAGAAGGAGAATGCAGTTTAACACTGACACGTTCTGTCCTCAAAATCAATGTCATTGATCAGATTGTCTTGAGGAAAAACAACAGTGCACATATGCTTTAGACATTTAGGTTATCTATGTGCAAAATTAAACAATAATGACCTATAATAATTTAAACTATATTGTTTTAGGGACTCTTCACGGCAGTCCACAAAAAAAAAAAAACATGTACAAAGCCTGTCATTTTCAGTGCAGTGGCAACAAACCTCTCTTAATTGCCATAAATACTATCTAGCTCAGTAAATGCTTCCTTTCTTTCAGATATGGCCTTCTTGCTTTTTTTTTTTTTTTTTTTTTTTTTTTTTTTCCACACGAAACTGTTGTCTGCAGTAAAGACTAGACATCAAGTTCTACTGTGTTTTCTGTTATTAATATGAGCTGGATTCTTGTTGTTCAACTCTTTCGTGGGAAAAAAAAAAAAAAAGTTGTGAAAGAAACTGTATGAAAGGTGAGTGAAGAATGTCATCACAGTGCTTGTTTATGTTTTGTGGTACTGTACTGAATTAAAAAAAAATCACTACAGATACAATATTGATATTGGACCCTTCCATTTAACCAACTGAATGCAAAAGTACACTGAATAGTGGAAAATACAGAAAAAATGACATTAATCTTTCCCCCCATCTCAGCAAACCTAATTTGTGAAAATTTACATTCATTATAGAGAATTTTTCAGAATATTATATGTCTGACTGCATGATACATCAAAAATTAATTAAATAGATAAAAAAATGTTTGCTGCATCTGGTTATAGTTCTACCTTTCATTTTATATACATATATACATTTATTTTGTGTGTGTGTGTGTGTGTGAACTTCAAGAAATTCATTTATTTATTTTGACTTTCTTTGGCTTGAATTTTTGAGTGACTGTCTGATCTTGATGGTCTGTCAAATTCTGCAGTGTTTTACTGGCATCTATGATCTTATGATTGTCACGAAAAAAAAAAAAAATCCCTGAATCTCATAATTTTTTATTCTTTTAAGTCTGACTTGAAATTTAAAAGAAGGATGTCTTAATATACCTTTCTATTCATTCTTATTCTTTTGATTGAGTTAAAGTTACATGTCAAGTTATATAAACCTTTGTAAGCCAAATGACTCAGTCCAATGCTTTCTTCACAAATGTGTATTCTTTATGACATGATTAATATTAAAGACTTAAATTCTTGAAAAGTGCAGCAGATGGAGTAGGACAAGAAACAGACAGAGTCCAGAAATGAGAGGGACATTAAGAAAGTACATTTTTTTGATGGAGGTGAGCTGTAGCAGCTTAGCAGTGGTGTGACAGTTCATTTGCTCAAGGGGTGCATATATTTGGCAAACTGTGAACTGTCAATGTCAGTCTGAAGACTTGTAAGAATAGAAACTTGCTGAGATATAAAGACTTCTTGGGTAAGCATTTTCTTTCTTTCCTTTCCTTGAAACCAAATTCTTTGCTTGGATTCTTTTGCTGTTTATCCAAAACATTCAGAACCTCAGGGCTAAACAAACAAGAAGTTCCCAGAATGCCTAAGTTCTCAGATTAAGTACATGAGGAATATTTTGCTAGCATCAGAAAATGAAATGTATTTTCTCCAGATTTAGTGTATAGATAAATACATAATAAGTCAGAAAGGATGATTGTGGTAATCTTCCTTTCTGTTATTATTCCTGCATAACTTCATAAATTCTGTATAAGGCAGATGACATTGTCTGCAAAAATGGAAATGAGCACCGTGTTTCAATGTAGCCCATGGAAATGTTGCAAAAATGACATTTTACTCCTGCTTTTGTTTGAAACATGGCTGCTGAAAGAGAAGTAGTTAAATTAGTCTTATGATACTCAAGTGCATGGATAATCTTCATAAAGTCTGAGAATTTGTTCCTCTGATTGATATTAAAAACAGTTTTGCTGAGTAGGAAATAAATGGAAACAGACAAAACACGGACAAAGATCTAACATTCTAACAGCAGTCAAAACAAAGAAGTCTCAATTCAAAGTTTAAAAAAAATTATCTGTCACTAATAAGAAGATTAAAAGGCATTGCAATATTCATTTGAGCTGGGACAGGGAAATCTACCAGAAAAAATACAGCTTCATACCTACTAGCTATTTTTGTTTGTGCTGTAGGTGATGCCTCCATGTGGTTTCTTGCAGATTATTTCCTGATATTTATAGATACTTGATAATTCTTCTTTACATCTGTCGTGGTTCCGCTCGAGTGGGCAGCCGAGCTCCACCACAGCCGCTCTCTCACTCCCCCTCCTCAAAGAGGAATGGGGAGAAAATATGTGAAAAGGGCTCAAGGATTGAGATAAGGACGAGAAAATCACGCAATAATTATTGTAACGGGCAAAACAGACTCGGCATAAGGAGACAGTAAGATTTATTGCCTACAACTAGCAAGCGAGAGAAGTGAGAAAACAAAGGAAAAAAAAAACAAAAGCACCTTCCCCCCCCATCCACCCTCTTCCACCTCCTCCCCCCGAGCGGCGCAGGGGAACGGGGAATGGGGGTTATGGTCAGTCTACAGCACTTCTTCTCTGCCGCTCCTTCTCGGTCACTCTTGTCCCCTGTGCTGTGGGGTCCCACCCAAGGGATGCAGTCCTTGATGAACTGATCCGGCGTGGGCTTCCCACAGGCAGCAGCTCTTTCAGAACTGCTCCAGATATGGGTCCGTACCACGGGGTCCATCCCTCAGGAGAAAACTGCTCCAACCTGGCTCCCCTACGGGCAGCAGCTCCTGCCGGGTCACCTGCTCCTGCGTGGGCTCCTCTCCACAGGCTACAGGTCCAGCCCGGAATCTGCTCCGGCAAGGGTCTTCCATAGGCGGCAGCCTCCGTCGGTGCACGGCCACCTGCTCCACCGTGGTCTCCTCCATGGGCTGCAGCGTGGAACCCTGCTCCACCGTGGTACTCCATGGGCTGCAGGGGGACATCCTGCTTCACCATGGTCCTCACCACAGGCCGCAGAGGACTTCTGCTCCGGCGCCTGGAGCACCTCTCCCCCTCCTTCTACACTGACCTTGGTGCTGTTCCTCACTCCCTTGACTGTCCCGGCTGCTGTCTGGCGCAGCGTTTTTTTCCCTGTCTTAAATATGCTCTCACAGAGGCGCAAACAACATCGCTTATTGGCTCAGACCTGGAAAACAATGGGGCCCTTCCCAAACATGGGGCAGCTTCTAGATCTTTCTCACAGAAACCACCCCTATGGCTCCCTGCTACCAAAACCTTGCCACGTAAACCCACTACAACATCAAATTTATAAGCAAATCACATTTGATCCAATAAGGAATTTTTCTACATTGAAGTATGTATCATTATATAAAGATATTGTGTACAACAATGTTGATATAACACCATAAAATTGTTTTGGCTGCAGTTTTGCCACTTTTTAACTTGGCCTGTCTCTCTTCATGATCAAGGTAGGCAGCTCTCCAAGGCAGCAGACCCATGGGGACAGCAAAGAAGCCTTGGCCCTGCTGCCTGCTTTTGCTATATCAGGGCAGCAGGAAAAGCCAGAAGACCTGATGTAGACAGAAAGATGCTACTGGGACTGGTGAAGGGTCCCAGCAGCAACACTCAGTGTTTCACATTCCTATCTCTCATAATCCTGCTGGATGCAGTGAAACCAACTCTCTGGGGACTTCCACATCAAGTTTCCTTCCTCCTTTCCTTCAAGGTCTTAGGATCTCCTTCACTTCTACTTCTTGCTTCCTTTCAGCAACAACAGACCATATCATCAGAGTACAATTCAAATGTGCCTCCACTGCAAGAGGTCGTTTTTGGGTGCTCTACAATAATGTTTACAAACCTGCCTACTCTTCATACTCAGATCTGGCACTGTCTGATCTGACACTGTTTGATAGATTCTCTCTTATTAGTATGGTGGTTAGTCCCTGCTAACTGCTTAAACAGTGGAGAGAGATTCTGGCGCTGTGATCCCTTTCCTTGGAAAGGGTCTCCTTCACAATTTTAGATGAGTCAATTACCTTTGCTGTGCTTCAGTCCCGTCAGTAGGATAGAGATTTCTACTTTCCAGCTACGCATTGGTGTTGAAAAAGATAAGCAGATAAACTCCTTGATATGTGCAAAGGGTAATAATGTGAAAGTCTGGGCTCTGAAAAAAAGCTAAGCACAGTTGTTCACTAGATATCTCTATTTAATATAGATAATACATATAATGTTGCAAAGAAATACCATAATGAAGTATGAAGCTGCAACACAATAAGGATGAACTTAGTGCAATTCCATCAGCTACATCCTTAAAGCAGGCAGCTGGGTTGTAGATTAAACATCAACATGCATCTTAACAAAGTATGAACTTTCATACTGGGTGATGGTTAAATTTATTTCTATTAAAACTGTTGTGTGATTTGTGACATGCTGATTCAAAAAAAGTGTGAAGTTCATATGAAGATTTTCTATAGAAATTAACTTCACTGGTCCCAGCACAGTAATAAATGGTAGTAATACTCAGAACAACAACTGTTCCTTGAGCTTACACAGCACCTCTAGTTGCAAGATTCTAAATCATTTTACAAAAAATAATTAGCTTGGCTTCTTAACCTATTGAGAAGTACATCTAAGAAGTCCTTTATTTGTATTCTACATATAAAGGAATTGAGGTTCTGAGAAAAAAAATAATTTTCCATAAGCTCTTGAAGCATTTAGTAAGTCAGGCCAGGACTGCTATAAGATCTGGATTCTGCTCTTTTCTTCTTAACTACTTCTGTTTCTATAGAAAGCACTACTAGAAAACTGAAAAGCTACTACACAGAAAAAATACCTAGAGAGGAAAAATTATCCCCTTCTTCTCTTCCATTCCAATGATAAAAAGAAATCATACCTGTGGACTGGATATGAAGTAAGCTTTACAGAATTATTTACTCTGCAGTAGACTAAAAATTAATTTCCATGGCAACCACTGCACCTTCTGAAATACATAACACCTAAACATAAACACAAACATCAATGCAGCAAAAAATCTTAAACTTTGTGTATTGTTTTTAATAAGTAAAAGAGTTTATACTCCATAAAAACATACATTGATTGATCTTTAACACATTTTTCTTGTTATTGCTCAGCTCTGAAATGTTTGAATTTTTAGAAAGGAATTAACATTTGCTATCGATGGTGGACCCAGAATATTGACCTTGAGAGAATATTGTCAGATACCTATAGCTTGAGACACCTGCTGATGTATGATACATGCCAATTTTGTGTTCCATAATAGTTGTCTTATTAAAGGTTTGTGATTTATATGGTTTGGGGTTCTAAAATGGAAGAAAAATTTAAATGAAATATGACTTTTTTAGTATTGATCAAATCTCGATGATAGTCCTGTTTTCAGTGGGAGATTGAACTAAATGGGGTCCAGAGTTCCCTTGCTGTATGAATGAATTAGTGCTGTTTTTAATGTGTTATCTCTTGTATAAATAGATTTTTCTTAGGATTTTTAAAGTTTTACTTAAAAGATTATGAAACTTGCCAGGTATACATGGTACAGATGTTCACTTGAGAAAATGTTGATGGAAGAAGTTTGTTCAATTTTCATTTAATTTGTTTGATTTGTTAAAAAAAAAAAAAAAAAAAAAAAAAAAGTGGAAGTAAATGTATTCCACTCAAGTTCCTTTGGAAACAAGGAAGATTTGGTTTACATTTGGTTTACATTATCTACTTGGCCATGTGTAAATTACTGCCTATATTGAATCAAACTGTCTAATAGCATGCATACTTTTATCAGGAGAGGAAATCTTAGGGTTTTAGAGGTTTTGGATTCAGCAAAACCATGGAACTTTGGTCAGCACCAATGCTAGGGTTCCAGAGATTTCCTCTCAAAAAAAGAAAAAAAGAAAAAAAAAAAAAAAAAAAGCTTGTAAGCTTGTTTTTCATGTTTTTCACCTTGTTTCAGATCAGAACTGAATTTCCAGGTGACCATGGAATGGAATTAATGCCTCAGTGGAGACTGAGGACTACCACAGTTTTGTTACATGTAACAAAAACCTCTGTAATAATAGACAACTCTATAGTTTTTTTCAGATACTATGCAGATGATGAATTTGCTTTCTCTCTCTTTTTATTTTTATTATTACTATTTTTATTTTTAATTTATTTATTGTATTATGTTACTTCTATATATTTTTTTATTTTCTACATTTGCAACCAATGAATCATTTTATGTTTGTACCCTCTCTATAAGAATGAAAAAACATTTTTTTCATCTGACACAGAAATGCATCAAAGTAGCTCCACCAGTTCTTATATGGAAAGTTGATTCAGAAACAAAACTCCATTCTCAAATGTGAATGTGGTGTTTGATTCTAAGACATGAAGGTAACAGTTAAGGAAAAGGTCACAGCAAGAAGGAAAGAGGCCCCAAAGGATTTATTAGGCAAAATGGGACTATTTATTCCCTGCTGCAGTGGGATGAAATTATCTTACTTAATTTTCTGAAGGTTTTACGAGAATTATGCCTACCTTGTGTTCATTGTCTGTTGCTTGAAGCATGAAGAAGGGTTAATATATTGCAGTAGGCTTCAGTAAGAATGCAGGGCAGTTTAATATAGTATATATTAAACTATTTTTTAGTATTGATCAAATCTTGATGATAGTCCTGTTTTCAGTGGGAGATTGAACTAAATGGGGTCCAGAGGTTCCTTGCTCCTTTAGTCGCTGTTGTGCAATTCTAGTGATTTTCTATCTAAAAACGTTACTACGGTCTCTAAAGTTAGGAGTTAGTATCTTACACAATAGACACTAGATAGATATGTATGACATTCACTCGCTATTAATAATCAGTGATGAGTGAAATAAAGGAGTTCTGTTTTGCAGAATGTTTTGAAATTTCCATTTTTTGTAGCAGGATGAAGCAAAACCGGGAAACTGTAAAAACCTTGTTGGAAAAATAAATAATTAAATAAATAAATAATGTAATACCTGTTGCTTGTCTAAATGAAAATATTTAGGACAGAATTCAGCTTATCCTCAAGTCTTCATTCATTATTAGTAACTTTTTATAGTAAAAGAATTGGGCACTTCTGGTGTGCAGTCCTAAACCAAATGTCCAAAATTAGACTTCAAATGGTACCTAGAAGTGTATACTCCTATCTGTTATCCATAGAGATCTGGAATTTATTGAGATGCAGCATGGGCTATAGGCAGCTAAAGTTATTGACGTAAATCCCATCTTTAATTTCACAATATAAAGCAAATTAAGACCTTTTTGATACAATGTATCAAATTTGTATCAAAATGAATTTAATGTATTGTGGAATAATGTGTTTGCTATGGCCAAAGCTCTTTAAGTTCAAGTCACTTTAATGATAACCTGCATTTTGGCCACTGTTCTATTTTAATCTGGGGGAGCTGAAGATATGGAAAAATAATGTCCCACTCTCCATGAAAGCTTTCATATTAAGCTAGAACTTACAGGATGCACTGTGTCACACAAAAGCCTTGTCAGTGAGGGAAATCATCACAAGGTATAAGATCCTTTCTGGGAAACAGCTGATGTGAAAATGTCAGGGCCTAAATACAAAATATACAAGTGATAAAAATGATGAAATTTAATATGTTATTGAAATGATATGAAACAAATTATAGTTGTTCAATTTAACAAAAGCATATGAATGTATCAGATTTGTGTAAAAATGACCTTAAATAAAACACCTTTTTTTTTTCTCAATCAAACCTTTATATAATTCTCATTATATGAAAACCATGCTAGGTTTGCATGTCTGTTAAAGTTTCGTTCTTAGAAGGCTGCAGAAATATCTCTTTAGATCCAACTGCAGATACACATAGATATTTTCATAGCAAACTTAAGTTAAAATTGTTTCATGGTGTTTCTTTCAAACCTCTATATCAACAAGCTTTACCATAAAATAGTAAATTGTACTATAGTATCTCTGATTGTGCAGGGCAGTATGGCACAAACTTGGCCCTTGACTGAGTCTCCATGTGGATATGAGACCGAGCCTATATTCAAATGAATGTAGAATGAAGTTTTCTGTGAATTTTGAAGAAGCTCAGATAATGGAGATGAATTTTTCTGTCTCTGACAAATGTTTACATAGAATTTGTGAAAACAGAATGGTGAATCCTGTCATATGGATGGCTCAGGGGAGACTTTATTGCCGCCTTCCAGTTCCTAAAGGGGGCCTACGTGAAAGCTGTGGAGGGGGACTGTGTCAGGGACTATAGTGACAGGAAGATGAGTAATGGTCTTAAACTATAAAAGCATAAATTTAGATGAGATAAATGGGAGAAGTTATTCACAGTGAGGTTAGTGAGGCACTGAAACAAATAGCCCAGAGAAGCTGTGGATGCCCCATCACTGGAAATGTTCAAGGCCAGGCTGGATGGGGCTTTGAGCAACCTGACCTAGCAGGTGTCCCTGCCCATGGCAGGGTGTTTGGAGTTAGGTGAGCTTTAAGGTCCCTTTCAACCCAAACTATTCTAAGATTCTAAGCTTATAAAGTATACATTTCCTCTAATGTCTGAAGATCAGTCAAGACAAGTTTAATGAAAAAGCTTCAGCAGAACAGTATCTGGGAGGGTTCTGTGGGGATCATTCTGATATCTCTCCTCTCCCCTTGATATTTAAGGGAGTTATCCTGCTGAGGTTATTTTGTCAGGTTTCTGTCAGGCTTCCTTTCCCACATTTTGCAGCTCAATGTTACACTGTCTGATAATCTTACTACACTGACTGGCTGCAGTTATTACCCTTTATATGAAGGATCTATGTTGAAAGCCAGTTATGAGTTTCTGTCCCAGTGGATTGTATGATGAAGTTGAAGTAGGCTGTCATCCAAAGCTGTATAATGGCCTCAGCTGGGAAATACAAAAGTGCCACGGATTATTGATAGAGTCATATCTGCAGTTCTGCTGACAAATTTGATGCCTCTTTTGCTAGGTTTCTGTTATTAAGAAATACCTCTGTTTGTGTGTCTCCCCTTCTCTTTCCCTGTGTGTTCCATTTTGCTTGGCTTATGATTTAGCATTGTACTATACATTCCAGTGAAAAAATCACATTATATTATTGTTACAAGGAAAAATGATGAACTTATACAAAATGTTAATGATCTTAATTAAAAAAAAATAATACTTCAGAAGTATAAATTTAACAGATCATTTAAAAATTATCCTTTATTCCACTTTCCCTCTTTCTTTTGAATTACTTCATAAAACATCAAAATGCACTGTCTATCTTGAATATCTGTAGTACAAAGAAAAAGGCAGAGAAAGGAAGTTTATTCTAGTAGTTCTTACAAGCTGAGCTGACTTGCTTGTAGAACAAGCATTTCAACTATTCATCAAAATTATATCCACATTAGCATTAACAATCTTATGTCTTCGACATCTCATCATATGACATAACCATTACATGGAAAATCTGAAAATAAATTTTGAAGATTGGATAGATACAGCTGTAAAAAAAAGTTAACTATTTATTTTATATTGTAAGAGCTCTGCCACTGCTTCCTCCATATACTTTGTCTAGATGAAATATAAATGCTATTTAATGGAAAAATTGGTTAAATTATGGTGGCAATATAAATTCTGCCAAGAGTGTTTATCTTCTTTCCTCTTCTACTATCCAATACTCAATCAAGATATGAGAGACTGAGATGCGGTGTGAGACTGAGATGCAGATGTGAGCTAAAGTATGTGTCCAGGCTAGAAATCTTATGATACCAGCGACAGTAGTAATAGTCAAAGACATATTAAAGACCTTGATCTATCAAAAGATATGAAATCAATAGCCAGCATTTATATAATTTTCCGAGGATCATAGGACCACTGCTGCTCCTGGCTGTGATGAATTTGTTAAACATCTGTCCCAGGCAATAAAAGATTCCAGAAAGTACCCATTGGAAATTCAGTATTGTGTGCTCCAGACCATTCAGTCTTTCATCCACTACAGAGGATATGGTTGACATTGGCAATTATCAGTCTCTTAAGGCATACTAGGCTATTATCACTGTCTTCACTTCTGACAGGAGCCAGTTGAGATTTACTAGGACACCTTAGAGCAAAGCTGAAATGCTGAATTCTAAGTTGTCCCTTTCATTAAATGTTTGAAAACATTACTTGGAAGGCTTTACTGAGAAATAATTATATATCCCTAGGGAAGTGGTCATGGCACAGAGCCTGCCAGAGTTCAAGAAGTGTTTGGACAATGCTCTCAGACACATAGTCTGATTTGTTTGGGTCGTCTTTTGGGGACCTAGGAGTTGGACCTGATGATCTTTATGAGTCTCTTCCAACTCAGATATTCTATGATACCTGTATATATCAGTAATTCTATGATTATCTAGTATTCTATGATACCAGTATATATCAGTAATGGTATCTCAGGCTATGTATTTGAATTAACCTATTTTTCTGTATGGGTGTATACACACACACACACACAGTAAGATTTATTAAGGAGGTTGAACATGTAATCAACAAGTATATATTCTTTATTCATACCCTAGATAACAGCTCTTGTGCCAGTCACCACTGTATGGGAGCAAAGAAGAAATTGCATATAATCATAAACTAATCTGTCAATTTTTCATATGAGAAAACATTCCAATACAATTCAGAATAGCATATACACAAGACCTACTGTAGATGATTTATTTGACAAATAGATCATATATATAGATCATATATAGATCATATATATAGATCATATATTTTCATCTGATTTATTCTGGATGACCACAAGACAAATGGGCTGCATGTATATGTCCAAGAAACATTCCTTCTGTGCAGTATATCATAATATATGCTTTTTATACCCCTTCTGTGCAGTATATCATAATATATGCTTTTTATACCCCTTCTAAGTTCAATGTTTCTGCCATTGTCAGCAGCTGACCTGCTCAAAGAGCAACTGCCGTGCAGGCACAGCAGATTAGTGATGAGAGTTTCTTAATCTATTTATAGAATATTGAACTGCAATATCTTACAGGAGGTAGTCAAACCATATTTTACATATCATAGAATCATAGGATCACAGAATGATAGAATGGCTTGGGTTAGAAGGGACCTTAAAGATTATATAGTTCCAAACCCCCTGCCATAGGCAGGGATGCCACCCACTAGACCAGTTTGCCCAGGGCCTCATACAACCTGGTTTTGAACACTTCCACGGGTGGGACATCCAGAACCTCTCTGGGCAACCTGGTCCAGTGCCTAACCACCTCTGAGTGAAGAATTTCTTCTTAACCTCTAATCTAAACCTCTCATCTTTTAATTTAAAATCATTCCCCCTTGACCTGCCATTACCTGATTGAGCAAAAAGTTCTTCTCCATCTTTTTTATAAGCCCCCTTTAAGTACTGATAAGTCACAATAAGGTCACCCCAGAGCCTTCTCTTCTTTAGGCTGAACAGCCCCAGCTCTCTCAGCCTTTCTTCATGGGAGAAATAAAATTTTCTTTTCTTTCTCCTTCTCTGTTATTGAATATTTCAGGAACATAACCTTATTTTCTCCCAATGTTGGTGAGAATTTGTCAACAACATTGAACACATTTTAATAATTTATTTTAAAAACTTTTTCCTTCCTTCCTTCCTTCCTTCCTTCCTTCCTTCCTTCCTTCCTTCCTTCCTTCCTTCCTTCCTTCCTTCCTTCCTTCCTTCCTTCCTTCCCTCCTTCCTTCCTTCCTTCTTTCCTTCCTTGCTTCCGTCCGTCCGTCCGTCCTTCTATCCTTCCGTCCTTCCACCCTTCTATTTCCATACTTCTGAATTTAAAGCATTGTGAAAGTAAGAACTCTGCCAGCTGGTAATTCAAACTGCAGGTTCTCCTGAACCAATGGGATTTACTCAGACCTGTACCTGGCGTCTTTGCAGCTTGGAATCTTTTGGCACAGTTTGTATTCAGAATGCCCAAAGAGGTTATGGAGGCAAATGAATCTGGCAGTGAAGGCTGCCAGCTTCCAATTTTTAGCTGTGACTTATTGACTGTGGCTGCATCATCCAGACTTTTGGATAGTACTATTAAATCTTCCCCAATGAACGTAGCAGCACAGTAACCACAATGTCTTTTGGGGAGGCACACCCACCCACCCACCATTCCATCTATATAAGACAAGGCTGTCTTGTGTTTGAGTCATTGCATTGATTTACAACCTAAGGCTTTTTATTTTATTTTATTTTATTTTATTTTATTTTATTTTATTTTATTTTATTTTATTTTATTTTATTTTATTTTATTTTATTTTATTTTATTTTATTTTATTAAATAAATAAATAAAAAAGAATAGTGAAGCTAGATTCTCTACAGAGGGCTAGTCTAAATGTAGAAGTAACTTTCATATTCTGAGTAGTTATTTATGATGCTTAGGTTTTTTTTTTGTTTGTTTGTTTGTTTGCTTGTTTGTTTGTTTCCATTGTCTCTATAAAGACAGTACAACAAAATAAATGAGGAGGCTAACTTCTGAATGTAATTAGTATAAGCAGTAAGTGACATAACTTACTACTGAGTGTGAGAATAATACACCATATTCCCTCCATATTGTTAGTTTAAAAAAATTCCTTTTTTTGGCAACAAATCCCATGGGATAAATCTTCTTCCCTGAATGCATGAGAGAAACATACAACAAACATTGAAGAACAATAAACAAATTATGTATGTCTCACACTGCTATTTTAATACTTACAAAAGTTACCCTTTAACAAATAAAAATAAGTAGAAATTGACATATTGTTATTTTTATAAAATTTATTTTTAGCTGTTATAGTGTCTAAATGCATTTTGCTTTTATGCTTTGACTGTTTGTGAATGATGGACTTCTGAATATTTTGGGGTTCAATATAGACCTCATGCATGCATTTGAGCTTGGAATTTGATTTCAGTAAAAGGAATTTAAACCAACACTGCTTTTCACATTCAACTACTTTGACTGATTCACTTTAATTTCATTGGTATTTATTAAACTGAAACTATTACAAAACATTCTGTATCATCATTCAGTAAGGACATGGAAAACTGAGAATAAATTAAAATGTGTAGCATTGGCATGTGTGGCATTGTGTGTTTTGAGCTTTTGTTCTTTTGAGAACCAGAACTATGTGTTGTGAAATTCATCTTTAGTGAATACCTGTAATTAACACCATGAATCAGAGAGATTCTTTTTTTTTTTTTTTTTTTTTTTTAATTTCTACTATTCTGTACATTTTTATAAGTAATTTACAGTATCTTTAAAGATGGGGTAAGAAAATGCAAGATGATAGCACAGAAGCTCATGTCATGAAAGGGAGTTACTTGGATTTATGGTGGAGGCCAGTCCTGATATTTTCCATTTCTTTGTCCTGACCTGGCAAAGGTAGTAGCTGCTGTTTTACCTCTGGTTGACTTGAAGGCACACAGGTCGTTATATCAGAAAGGTTGTTATATCAGGAAGTCCACAATGTGTTTACTTCATATTTGCTTTAATTTTCAGTGATTTAGGATGTCTGTAGTCAAGAAAAAAAAATAAAATTACTATTACATAAAATTACTATTATAAACTTGGGACAAGAAGTTAAAAAGAAAACTTGCTACAAATAATTTTAATGAGTTTATGTGCTGATTCAGTGGTGAAAACACGTTATTTTTTTGTAGACACTTAGGCTTCCAACTCCAGGACGAAGTGAGTACACAAAAGCAATTTGATAGCAATTTGGTCAAACAAAAACTTCATGAACAGACTCCCCAAGACATGACAACTGAAAAGAATCATGAATTGATTATATCACAGTTTCACATCAATGGCTAACTAAACCCCACTACACCACTCTCTCATACTCCCTCCTCAAGGGACGAGGGGAAGAGAATTAGATGAAAAAAAAAAAAAAACAGCAGAAAAAAAGGTTCACAGTTTGAGTTAAGGATAATTTCATAAAGAGGAAAAAAAGAAAAAAAAAAGAGTGGAAACAAACAAAACAAAACAAAACAAAACAAACAATGAAAACAAAATAAACCAAACCAAACCAAACCAAAAAAAAAAAAAGAAAAAGAAAAAAAAGAAAAAAAAGGCTCCATGGAAGCAAAAAGACATAAAAAAAAATTATCCTCCAGTTCCCATCAACAAGTGAAATTTGTCCACGTATTCGTCCATGTCCACATCCACTGAGGCTGGGCCTCAGTATGCATTGGTTGTTCTGTTGGACAGATGTTTTCATAACAAGAGTAAATGGCAATGTTCCCTCCCCACATCTTGCCTACCCCCATCCTACTGTCTTTTGCACACTTTGGAGACAGTCTTGATGCTCTATCAACATTGCTCAGCAATAGACAAAGCATTGGTGTGATATCAGCTGTTCTAGCTACAAGTGCAGAGCATACTATATGGGCTGCTATAGTGAAAGTTAACCACATAACCAGACCCAGTACCTTATGTATATGTAATTTTCACAAGTGAAGGAAATATACCGAAAAAGAGCTAATCCTTACCCAAGGCAGACTGTTGCTCAAAAACATTATTTTTCTTAAAAAAAGAATAACATTGGCATATATAATTCCTGGTATAATCTGACACATACTCTTTGCATGCATTGCACTCTTTCTGAGACAAAGTTTTTGTTTTTGTCTGTTCATTTTAATATTTATTTTATTTTATTTTATTTTATTTTATTTTATTTTATTTTATTTTATTTTATTTTATTTTATTTTATTTTTTTATGGTAAACTATTAATGGTAAACTTGGTAAAATTACAAGGATAAAGGGAAATATTACATTGTCTCAATATAAATTTTTTTCTGAAATCTAAATATTACCAACAATGAAATCCATCACTTCAAAATTCTATATAATAAAAACTATTTGAAAGAAAATTGAGAGGAAATATTTTTCAAAATATGTTAGTTGAAAAGATGTTATATAATCCTTGAGTTTTTTTTTTTTTTTAATTTTTTCCTAACTATAGGAAATGCAAACAGGAGAGGTTTATATTTCTTCCCAAGGTGCTCTGGCCTTTTTTAAATCTAATTTTATTTTTACATGGATTTGTATTTTTTGTTTATGATTTTTTGTTTGCTTGTTTTCCAAAACTTCTAGAAAATTTCCCTGTAGAACAACAAGGAAAGTAGTTAACATTAAACTAATAAATAAACAACAACAACAAAAAAAGACAAAATCATAAAATACAAAATATTGGTATGCATTCACTTAGTGAACCATTAGTAGGTGAGTATAGCATTGGAAATACGAAATTAAAAAAATAAAATTCTGAGTGTAAGTGTGTACTTATTTAATGAATCTTCAGTCTGGCCTACAATAAAATAAACAAACAAGGAGAAAATAGAGTACCTTCTTTTAGGACACTCTTCAGTTAGGTGAATAAATGTAGTTAAAAGAAGCAATTGTGCAATATGTCTACCATTTTAATTTAGGATCAGGCATCTACAACACTTGAAAATGCATTTGATGCACATTTTATTAAAGCCAAAAAATACAGGCTTAATAATGTATGCACTTGTGTACATATGTGAAGAAGAGGAAACATATATAAAGATCAATTTTGGACAAGCACTTTTTGTAGCAAGTTAAGAAAGTGTTATACTTTAGCAGCCCTCTTGAATCGATACAGTGAACTTCAGTTCCTTATCAATTCACTTGATAAAATGATACAGGTTCTTTCTCTCTCTCTCCTGTAATACAGTAGAGCATTAAAAAAAGCAGTATAAGTACATTTACAGCCTTCTTAGTGCTGCCCACAGGGTGCTATAAATGCACAAACTGAATATAATTGAAGAACATATTAACTTACCTTCTGTTATACAGGAAGAACATAAGCAAGCTGTTAATGGGCACAGTGTTGAAACTCTTAACTTGGGGGATGAGAATTAGCTTGCAGTAGTAATTTGGTAAGCACCTGGGAAAATTGCAAGCTTCATTTCCTGCAACGTGGAATATGATTAAAAACAGAATATATTATTATCAGGGGTACCATTAAAAAATGTGTAGACAGCATTCTATGATGTTAAAACGGAAATTGGAAGTTGTATTCAAATGTTGAAGATGCTGCATGTTAATTATTGTCTACCACATTGCATTGAAAGTGCAATTCAATTATTTGCTTTGTCAAGCAATATTTTGATTAACTTGAACTTTAATTTTGTACATCTGGTGTTTTTCACACTGTGATAAAAACAGTATTGAGGTATGCTGCTCTGCCAACAGTATCTTGAAACAACAGAAAGAACATATGCAAAGCAACAGTAAGCCATATTAAATACAAGAAATACAACTTTATTTTGTTTTTCTTTTTAGAGGGAGGAGCAGGGTTTTTTGTTTGTTTGTTTGTTTGTTTTTTTCTCTTGAAGGGCGACATGCAGTAAAAGCATGGATTTTAGTGAATATTCATAGATAAGGAGCCTGAAATTATATTTGTCTCTTGGAATTACTTATGTATTGTCTTTAATTGGTATGATCACATTAGTGTAATTACTGTACTAATTTATGATAAAACTTTACGTTTTATAGAACAGTACAAAATACTTTTGAAGATCTTGTCCAATAGGAAATCAGTATGCTAGTCTCAAGACAAAATGACTGTAAGCTTTTTTGTGTTGTCATGTCCTGTTTCTCAGTTCCATAGAAAACAAGGTCTTTAAATTCAAATATGGTTATTAATCCTGTAAGAGACCAAGAAGAATAAAATTCAAAATATTCTACTGTATGCATAATTTTCTTGGATGCTCCTATTCATGGTTCCAGTAGAGTGGATTGTGACTGGTCATTTCATAGTTTACTATGTTTGTTTGTTTGTTTGTTTGTTTTTGTTTTAATGTTGGGAGACTCGTGCAGGAGCTACAACGCAGGTAGAGACAGGTGGCAATGTTACTGTCGTGGCTCCGCTCGAGTGGGCAGCCGAGCTCCACCACAGCCGCTCTCTCACTCCCCCTCCTCAAAGAGGAATGGGGAGAAAATATGTGAAAAGGGCTATAGGATTGAGATAAGGACGAGAAAATCATGCAATAATTATTGTAACGGGCAAAACAGACTCGGCATAAGGAGATAGTAAGATTTATTGCCTACAACTAACAAGCGAGAGAAGTGAGAAAACAAAGGAAAAAAAAAAACAAAAGCACCTTCCCCCCATCCACCCTCTTCCACCTCCTCCCCCCGAGCGGCGCAGGGGAACGGGGGAATGGGGGTTATGGTCAGTCTACAGCACTTCTTCTCTGCCGCTCCTTCTCGGTCACTCTTGTCCCCTGTGCTGTGGGGTCCCACCCAAGGGATGCAGTCCTTGATGAACTGATCCGGCGTGGGCTTCCCACAGGCAGCAGCTCTTTCAGAACTGCTCCAGATATGGGTCCGTACCACGGGGTCCATCCCTCAGGAGAAAACTGCTCCAACCTGGGTCCCCTACGGGCAGCAGCTCCTGCCGGGTCACCTGCTCCTGTGTGGGCTCCTCTCCACAGGCTACAGGTCCAGCCCGGAATCTGCTCCGGCAAGGGTCTTCCATAGGCGGCAGCCTCCGTCGGTGCACGGCCACCTGCTCCACCGTGGTCTCCTCCATGGGCTGCAGCGTGGAACCCTGCTCCACCGTGGTACTCCATGGGCTGCAGGGGGACATCCTGCTTCACCATGGTCCTCACCACAGGCCGCAGAGGACTTCTGCTCCGGCGCCTGGAGCACCTCTCCCCCTCCTTCTACACTGACCTTGGCACTTGCAGGCTGTTTCCCACTCCCGGCTGCTGTCTGGCGCAGCGTTTTTTCCCTGTCTTAAGTATGCTCTCACAGAGGCGCAAACAACATCGCTTATTGGCTCAGATCTGGAAAACAATGGGGCCCTTCCCAAACATGGGGCAGCTTCTAGATCTTTCTCACAGAAACCACCCCTATGGCTCCCTGCTACCAAAACATTGCCACGTAAACCCACTACAGTTACAGATAGTACTGGCTTCCCTAAAAGAACTAGCAGCTGCACAGAAGAATATACATTGCATTAATCTACCCAAAGATAGCTTTCTGCTACAGAACATGTTTCCTCAGACCTGGAAAAAGATTTATTTATGACTAATCCCATATTGCTTTTAAGACTTCTACTGCAGCTACTCCCCTCTCTGTTCCTAAAGATTCAGTTAGCTCTTTCTTTCCCATTAAATAAAGGATTTTTATAAAGCATTCATAGAGAAATTGTTTAATTAGCTGAAAGCTAGTGTCAGGTGGTATGCAAACAGATCTTTTGTTACCAGCTCAAAAACCTCGAATATTCAGTTGTGTAGAAGAGAGTTGGAAACAGATGACATTTAGAGGAAGTGGTAAACTAATAAAAGCTAAAGACGTGTAAATGGATGTTTTGCCTTTTCCTGAAGTGTTTGCTGTAGATAGTTTCACAACTGCTAATTCAAAATATCAGCAAGAAAAACGAATTGCATAGAAGTTTTATAAATAAATGATTGTTTTTTCGTCCTTCAATTATTATTATTTTTTTCCTTCCTTGTAATATGGCACAGAACAAGAGCAGCTACTTTATCTCAAGAATATCTTATCTGCAAGATGTGAAAGTGACTTTAAAGTATTCAGCAAAATAACATGTTTAAGAGATTGGGAGATGGTAGGAGAAAACCTTGATTAAATTTACTTTGCTTAACATCTTTTTTGGCATCATGAGCAAGTCATGTATTACTTCCCTGGCCTTATTTTCTTTGCTATAGTACAGTGATATGAGGACAGACAAGTTAAATAGCATTAGGGAGATGGTGTGGTAATGAGTAGAATTGAGTTAAAATATTCTGGAAGTTTTTTCAGACAAAAATATGTTTGCTGATATATTTAACATAAAAAATAAAAGACACATTTTTGAGGAAAGGGGTGAAAAAGTAAAACTGTTGTTATATAAATATAAAAGGAGATGCACTAAATATTTCAATTCTATTGATTATTTCAATTTTATATATACAGAAGTGGATGAAAAGAAGGGTAGGGATTCAATTGTAAAGAGACCACCAGAGTGGAACTCAAGAAAACAGAATGTTTCTTATATCTTTCATGTTTAATTTCTACATTAGCAAATTTACAGAATAGAAGTACATTTGCTCCTGTTTCATAAATGTTAAATGCTATCATAAGCTTATTTTAAAAAGAATCACAGATGTACACAGTAAAAATTGAGAAAGTGTGTTGTTTTTTATTTTAGTTGGCTTGTTTTACATATAGTAACAGTAAATCTGGGGGATGCTATTTCTGTCATCAGATTTTGAGCAGTGAGAGTTGATATGGGTACCTTGAATATGTAAAGATACTAGACATCATTATAATATATTTGTGAATCTTAGAGTAAGGAATAACAAGGTCTGTTTTTTTTTTTTTTTTAAATTATTTATTTATTTTTATTTAAAAATAAAATTACTGGAAAACATTAAGCTTTATCTTTCCAGGGTTTTCAAATTTTTTATGTCAAAGGCGAAATTGTTCCATAGTCATTTTTAGGCTCAGAATGCTCTTACACATCTGGATGACCAAAATTTCAGTGAAACAGAATTTTTTGCCAGTGACTTTTGAGTGAGCAAAAAGAAGGTAGTGTCTGTGTTGTGGGAAAGCTATTAATCTGCTCAATAATTTTGTGAGATTGAACATTTTTTTTTCTTTTACCTTAATGGTTGGCAATATCATATTCTTGCCTCCATAGTGGAGTTTTCCTTAATTTCTGAGGATGCTTGAAATTATCAAGGTTTACTGAGCATGAAACTGGTTAACACAGTATTTTGTAACACTGAATACCCTTCTTCCTAGCTTGTTCTGCAACAAAGATTTTAAATTTATTCTTTGACAAAATTTTGTTAATCTAAGTGTTCTTCCAAATGTTCATTACTACTAATAATAGTGTTACTAGCAATATTATTTATTCATATGTTTATGAAGAGAACTTACTGAATTTCAAGCACAGCTGGTATTCTTTCATCATTATTGTGAAAAACATTTGTTTATGAATGTATCCTGAATATAGGAAAATAAATTATTGGCTTGATCCAAAAAGTCACATGTGGATAAATTATACTAGTTAAAATATTTATTTGAAGTGGGTTTTCAGGATTATTTTTCTCTCTCTGTCTCTCTGTTTTCTTATATATATATATATATGTAAAATTAAAATAAATTGAAGGGTTTGCTTGTTGTTTTGCCCCATCTCATCTTTCTGTGTTTAAATAATTCAGAAATTTATCATAAATCATGTGACCACAGGCTCATTTAGAAGCTAAACATACAATCTGAATCTTCAGGTAAGGGGGAAGTTCACTTTTAGATAATTTAAAAACTGCTTATAAAATCAGAATAGTAGCCTCTTGTCACATCCTTGAATGTTAGCTCTTGTGATTTTTTTCTGTTTATTAGTTCTTTTTATTTTATAGGAAATAATATGACTGAAAACCCTGTCTTTTGGAATAAAGTAAAGCCTTGAGGTTAAAGCTGTCTGGACTATTTTTTCAGTTTGCTTTCTGACCTTTTCTTGTATTACAGCAACTGAACTAACATCTGACAAACCTTTAATTTTGTCAGGTTAGGCTACATGTTCTTTGGAAGAGAAATACAGTTTTAAAGACAAATGTCTTTCAACTTCAATACTGCCATATTTCACTAGTTAACTGTATTTAACTACTTCTGTGTATGGGGTGGCATTTTTCTTTTATTTAAGTAAATATTATTTCTAGTGTTTAAATTATTTTGTAAACTATATTTTTAAGAGGGAAAACAAAAAAAAAAATCTCTTTGCTTTGAGTATCTGCAGCACAAAAGCAAAATTTTGCTCATCCTTTCTGATATCAGTCCTTTGAGTAGCTTGACCTATTTCAATAATTACTGCTTCTGTAACTATTGTTTTCTTAACAACAATCTACAAACATTATATAAAATTATGTGGTCTTATTTATCTCATATTTTTAAGTGTGAGAGCAAAGGAACATTTATTATACCATCCTTACTCAGTCACAAGCACATAATAAATAAATATGTGCTGAAAATTTATGGACAGAGAAATGCTAGATAAGCCTTTCATGTATGAGAATAAATATATGCACACATTCATGTTTCATATGAAAATTCCCTCAAAGTGGAAATTGACTCTTTCAATCTACTTGTGTCCTAATATAGAAAAGCCCAAATGTAGAATCAGTCGGTGACTGGTGCCCATATGTGGGGTGTCACGATACAGTTAAGACACGTCCTCCTGACCTGAGCAGCCTGGGTCCTGGTACTTTTCTAGACCAAGGATAACAACTAGCTGATCAATTAGTTCTCTTGCAGATCTTTGACAGACAAATTTGGAGGGCTGCAACATAAAAAGTTAATTTTAGATCTTGTACATTGCATACTATTTGTTGTGAGACTTGCATTGCAGATGAAGCTATTTTCTGGAGGACTTTTGTGTCTTCAGCAAAGATTTGAGAAGTTTGGGAAAAAAAAAAAAAAAAGAAAAAAAAAGGAACTAAACTCACTCATGTCATTGTGACAAGGTACATGTTATGTACAGCTTTTCTGTAGACTGTCCTGTAGATCTCCCCCTGAAGCCCAAAGAGGACCTGTGCTGGAGATGGTGGATGTGTCCTGAAGGAATCTTCATCCCAGAGAGAGCCCATGCTGGTGCGTCATCTGGCAGGAACTGTAGTCCAAGGAGAGGAGCCCATGATAGAGAAGCAGTTTCTTTGTAGTTGTTATTGTTTTGTTTTCATTTGGTTTGTTTGTTTGTTTTCAGGAACTGTGGTTCCAAAGGGGACACATTCTGCAGCAGACCATTCCTGAAGGACTGCACTGCATAGATAGGGCCCATGTTGGGACAGTTTGTGAAGCCTAGCCAATGGGAGGGACCCCGTGTTGGATTAGGGGAAAAGTCTGAGAAAGAAGATATATATATTATATAGATATAGATATATATAACACACTCATACAATGACTATAACTCCCTATTTCCAGCACTTCAAGATGTGAGATGAACTGGGGAAGAAGGAAAGGCTAGAGAAATAGGGGGAAGGTGTTTTAGCTTTTGTTTTTGTTTCTCACCATTCTACTCTGTTTTTTATTGGAAAGAAATTACATTATTTTCCCCAATTCAAATCTGTTTTGCCAGATTCACAATTGATGAGTGAGATCTCCCCGTCTTTATCTTGACCCACATTTTTTATTTATTTATTTATTTATTTTTCTCCCCATCTTACTGGGGATGGGGAATGAGAGAGTGGCTGGGTGGTTGTCTGGTAGTTGGCTAACAGCCCACCACAACCAGGGGCAAGGAAACTCAGATACTTGTGTAGTCAGGCTCAGTGTTTCATGCAGCTTCTCTCAGTTTAGTTAACAGTTGTTTGCAGCACCACATTGGGAAAAGTATCTTTTATTAAAAAAATATAACTAGAAATAATGATAAGTATAATGAATGAATAAAAGAAACAATATAGTTCTGTCTATAATATTTCAGTTTTAGGCCTTTCATATTTACCCATTCCAAGTAAGTCCAAAGTTTTTCGATGTCTTCTGCCTTAGAAGTAAATTTGTGTACTGTTTGTATTTTTTTTTGGCATGGAGAAATATTCACCAAATCTGACCTTTAAAATTGTATCCCAGAGAAAGTGGGTCAAATAAGCTATGAAACTGAAGGTAGAACAAAATAAAAAATGTAGTGGAGCCCTTTAATTTGTTAACTTTCTTTCTTAATTCTTGCCAAGATGGAAAGAAGAAAATTAATCAGGTTAAGAATTATGACATAAAGAATTCCTTAGAAACTATTATCGGTTGAGTGATATATATTTCCTTATAACCACATTAGCCTTTAGTACTTCTAATGTAAAATTATATAGATGAAAGAAGTGATAAGTTACAGCTAATTTTGAAAAACAATGAGCCATAAAAGAATTTCAAACAACTGAAACGATACATTTTAAATTAGAATAAAATTATAATTACATCATCTAAATTAGTGGGTTTTGTTTGGCCATTTCTTCTCTGTTCCACACTTGTGTGTAGTGAACTGATTCCCATTTCCCTAAAGAAAATTCCTATTGACTAGCAAAAATTCATGGTTTTAAAACAAGCTCGACTATTGATCTTCCAATAAACAGTCTAACTTCAGTCCTCTAGTGACAGATATGTTAACAAACCTGTTTCTTTGCTGTCTTTTTAATAGATAATCAACTGTGATTTGAGTGCAGCCTATATTATCACATTTATTTATTTTTAGTTCTATGGCTCAATCAGTGATTTGAAGTCTATATCACATCAAATATCAAGTATCAAATTTTACATTTTCCTAAGCAGTTTGCTTCTTTAACCTTTTTGTCTCTCTTCAGATTACTATGTTTATAATTATCAGCAGAGGTACTGAAAATATGAGAACTATTTCTGTATAAAACTACTTTTTCATAATAATCTAAAATGAAGAGGAAAAGCTATTTGAACAAAAATGTTAATTTGAATTCCATATTTTTTACAAACTTTTTTTATAAGGTGTTAACATCTTTTTTGGTAAAATATGTTGTTATATTGTTATATTATCCACAAAATAAAGAACTGAAAAGTCTTGATGTTTGTGTTAGGAAAAAAAAAAAAAAAAGTGGGTTAAGTTCTTTAAACCTGTATATTATTATTATTATTATTATTATTATTATTATTATTATTATTATTATTATTATTATTATTATTATTATTATTATAGTGTTGATCAAAATATTCCTAAGTTTAATCACTTTTAAAAATTATTATTTTTATTTTTAAATTCTGGAGTTCTTGTGGTCAGACTGAGAACTGCTCACATTTCTAGCTTACTGAGAGAAAAATTACCTGTGGTGGAAACTTTTTTAGTGATTATTTCAAATTTTGTTAGACCAGCCACAGTCTCATAAGAAATACTGCAACATAAATAAATGTAAATGAATTGTTTAAGATAAGCTTTGGACAAAAATGAGATAGGAATTGTTGTAGCTTAATCTGGCAGGCAGCTCAAAACCATTCAGCTTCTCAATCACTCTCCCCGGATGGGATAGGGGAGAGAATCATAAAGGTAAAAATGGAAGAACTCATGGGTTGAAAGACAGTTTACTAGGTAAAGAAAAGCTACATGTGCAAGCAAAGCGAAACAGGGAATTCATTTATTACTTCCCATCTGCTGGCATATTTTCAGTCACTTCCAAGGAAACAGGGCTCATCACATGTCTACTTGGAACATCTTCTCCTTCCTTTTTTACCCCAACTTTAATTGCTGAGCATGACACCATATTGTGTGGTCTCTTTGGCCAGTCTGGGTCTGCTGTCCTGGCTGTGTCCGCTCCCAGCTTCTAGTGCATCCCCATCCTCCTCTCTGACAGGGTAGCACAAGGAGCAGAAAAGGCCTTGGTTCTGTATAAACACTGTCCTGCAACAATGGAAAACATCAATACATTACCACCATTTTCATAAAAAATCCAAAACACAACATTATACATGTCTCTACAAAGAAAATTAACTCTCTTCCAGTCAAAACCATTGCATGGGGCAGAATGTGAAATTGAGATCATCCAGAGATGTGTTATTTTCCTTTCTTTTCTCCTTCTGTTTACAGTCAGTTCTTAGAATCCACATAGCAACTTTACTAATGAAAAACACAAATGAGTTAGTCGTGGAAACATGATACTGTATACATAGTTTATTTCTTTTGGTGAACTGCACCATTTTTCTTGCATTATAATATAATTTGAACAGAGAGTATCCATGTTAGCACAACTTGTCTAATTGCTCTAAAGTTACATAAATAGATCATAAAAGGGTTTAAGGCAGTCTTTATGGTCTACTGGTTCGATGATCCATGTTTGAGAAAATAGCTTCTGAGCCAACAGAATGCAAGTCATATTTGTGCTGAACCACATAAAATTAACGTTTTATCAGGTAGTCTGATGGTTTCTGTGCATGGTACTAATCCGTTAGTGACTCCAAATTAAATTCTGTGTCATTTGATTCCTCTTTTTATCTTTTCTTCAGTATCTTTCAATTATTTCATTCTGCAGAGACAGACTTGCTAAAGCAATGTTGAAAGTTTGTTGCTGGCATAATTTTGATGTTAACTTACTTCTCTCCAGATAACTCACTGTCTGGGATGATGCTATCAATAGCTTGTCTACAAACCAAACAAGGGAAAACTACCTCTATATGTTCAGGAGAAAATTAACAACTCAGCAATGGTGAAAATACAGGCATGGTGAAACCACACAGCTATAATCTTACTCATGCACCTTCAAAGGTACATTTTCAATATACATGTATAGCTGAAATTGATTACTTCTAAGAGAAGGGGCAAAAAAGGCTTGTTTTGAAGAATTTTGAAGAGATATGTAATGGTATATTTTCACCTTGCTACATGATTTTATAACAGAACAACCACCAAGCATATCACTAATATTTCTTCAAAACATCCTCAATGATGCTGATTCACAAAACATTTATATTCTATACAGGGATTTTCTTTCACTGTCCTCAAGCAGCTTATTATGAGAAACACACGTGATTTATCAGTGTTTGGAATGTGCTTTTATATAACCTTGTATAGTTCCTGAACATATGAAGTTCTTAATAGAAAAAGTGAATTATTTCTGGTCTAAATGCCACATAGTAATGGATTTCTCCTAACATCTCATAGTTCTATTCAGTCCTGACAATCCTGACACTCTGAAGTGTCAGTAAAGAAATGAAAATGAGATTGTGGCTGTGGAATAAACATAAATGATATGCATTGTACATTTGGCAGCTTGTTTGTTTTTATTCTAAATTAGTTATACATAAAGTTTATTACTACAGTCTCTGAATGACCTGTCAAAATTTTCATAGTATGAAATGTAAGATTAAACAATTAGTAGTTTATAATCTATATTGTATACATTTTACATGCTTTATTTTGGTTTATTAAAAGGGAGAAATCAAATTATGACGATTAGAAAAAAAATGCTATAACATAGTAGTTTACTAAGTATCCCTTCATGGGTGTGTGTAATGTTATAGTTATGAACACATATGCAATGAGTGTAACAAAAGGAAGGTAAAGAATCTTGTATTATTTAGTAGTCTTGCTTCATTTCTTCAGAAGGAATTATTTGTTGACCTTTATATGTGTATTTATATATGTGTATTAGCAAATTTAAATGTAAGAGGTAAAAGTACATAGATGAACACAATGAGGGTCTAGTTCTATCTTCCTGAATCCTTTCCAGTAAATACTAAATGCTTGCTAATGAAATGTTTTTCTCATTTGTAATCTTCACTTTTATGTGGACAGATACCGACCACCCCTGACTATATGAGAAATAGTGGAGTGCTACACTGATGTCTAATATCAAGAAATGTAATGAATCATTGGATTAAGCTACATCATTTGAGCCAAAAAGTATCATATTTAGTAATTTCATGGTGTTCCAATATTTAAGCAGCTGAAAATTAGATATTTATGCAAACATGAAGAGAGTAAAACAACCCAGAGTATTTTAAATCACTGATTGGTGATTTTCTGCTCTGCAGAAGATGAACAAAACATACAGTACAAACAAATTGTAGGCATTATTTTGGTTAATGTCATTTTCATGTCAAGACATCATGGATCAGCTAAAATGTTGCAACAGGCATGGAAAAAATATTTTACAGTGTCTTTAAAGCAATGGAAGCTACATAACATTGTAAGGCCTTAAAGTAGAATTCCACTTTACAATTAGAGAGATGTTTTAGAAAATGTGTGTGACTGATAGCTGTTATTAAATCTAATATATCAGTACTATTACGCAAAATGCTTGGTAGGATGGTCAACAGTGAGGAAAGATGAGCAAGATAAGTGGTCCTGAGGAAAAAGAGATATTTAGTCATTTTTGAAGCATTAGCTGTTAGTGCTACCCACTAAGATTGTATTAGAATTATTTCTCTCTCCTTAGATGCTAGATGTCACCATAGGATGTGAGATGAGTAAGGGTCTTTTTCAAAAGTTTATTAACAGAACAGTTTTTTATGTATTTTTTTGTTTGATTATTTATTTCTTCCCTTGCATTTATTCAGAATTAATATTGCTTTGGGGTAATTACATTTGCTATTAGTTTCAGAGAAGGCTGGAATATCTATGGTCACTGAGCTCCAATTCTGTGACTTCACAACCTATTTAAGAAGTGATAAGGATTGATTATGATTGTGGAGTGCTTCAAACATGACAAGTACTGTGCAAGTGTGAAGAATTATTTTTAAAAAGTGTCTCTTGGTAAGAATAATGCTTGTGATGTTTGAAAGTATACTTGCAATAAAGGGTTGTTATAATTATCAAATACTTTGGAACTTAATCTTTTGCAAAAGCCATTTATATCTAACCTGCTATTATTCTATGCATTATTAATTTAATATAGGTGTTCATAAGTTCAGAGTTTGTAAATGTGATTTCTAAGTCTAGTATTTATAAACAAATATCTTACTGAAGGGATAACTCATTCAAAAGAGTTCAGATGTGTGTCAATAATCAGTCAGACATGTGAAAGGAAAAAAGTGGGTTGAAAATCTGATGTGAATTTTTCCAGATAACTAAAACTACATTTACCTACCATGGCAGAAAAGAACTGGTCCTAAGGAAATAAATGAAATGAAAATGGTTTATCCCAGATGAATGTAAGAGTTTAAAACACTTTGAATATGCATTGCTTTACAGATATAAAATGTTGCATTTCTGATTGTAATTGAATGTCATCTCATATTTATAATAATTGTCATGGGGTAATTAACCAACTGTTTATTTATATCAAGAAAATGAGATTAAGAAACATTTTTTAAACTCCTTTGCGTCTAAAAAAAACCAACAACAACAAAAAAAAAACACTAATTGAAAAATCCTAGACAGATTGGAAAATGTGGAAAATGAGATACTATGTTGATATTAGTGGTTTTAACAGTGGGATTATTATTTTGCTTTAAATTCAGTGTGTATAGTGTTTCAGATACTGTAGTAAACAATATGCACCCACAGGCTTAATGTGTACTGGAGAAAATTAACTGACAATAAGAGATCAAGTAAATATAATCTGTTGTTTTGGTACTAAGGAAGTCTGGCAGCATTTGTACTTAACTACAAAGCCACATTTATGCTAATTTATGACCATTGGTTTTTGATTAACCTTCACTGCTTGTGTGAAGCTCATTACAAATACTGACCACTGAGATGAATATCTGATTGCAGATTACTCTTAATATAGTCCTGATCTTCAGTTGGTAGAATTACTCCTCCTGACATTGTGAAGATGTAGTTGAAAGAATGCACTTTTGAGTGCATTCTTGGCAGTTCATTTCATTTTTTAGTTCTTTATCATTATTATTATTAATAATATTTCTATTAATAATAATATTATTATAGAAAACAGGATGATTATTATAGCACTTCATTTCAGGCCTTGATTGTCTTTCACCTTATTAAAATTATGCTGAAAAATAATTTATGATTTAGCTGCTAAGAGATGATAAAAAATTTGTTTGAAATAATGGCACAATCATACTATATTTCATTGCTCAGTGTTTATTGGTCTTGATAAGGGGACAGTACATTAATTATATCTCTCTTTTACCATCTCAGTAACATGAAGAAATATCACTACTGGGAGAGGCATTACTTCATTCAGAGAAGAGTCTTTTCTATTTTAATGATATAATTTCAGTTAATAAAAGAAATAGCCATGACTATTCTTTGTCTCCTGTAATTCAGTTAGAAATTGTATCCAAACTGGCTTTGGAAAATGACTCAGTGATCAAGTATTTAAAAGCAAAAGTAAAGTCTTACTGTGCTATTTCTTCTTCATGTGCTCAGGAATTATAATAGAAGCAGGAATTTACATTTTGTGTCAAGTCACTGACAGCGTGGAGGTTCAATGACTTTTCAGATGTAAATAGGATGATTCCACTGAAGTGTTTCTTTTCACTCTGCAAGATTTCTTTTTCCTCTTTTTCCTCATTTTCCATCTTTCCTCTTAACAAAGTAAAGTACAAAGATCAAGTGAATATTCATGCTGATGGAAGATGTCAGACTGACAGCGTTAGAAAATGAGGACCTTAATTATACCCAGAAAATGGACAGCACGGACAGCACCAGTGCATGTTCCCTTTCACTGAACTGTTTACTTTATTCCCAGATCTTGACTGAACACTTCTAGGGATTAGAAAATGATTTAATCTCAGTGTCTCTGAGGTGAGCAGCCTCACTTCTGAAACTGCTGAGAAGGGAGCCAATTAACAGCAGCTGTGACGGTTTTATTTTCAAATCATATACATTTCTGTCCATTAGGAATTAGTCTGAGATCATCATCCCACATACTATCCAACATCTGCCAGGGTGGGTGCAGTTCTCAGTCACGCACAGCTATGTTACATTGTTCTGGTGACATACAGGTGAAAGACACTGCATTCACTTTCCCTGACACGGAAGCCACAGAGTCTCCACAGTCCAATATTTTGTTCTATTTTTGAATGGTGGATTCTTGAACTTTAATCAGAGTAAGAGCTGTGACCTTGAGATGGAACTGAGATTTTAGAGCATCAGAAAAAGAGTTAGGGTTTGCCACAATGTTAATATCTAGCTCCTAGATATTAAATAGAGTAATTAAATTTGTAACTGCTGGCAGAGCTCCAGCTACAGTCTTGAATATCTCAATATAATATTATCTCTGTGTTGGAAAACCTAGAAACACATTAGACACAATAAAAACAAAACACCTTCCAAACCATTGAGCTGGCAGCTAGTGTGCTGGCTATTGAGTTAAACTGCAAAAGAGATAGTTGTATGGCACCATTTAGTGTTTTGCATCCATTTTGCACTATTGCATCCTTCAGATGTAGGCTTCTCTCACTCATACTGTCGTTTATGTCAGAGCTGGTGATATATACCACCATGAGTGTTCGGGAGGAGGACCGACATTTTCACAAAGAGAGTTCTTCTTCCTGTTTCCACCTTTTATTGCTGAGTGTGACATCTTATGGTATGGAATATCCCTTTGGTTGGTTTAGGTCAGCTGCCCTGGTGATGTTTCTCTTCTCACTTTTTGCCCACCCCCTAGGAGGGTTACAGAGAGTCCCGCTGCTGTGCCAGCACTGCTCAGCAGCACACACAAGCTGGTGTGATAACACTGCTGTTCCAGCTACAAGTGCAGAGCACAGCACTGTGTGGGCTGCTGCAGGGAAAGTTAACATTCCAGCCAGGACCAGTACAAACTTCAAAAAGATGGGTTTTCGGAAAAAAGTAAACCAAGAAGAGGGGCTGAAAAGTGGTCTGTTGATCCTGAAACCATTCCCTGCAAATACAATTAATTATGCAATTAGGAAAAAAAGGATCTTAGATTTCTCCACCAATGTTCAAAACTATTGATCATCATGTTATGCAATGACACACAGATAGGATGTCAGAGTGATGAATATGAACTCCTCAATATGAACTGGGGAGGTCTAGAACTGAGCAAATGTTGTAATCCCCAAAGATACTGGTTTTAATAAGTTAGGGCACATGCAAAACTCTCTTTGAAAAATCTTTCAAGTATTTCAATATGAAATATAAAAGTTCCTGAAACTGTGAAAATTGTCAAGGAGAATGCAAAAGATTTCTTGCTTCATTGGAGTTTTCACAAAAAGGTGGGCTCAACATAGTTAAGAAACTATGTCTGGAAAATCAAAACTAGAAAAATATGTTGGCAGCAGTTTAAAAGAACTGCATCTAGTTAGCTCTCTAGAGGAAATCTTTGAACAGTGTTCTATTCAAACATTTAAATAACTTTAAAGCTACTCTTCCATTTCTCACGAGTAATGACTGATCTTTGGTCTTGCTGAAAAATAATTACTATATTTTAGAGTGTGTTTAACACTCTAATATTATAGTCTTTTTTAACAATCAAGCAAGTTTCTATAGTTTATATGTAATTATTATGTTATGTGCTCAGATGCTCCATATAATATTGATGTAACATTTCTGTGAACCCTTTTAGATATAGCATATATATGTGTGTGTGTGTGAAATATTTTAAACATAACTGTATAAAAGGCAAAAATATTGTTTCACAGCATCTGTGAGATTTCAGAATTTGTTTTCATCCCACATTGGAAATGACCAAGCAGTCTGTCCTCTTAATTTGAAGAAGTTTTAATTGGAATAAAACAATGTTGCATCTCTGAAAAACTTTTGAGCACCTGTGAAATGAATTTTCACTGCACATTTTCTGATTATAGTCTTAAATATTTTTAAAGTTCAAGTTACATTCATGTCAAAGAAAGTCACCTGCAGTGCCCTGAGCCATAAATCACTGAATACTAAGTAGGGACAATTGTCTGTAGCTAAGATTTTGTTTGCCTGCTTGATTTTTTGTGTGAATTTAAGTCATGATGTCCCCTCTCCTGTCAGAAAAGTTCCTATGCTTGTGAAAATGTAGGATTTTTGGACCAGTGCCAATCAGATCATTTTTTGCTTGAGTGAATTTCCATGTGTGGCTATTATAGGCTTAAGAGTCTCACAAGGCTGTGTCAATTAAATTTGATTTTGCAAAATCTTTCAAGTCAAAAAAGGTGGGAGGAAAAAAAAACACATCAGTTTAGGGAGTGGTTTATTAAAATATCCTTTGTATTAGGAAATACTTTCACAGAAAACATTTAACTCATTAATCTGAGTAGTGAAATGTGGAGTTTCCATTTCAGAATCTTCAAAGTTAATCCAGTCTCTGCAAAAGAAATGGTAACTCTCAGTGGTGAATTTCCTATGTTTCTCATATAATAAGAACAAGTGGAAGATGTGCACAGTTGGAAGTTTGGATGTTGGTAGGGGAATAAAAAGTGAGAAAAGCTCATATTTAGTAAAGGAAGTAGATATATTTTACAGTGTGTAGAATGGAAGAAAGCAGTTTAGACTTGCAAGGTTGATTTTCTTTTGTAGTCAGTGTGGTATATAATAGGACATAAGTTTTCAGAATATTGCCTATATATAGGCAGCTATTACTGTTTCTATAGTAATAAGATAAATATTGCTTTGAGTGCTGCATGATTAGAAAGACACCATTTATATTCATGCATAGCTGAACGAACGTGTTTTCTGCTTGATGGTCTTCAAGAAGACAACTGGTTGAGGTTAAAGAGGTTTCAGAGTGTGAATGGATAATTAAGATAATTTGCCATCTGCCAAGCAAGAAAAAGAACAATCAAAATAGAATCATACACTCCAGTGGGGTAGCACATTTATAGCAGGCAACAATTATGCCTTTTGTTCCAGTGATTATTATTTCATTAGGCTCAAGACTAAAATGATTCCTTCCTGCAGAGAAAAGTGTGACTTCTAAGTACAGCAGTCTCATAGTACATATAGGCTACTGCCATTTATTTATCACACACAAAAGAAAGGATGCTACATATAAGAAAAAAATGCATTTTTATTAGTTTCTCTTAGAGTACCAGGTCTATATCTCTACCTTTATTTAGTCATTTTATTTATGTAAAGATATTCCCAAGGAATTTTAAAAGCAGGCAGAACTGGTAACATATTTAAAATTGAGGTCAGTCTGATTAGTATTCAAACATGATAGATTTGTAGTTTGACCCAGAACCATGTACAATATCCAAAATGTAAAATCAGTGAGCACTTAAGTAGCTGAGACTTTTACGTCAATTATAAGCCAGAAACACTCTTCTATGCATTATTAGTTGAGGCAGTTTTTTTTTTTTTTTTGGTTTGTTTGTTTGTTTTTTTGTTTGTTTTTTCTTTTCTGTGTCACACTTTAAGTTTTACATTTATTGAAACTATGAGACTGCACAGTGCAAAGTCAAGAATATTGAAACAAAGGGAAAAGCTCCAAGAAAGTTACTGAATTTAGTGCTCAGTGCACCAGAATAGCACAGCAGCCATTGCTGAAAACAAACAATTAAAAAATAAATCATAATCTCTCCAAATGAGAGACATGGGACAGTCAGGTGGCAGGTATGCTTGAATGTTGGGTGAAAGATAACTGCTGCTTATTCTTCTTACAGGCTCCCCCAGATTGGAAGGTCTCTCCTTTTATTTTATTTTTTAATTTATTTTTTATTTGTTTTTCTTTCACATGGACCAGAAGGAAAGAAATGGATATTTTGTCTACGCATTAGTTCTTGTGCTGTGTTTCAATTACATCATGGTATTTACATTGTGAAAGTTAATATCTATCCTGACATAGTGTAATATGCTGGAATACAGGGAAGGCATTCTAATGCAACATAGTAACATGTTGTAACATTAATCTGTTATACCAGGTTGAAAAATTTACAATAGAAATAAACATCTACCTTCACTGAATAAACGATCTTTGGAAAAGAATTCAGCAAATTACTCACAAATTTACCACCTGGATATCTCTAATGAAAAAATTAATGACTGTGGCATTTGACCATCTGTTTTAGAAATATTCTGGCAGGTGGAGGTACCTGCTACCCAAAATTAAAGATAGATTGTGGAAAACAGATATTTTTCAGGCCAGTTATTTTTCTATACAACTTAAGAAAAAAAGTCAGTGAAAGCTAGAACACTGTTTTTTATAGGTGTACAGTTAATGCAGCAGTAATGTTTAAATATTTACTAAGATACCTACCCTAAAAATATTAAGTATTAACAAAGATAGCAGAGGAACTGTTAAAATTACTATCTGTATTTCGTAGTTTGTTGTCTTGGCTTTCAGAATCCATTCCAAATCTTGGTTGATAGAATAAACTTTTTCTGGCTTTTGGTAACAGTAATTTGAAGTAGTCATAAAAAATGTCATTGGCTATCTTCTACACTATGGATAAGCAAAAATCCTTCTCCTTTATTATTCTTATAGTAAGTAATGTCTTTGTTAACTTGAAAGTGACCTATTTAGGGTCTCTCTCAGGTACAGAATGTGTATGTATGTGTACTTGTGAGGTAGAGGGATAGCTATTTGCATCTTAACCTGGAAAATTTGTATTGAATTTCAGTGTATTAATCCAAAGAATCTAATATTTTATTTCCAAAGATTTTTTCAGGATTCATGTTTCTATTTTCTTTAAGAGTACTGAAAGTTGAGGGGAGGAGGAAGGAATAAAAACAGTCCGGAGCCAAGAGAAAACAATCTCTGTTCTGCTGCTTAATCCCATTGATTTTCCTTCCCTACAAATCAATCTTATTAGTAAATTCTTTTCTGTAAAATTGATGTAGTATTTGACCCAGGTAAAATTCAGAGCGTAAATCCAATGAAAGCTCACTTTTATGGATATTGTAAACTTACCTCACATCTCCAAAGTAGTTACGTTATTATATTAGAATCAAGAACTGTTCTCACACATATATATTAGGAAAGAAGAGTTATTTAAAATTTAGAAGTGTAAAATATTTAGAAATGTAAAATATTTTCCTATAAGCTTAGTTTACTTATCTTCTCTTTCACTCTTACATTGTAATTCAATATACTTATTCTCTTATATCCCCTCTGGTGACACCAAGCAATGTGCATATTCTTTGGCACAGTATGGATTTACTGTTGCCAGTCATTCAGGTGATTTGATCCTTTATAAATAAACAGCTTTGCTTGTTTATATATATATATATATATATATATATATGTATATATATATATGTATATATATATTCAGATAATAAGACTCTACATTAAACCAGGTATCTATTAAAAAAAAATATATGTTTTAGAGTTGATTTTTTTGTCACTGATAATGATAATCATTTTTTTCCTTTTTTATTTATCTTAAGACTTTTTTTTTCCAATGTGACATTTATTTGTTACATCGCACAGATTAAATATCCCTGCTAATTAGTACAGATTTACTTTTTTATTGATTGATATATGTTTTGTTTGAATGTTTATGAATAATTCTTGTATCCTGCATTATTACTTCAGTGCAAAAATGTAAATCTGCTCCTCTAAAATGTTTCAGATATCTTTCCCTGGTTCATCAAGGAAGGTGAGGAAAAATTGTGGAAAGGGTTGTAACTGAAGACAACCTCTCATTGTTAGTAGTACATAAATTATTCCAGACTGGTTTGAAAATTGGACTAAATATATCTTGCCCCGGTTTCTTGGTATGGATCCAAATTCAGATAGTTTTCTTGTCTGAACACCTTCAAGTAGGTCTGCAAACTCCATACCCTTTAGATGCTAGCCTGATTACTGGCTGGATACTTATTGTTTCTCATCCTTTCTCTCTGTTTTTTAGACTTAGCTTACACTGACTTAATTCTAGGTTTCACTCTTAATGCTGTGAAATCCTGAAGGTTCCTTCCAACTCAGTTGTAAGGTGTATTTTATGCTCTTTTCCTTCTTGCTTAGACTGACTACAAAAAGTAGTCTGATTACAGAAGGAAATTAATTCACTTTCCAAGACCAGTGATGTGGAAGGAGCATATCCATTAAAAGAAATGAAAACATACGTGGAATTTAAAGTTCCACTAGGAGCTTATTCCATTTATTCTTTACTGTTATGATATCAGTACTTTTCATTTCATGTTCCTTCTTGATATTCCTAATAGTTTTGATCCTGCTTCTTGTGGGAAGTGGAATTCCTCCTAGAAAATCGCTTTTCTAATTTGGCATTACATTATTTTAAAAGCTCATAAACTTTCATGAATTTAGCCATTTAAAACCTCTCTGAAGTAGCACAAATGCTATTATTTTCACCAAACAGATTAAGAAAAAAAAATCAATTTAGGAATTACTTAGGAATTTGTGAGGATATTAAGAACAGAATTGATATCTCCTCAGACACAACAAGAACCTGTTGCTAGACGTTCATTCCTCTTTCCAAATTAGATTAGTTGGAGTATTTGAAGACTGCAATCTTTCCTGTTTCTAAATATTGATGATGGAGTAACACTTTCTTTGAATACACCTTTGTTCTTCTGTTTTTTCCACTTACCAATTTTGCCTGAAACTGATCAGATGGGTCAGATGCATGCTTACAAGGGAAGACTGACTCCATTCAATATAGCCCAGTGTAACCTCTTTATAGTACTCTGTTTTTATAACTAATCCTTTGTTTCTTGTAGCAAAGATAAAGAGCTGATCAGTTGAGACAAGTGAGAAACCTAATAGAAATGAAATAACTGCATGGTTGGTGGGATGTTGTTGTGGTATAACCCTGCTAAGCACCATACAACTCTTTGGTCATTCCAGGTGGGATTGGGGAGATGATTGGGGAGATGAGGGAAAAAAAAAAAAAAGTGTGTTGAGAATTGAGATAGACAGTTTAGTAGGGTGGAAAAGGAAGGGAATAACAACGACTATAATAATAATGATAAAAGAATAATCAAAATAAGTGATGCATGATACAGTTGCTCACCACCTGATGATTGATGCCCACCCTATCCCTGAGCAACGGCATCCCCCCGGGACAACTCCCCCCAGTTCTATTGTTCAACATGATGCTGTATAGTATGAAATTTCCCTTTGATCAGTTTGGGTCATCTGTCCTGTTTCTGTCCCCTCCCAGAACCTTCAGCATCTTCCCTGGCAGGGTAGCATTAGAAGCTGAATAGTCGTTGACAAAGAGTAAGTGCTGCTCTGCAACAACTAGAACATAAGTGTATTTTCAGCATTATTCTCATCCTAAATCCAAAACACAGCATGATAATAATAGGAGGAAAATGAACTCTATCCCAGATGAAACCAAGGCAGACATGTATACCAGAAAAAAAAAAAAAAAAAAAAAAAAAAGGGTAAAGGGTAATACATGAATAAAGAAAGAAACAAAACACTAGCAAGCAAGAGTTACTAAAGAAGTTGACAAGACTCAAATTTTCTGCCTTTAGGAAGAAATGTGGATGAATATGCATGTAAATTGTAGGTTCCTTGACAATTACAGTGATATAAAGTTGTAAACAAAGAAAGTACTTTGTATGAAGCCTCAGTTTTTATGCAGCTCAGAAATTCTCCTGAAACTAATTTGATTTTTTTTTCTTTCTCTCCTCATTTCAAAAGCATTCTCTTTCTAATGTAGACTCTTCTGTGACACATGGAAAAACTTTAGTCTAAATACCTAGGCATAATTCAGTTTTGCCTTGGCTTATGCTTATCTTAACTATATCACAGTTGACAGTTTGCCTTTCTGTGATTTATACCTGTGTTTGAGGCATTTTATTACATCATGGTGTGGGACTGGTGATAAAGACAGGCTAAAGAAGTTTCATACAGCTTCCATATCTGGAAGTCTATTCTATTTTCCACTCTTTATTTTATTTATTTATTTATTTATTTATTTATTTTTTCGCAAGACCCAAAGTTCTTTATTTCTTTTTGTAAATAGCAGAATGAACACCTTCAGAATCAGCACAATCATCTTCTTCTCTCCCAATCTACCAGCCTTTCTCCCACCCTCTGTCAGACTTTTAACATTAGAAGAAAATGAAACTAAATGTTTATTTTACCATATTCAATTCACTCATTTTTTTTTTCTATTTTGTATGTGCACGCGCAATTTCCTCAAATGAAAGAAAGAAAATAATAATAATTATGTGAGACTAGAAAGTTTCTGCTGTGTTAGAGTAGACCACTGTGCTTGAATAGACTGCCATGGTGTGGTGAAAAAAGGCAGCTGACTTCCTGACTTCTGAGTCCTAACCATGTATAAGCTTTTGCTACAAATGTATAAGGAAGTCTGGTCTGTTTTCAGGTTTGCATAAAACTTCATAACCAAGAAATATTACCTGTTTTATCATGAAACTGACGTTGCTCTTGGATCTTCACTCATGGAGGTGATGTCTCTTTGTTTTACTATAAACTTGAAGTCAGTTTTAATTTTCATGAAGTTCTTTTTTATCATTCCCCTTCCTAGTTCATTACCTTCTTTTCAGTTGAGTCTTTTTCTAACATTCCCTAGGGTGACAGACAGAACTCTTGCTGAATGTATATATGCTTTTAAAGTCCTCCTTCTTGTGTGGAATTGCAGAGGAATGAAATTAAGTATGTATTCAGCATAAGTTTCTGAGAAGAAAGAAAATCTATTGATTCTTCAGCCCACTCTTGTACCTTGGTTTAAAATATACATATCAGTTCAGCTAGGACTGAAATCATTTAGTACTTACGGTGATGAAAGAAGTATGCCAGGATCTCACTCTTTCCTTATGTCTATACTGTACGTAAATCCCAGGATAAGTGATGAAAATGGTAGCATCCTCTCTAGACTGTCCTTAGACATGCTATGCAGTGACTGACCCCAACCCTTGGTCTTCTCCAAGTTCCCTTTGTTGTGGGACCAGAAACAAATAAGCGATCTAAGTTTGACTGACTAGACTATCCCATACAACCATATTTAAACTAACCTGTGCAAAATCTTTTTTAAGCAGTGTGAGAGAACCAGTGTTTAAACAAATGAGGTTATGCCATTTTAAAAAGTTAAAATAAGGTAGAAAGTGCCAGATCATCTCACTAAGACTGAGCTGTAACTGCATTCTACCCTGCACTGTATGTTCACTTTTCTTGTATTTTATATTGCAAGAGACTTTCACTTTGTAGGCATTGTCAGTGTAAATCTATTAATTCTAGTACTTAATTTGGTCAGAGTCAATATATTTTTTGTAGACAGCCTGTGTTAGAACTTAATTCTTGTAATTATTTAGAGTAGTATAACTCATTGCAGGCAGTGTGTGCAAGTCATGTAGTTAATCTGGTTACAGCTCTCAGTGCCATCTATACAAATCACACATCACAACATTTTAATTACATTGTCACTCTTCATGGCATAGAGTTTGTGAAAATCACAAGGTTATTTAACTCTTTTATTGTTAATTATGGCAAAAACCTGTGATGTTTAATCTTGGACACAAGAAACCCTGTCTTACCTAACAGGTAAGGAAACGTACTGATATTTATTTATTTATTTATTAACATGAACATATTAAACCATACATTATCACTAGAAAACAGTGTTCCAAAGCTGGACCAATGGTCTATACATTTAAAATAAGTTTCTGGAGCTATGTTTTGGTCAAGTGATTGTTGCTGAAAAAAATTTTTGATGCTCTCCATTACTGGCCAAAATCTAAACTCAAAACTTCAATGTCAAGATCTGATCCATATGGTAGTGCTCTGAATTACCCACAGGTATCTGGAAAGTTCACAAAGGATTTGGTAATCCTGATTATTTATGTGCAGAATTGATTATATATGTATGAATAATAGAGAGGAACATGTAAAAAGACATTTTAGTTTCAGACTTATTTGCAAAATCAGAGTGCAATGCTGATTGCCAACAGATCAATGCACCAATAGGGGAAGTTGGTAAATTTTTGTACAAACAAAGTTAGTTAAAGATGTGTTTTAACATATTTTCTTTTAATATTTTTGGTTCGTGTATGTGAGCTTGCATATAATGGCACCAGACAAGGTGTCCACAAGGTAAGAAGGTAGTAAGTTTTGAGTAACGTTAACAAAATAATAGCCCCAATCTTCTAATACCTATCTAGTACCTATCTGGAGAGACATGGATCTGATGGATGGACCATTCGGTGGGCAAGGAATTGGCTGGAGGTTCGCTCTCAGAGACTTGTGGTCACAGCTCAATGTCCAGGTGGAAATCAGTAATGAGTGCTGTGCCTCAGGAGTCAGTATTGGGACTGGCACTGTGTAACATCTTTGTCAGTGAGAGGGACAAAAATTGAGTACACCCTCACCAAATTTGCTGATGACACCACTGTGTGCTGCAGTTGACTCACTGTAGGGAAAGAATGCCATCCAGAGACCTTGACAGGCTTGAGATGTGGGCCTGTGTGAACCTCATGAGGTTCAAGAAGGCCAACTGCAAAGTCCTGCATCTGGGCTGGGGCAATCCCAAGCACAAATACAGACTGGGCAGAGAATGGATTGAGAGCAGTCCTTATGAGAAGGACCTGTGGGTGTTGATTGACAAGAAGCTTGACATGAGCTGGCAATGCATGCTTGCAGCACAGAAAGCCAACCATATCCTGGGCTGCATCAAAAGAAGCATGGCCAGCAGGAAAAGGGACATGATTCTCCCCCTCTACTTTGTTCTCCTGAGATGCCAACTGGAGTACTGCATTCAATTCTGGGATCCCCAAAATTAGAAGGACATGGACATAGTTGAATGAGTCCAGAGGAAGGCCATGAAGAGGATCAAAGGGCTGGAGGACCTCTCCTATGAAGACAGGCTGAGTTAGGCTTTTTCAGCCTGGAGAAGAGGAGGATCTGGGGAGACCTTAGAGTGTCCTAAGGGGGCCTACAGAAAAGCTAGTGAGGATCTCTTTATCACAGTGACAGGATTAATAGCTTCAAACTAAAAAATAGGGTAGATTTAGATTAGAGGTTAGGAAGACATTCTTCACTGTGTGGGTGGCGAGGCACTGGAATAGGTTGCCCCATGGCTGCCCCACCCCTGGAAGTATTTAAGACCAAGATGGATGGGGCTTCGAGCAACATGGTCTAATGGAAAGTGTCTCTTTTGTAAAAGGTACTGTAAACATAAGCTCATGTTTTCAGTTAAAATTGAAGTGGAAAAACTACAATTCCTTTCTTCTCCGTTTCTTGTAATATTTCTTTTTGCTGAAATCATCTCTGAATTCACTAAAACCCACATAATAATAAATAGAGGGTCATTCTAGAGATTTAAGTAGTAAAGATTACAAAAATTTTCAAGATGACAGAAAGTTCGTCAATTCAAAAAATCCTTCATGAGGTAAGTATACAGATCAAACAGTTGTTTCTATAATTAGTTCTACAACATTTTAAGTAAATTAGAGAAACTCTGACTTTTCACTTTACTGTAGAATTTCATATATTATTTCTACTCAAATTTCCAAAATAACTTCATATTATCACTTTATTTAAATTTTTCTAACATCTTTGTAGTATCTTTCTGTGTCAGCTCCCACAGTGCTTCATTCTCAATAAGCCCTAAAATACTTAAAGAGCCTTAAAATACATACATCTGTGAATTCAGCATAGCAAGACTTCTCAACTGAGCCTCTCAGATCTGTTTTTTGTTTTGTTTTGTTTTGTTTTGTTTTTTTATTCTAATTCTATACAAATATATATATATATATTTTTTTTTTCCAGAAAGACTGTTTTAGGACAAAACGGAAAAAAAAATGCTAGATAGGTGATCTGACTCCAAATGACAGCTGTAGCTGTATGTGTGAATGAGCTTGTCACTCTCTCTGCACAGGGCTACAAAAGAGCCCTCCACAAATTATTGAGAATAATTTATATATTTATTTTAATGTAGAAGGAATGGAACATTAGAATAGGGAACCTATGACAGCAATTGTGGTTATGAATTTAAATAAAGGCCATGTTGAAAGCAATTCCAGAGTTGAGAAGGCGCGAGGGGACTTTATCAAGACAAGTGAAAGCTCCAGAGGTTAAGGATAAAGATGGTTTCCTGAATTTCTTGGACACATCACGCAAAAAGAAAATCGACAAGACAATAATAGGTAGAGCTATTAGATTGAACTAAGGAGATTATAACTTTCCTCGTATGGCTCTGCCTCCAATTTCGTGGAAAAAAAAAAAAGTTACTGTGTAGTTGTCTCTATCCCTAAAGGCTTCAAGTGATACATGATGTGACTGGAGAAAGAATAAGGGATTGTAGTTACTGAAGCAGGTGGAGATCCTGGAAGACAGTGAAGTATGTTGGTGTTATGAGGATGCAAGTCTTTCTTTGTTTTATGGTTGCACATATAGTATCATGTATGGACTCTTCCTCAAATTGAATGTTGACTATATAGGAACAGTATTTGTCATTCTGTTTGTCAGGATTTTACCTCATGAATGGCTGGTTACTTTTACGGGTACCTAGGTAACTGCATTCCTTTGTAAAAACAGAATGCTGTTTCTTAAAAGTACAATAGTGTTATTCTGCAACTTGGTTAACTCCTACCTATTTTCCTATATATTTTCCTGCTTTCAATACTCCAAGATTCAAACACTGAAGAATGAGTAATGAGGAAATAAACTTAGACTATGAAAAACATAACAGAAATCTTGAGCCCTTGATGCTCATTTATTATTACAGAAATACATAATATTTTTAGATTTTTACAAAAAGTTTACATAGTGTCTGTTCCTGTTCCTCATAATATTGTTTGAAAGAACTGATTTACGCTATGTGTACCTGAGATTCATATTTCTAAGAGTAAGTGCACCAGTTCTGTGATAATTTTTTAGTGTTCTGTTCATGCTCAGATGCTTTGTGTGACTTTTGGAATGGCCCTATTCTTTTCTGAGGGATGTATTGTGGGAGCATACAATTTCCTTGCATAGTGGAGCACTCCCTGAACAAACACCCATTCAATGAATAGCATTTTTCATGAGATATTGCAATTTATATTTCTGTATGGCCTGGAACTCAAAACATAGACTAGAATAATGTTATTTTGACACTGGATGAACACAGCAAAAACATTTTTGTTCTCCCATAAAGCTTACAAATATAACATAAAAGGCAGCAGACAGGATATCAACTAAAGGAGTGAAAAGAGATAGTGAGAACATATTGATCAGCTTGAGTGATCTGAGCACATCAAAAGCTATGTTAACTTTTTCTTAGCTATCATAGGAAAGCAGTTTACTAAGAAGGGATATAAAAATGAAAAGAAAAAAAGAAAAGAAAGACTCAACAAAAAGAATGAGGGGTGAGTAAAAAGTAGGGACTCCCTAAGTCTTTGTCCCCAAACTGGTATCACTGGAGACGATAAGCATCAGCAGGGCTGGGGAGTATTTGGGGAATTAATATGAGGCTTTTGAGAACAGAAACAGTAACCTTAAAAAGAGTATGAAAGATATATGAAAGTTTGCAAGTGTGGGGAGAGAACTTGGAGTGGGAAGGCAGAGTGGCAGGCTCACCAGCTTGGGCACTACAGTAGCCTCCACTTGGGCAGGGCGGAACCCCATCCTACCAGAGACACCGTGGCAGCCAGCAGCTCAGGAGGAAGATTTTGGGTCAAAATCAGGAACAACATGCAAGGCAAAACTTAAAAGGGGAATCTGGAGAACTAACAAAGACAAAGATACAAACACATGCTTGTACTTTGAGGACAAAAACAGATACCAGACTGAAGCAAACGAGAGATGGTGCAAAGGAATTCAGGAGATGCAATGGGGCAGGTGGATAGAGATAAATAGCAGATAAATAGTGTGTATGAAATAATAGAGAGAAGAAAAGCATGTGAAGAGAAGGGAAAGATAAGCAAATTAAGAATAAATCTTTATTATTATTATTATTATTTTTATTTTTATTTCTTCCATGCACCGGTGGGATCCTATTCAGAGAATGCTATAGTAACAAGGGATTTACAAAAACAAAAAAATTCAGAATGAAGTTGATATAAAGAAAACTTTGTAACTCTGAATCCAAATTTAATTACACTGGGGAAGTGTACTTACATGAGACAGGCCAGAAAGAGCAGAAAATGCATTTGAAATTCAGACCAAAATAATTTCTGTCCAAACAAAGTACTTGTCTACTTTTCCTGAGTATGTAAAAATTCTTTCCAGATACCTTTGTGATTCAAAAGAGAAACCCAGTCTGTGTTATGAGCATCCTTTTAAGCTGATTGTCATGTCTTTTGTATATTTGATCACTAAGAAACACTCTTCTATCTTTCTTATTTTTTTTTTTAGTGATTTATTTATGCCTTCTCTATATACGGCATGATACCAGGTTAGAAATGTATACCTTCCATAGTATGCTTATTATCAGCTGAAAAGGAAGTCTACAAAACACCTGTTTTTCTGACACTTCTGACAATTCAGATAATCAATAAGAACAGATTTTCAGATATATAATAAAATTTTACAAAGATTACAGTTATGGTTAATATAGAATTTTTGTTTGTTTGTTTGTTTTTAATGGTGACAATGTGGAAAAATAAACTAATGATTTTAAAGTGGCTTTGAAAGCTGAAAGGACACACTGTGTAAGGACATATTCATCATTTGTCATGTCAGATTTTGTTTGTCAAAATGTCCATGCTAGTTCTTTAAAACTTTTGAAATCTCTGTACTTGATATTTATTTATTTCCACAGAACTGGACTGACAGCCAGCCAGGGCATCACTGCTGTTCCTGTGCTGCTGTACTGAACAGGCTGAGACTCCAGGCTGAACTTGAGTCAGAAGGATTCTGACCTGTGGATGAGTCCACACTGGAGCATGTACACCCCAAAGCATCCCTGGTCATGGACAAGTTCACTGTGGAGAAAGTATACCTCAAAACACCTGTAGCCACGGATAAGTCCATGCTACAGCAGGTAGGCCTTACAGTGTCCATGTCCATGGATAAGGCCATGCCAGAGTACCTTGAAGTATCGGTGGTCACAGAAAAGACCACAACACAATAGGTGTCTGAAGGGACTGTAGCTAATGGAAAAGGCTGCACCAGATCAGGTACACCTCAAAGTGACTGTGGCTGTGGATAATTCCATGCTTCAGCAGGTATACTTCTGAAGAGGCTATGGAGTGTTAATAAGAAGGTAAGATTGAAAGGGCACTTTTTCAGTACATGTAACATGTTAAAATCCTATGGAGCAACTAATTAGCTTTAGGAAATATTACATTGAACAAATCTAAGTCTCTTTTACTCATAGCACTTATTTGATTAAAACACTTATTTGATTGAGTTTTGTGGCCCATTAGATCGGTTTGTTATTAAAGAATGCTACCAGGAGTAGGAATTTTTGGAGTCTGGGTTATTACAGACATATAAAACTGACCTTCAGAGTGATTGGTTATATTTTTGTCAAGACAGTAATAATAAAATATACGCTTATTCTTATGTTTTCCTCATAATTTCTTTGGAAAGATTCTTGTCTCCTGTTCTGCTTTCCTTCCCCAGAAAATACCCTCTCAAAGTAATTTCTTAAACTTAGCAACTGTGGCTTTAAAACAAAAAATCCAATATAACATGAAGTTGGCAGGTAACAACATCTGCTTGAGACTACTGCATAACTTCATAAATCTTCTCGGACTCACACATTGTAAATGTTGAGCTGTGCAACTGGTAAATTTTATGACTGCACATTTCCAGCTCATGAATTTATAATTAGACATTTGCAACTTGAAAATCTTATTTAAGAACTATGACCTTAATGTGTAAAGACTTCATGCACTGTATTGACAGCAGGAAAACTTAGCTGATTACCAAGAGGTCTAACCTACTGCATTTGGCTCTAAAAGTTTAGGTCAGTGGAGGGCATTTTATTGTTGAAGTTTAACTGCAGTTAAATTATTTGTCTGGGGGTTTTATGTAATAAAAAGTCAAACAGTAGTACTTTTAAGCAAGAGATGAAGGTTTGTGTATACAGAATATGTTAATATTTATTATTTCTACCAGGTAACTATTGTATCTTATGGTTTATAAGATACAAATCCAGATGTTCAGCTCTTTAAAACCTGTGCCTAAGGATGTGATAACAAACCGTTATGTTATTTGCATAAGGTTTATCAGTCATTAAGAGTTTAATTAAAACTTGAATCAAGATTTTTTTTCCTCTTGTAGATATGTTGATAAGTTAGTTTTACATATTCATTTAGAATATTTCATATTCTAACTGATGTGACAAAAAGTAGGCCACGATGTCAAGAAACAAGCTACTTCTGAAGGAATTTTGAGATAACTATTAATAATAAAAACTGAGATAAATATCAGCTGCAGTGAACTTCCTATTTTCCATCTGAAACAAGCAAATAAAAAAAAAGATATGGGTGAAACAGCTCCCACAAAGCAGTTCATAAGGGGAGAATGAAGATGTCTTCATACCTTTGTGTTTTACACAGCACTATTTAAGGAAAGCATTATATTTAAAGAATAGTAATCACTGTGTTAAATCCCTGTTTGGTAAGTTGTCAAACTTTTAGCTAGCTAGCTAGCTAGCTTTCTTTCTTTCTTTCTTTCTTTCTTTCTTTCTTTCTTTCTTTCTTTCTTTCTTTCTTTATTTCTTTCTTTCTTTCTCTCTCTCTCTCTCTCTCTCTCTTTCTCTTTCTCTTTCTCTTTCTCTCTTTCTCTTGCTTGCTTGCTTCCTTTCTTTCTTCCTTTTTTTTCTCCTTCCTCCTTCCTTCCTTCCTTCCTTCCTTCCTTCCTTCCTTCCTTCCTTCCTTCCTTCCTTCCTTCCTTCCTTCCTTCCTTCCTTCCTTCCTTCCTTCCTTCCTTTCCTTTCCTTTCCTTTCCTTTCCTTTCCTTTCCTTTCCTTTCCTTTCCTTTCCTTTCCTTTCCTTTCCTTTCCTTTCCTTTCCTTTCCTTTCCTTTCCTTTCCTTTCCTTTCCTTTCCTTTCCTTTCCTTTCCTTTCCTTTCCTTTCCTTTCCTTTCCTTCCCTTTCCTTCCCTTTCCTTCCCTTTCCTTCCCTTTCCTTCCCTTTCCTTCCCTTTCCTTCCCTTTCCCTTTCCTTTCTTTTTATTGCCTAGAAGATAAACAACCCAAACTTGATAAACCAAACCTCAATCAAGATGATAATAGTAGTCATAACCTGAAGCCTCTTGTATGAGGAGTTTTTCTGAAGTTGAGTCCTGTTCAAATCAATGGCAAATTTCCCTTTAAGGAGAACAAGCTCTAAAAATAAAATGTATGTTCACTTTTGGCAAAGGTATTTGCTTCTAAATTTTGCCTCTTCTGACTGATAAGATTTCAGATGAATAGTAATAATAAGAAAAATGTCGTAAGTGACAGAATATATTGCACAGGTAGAAAAATAAAATTTTTATATGTTTATAATTTATGACAGAAATTGCAAAATTAAGAAGTGCATAAAAACATTGTACCCTTTTTGCTCGACATTTTCAAATATGGTTTGAAGATAACAGCTTCCGTGTTTTTCCGTGTTTGGGTAACACTGGAAATTCCTGGATATCACTCTTTAGTTGACAAAAATGATTAAATTATGAACTGCATGCCAAGGTGAATTTAAATGTATTTTTTGATGAGTTGTTTATTGTGATACATTTTATTTAGCCAATTTATTGCTTGGCATAAATCGAAGAAATTGTGAGTTGTACTCCCTATCAAACGTACCTAAATGTCTCAGTAGAAATTGGTTTTAGACATGAAAATAATCTTTGAACGAATAGAGTGTTGCTGAGACAATTAAAAAAAATAAAAGTGAGGGTCAGGAGTCTTTTCATATTAATACAGTATTTCTATTCTTTATATATATATAAATCTTTCCATATTTATAGATCTGGTTTCTAAATCTTTGTTTCCATCTAACTCACTTAAAAGAATGTCTGAGAAATAACTGCCTTAAAAGAATACATTTTCTCTAGGCTACCCTAAAACATACTGAATAATTCATGGGAACCATTGAAATAAACACAATAAAGAATGAAGCAGTTAAACAAACACACTTCTCTGAACTCTGAGTCTATATATTTAACTATTTGTTCTATGCACAAAATTTGGTCAAGAGTGTGACATGGAAGTAATGCTTGGGGAAAAAAAGTAGTAATACAATTATTATATTAAAATATTAGTTTAAAAATTTATTGAGGACAAAATTTTGAAAGATCAGTGAAAATTTTAGCAAATTATTATGTTGACTGGAATAATTTTAAGCTAATCAAAGCATGAATTTGACAGTCTTCTTTCTGGTCCTCAGCAGTCTTTCCAGTGTATGGTTTTCTGTTTGAGAGATCCACAAGATTAGCCGTGATGATGGTTCTGAAGTGCAGGGAAAAAAAAAAAAAGATATTCTAAGTGTTTGTGTATCACTCCCTTATCAACAGCCAGTGAACAAGTTGGTGGAGTTGTGGTGTTTACTTAGTTATCTTTTAGGAGTCTAACTGAAGTCAACAGAGTCTTATGAAAGTCTGGTTAAAAAGAAATCAAATTTTGCTCTTTAGTATTTTTATGGGTGTAGTGGGTTTATGTGGCAAGGTTTTGGTAGGAGGGGCCATATGGATGGCTTCTGTGAGAAAAATCTAGAAGCTGCCTCATGTTACGTAAGGGCCCCGCTGCTGACCAGAGCCGAGACAATAAGCAATGTTGTTTGTGCCTCTGTGAGAGCACATTTAAGACAGGGAAAGAAAAAAAAACAACCACTCTCTTCCACCTTCCCCCACCCCAGGTGGCGCAGGGGAATGGGGGAATGGGGGTTGTGGTCAGTCTATAGCGCTTTGTCTCTGCCACTCCTTCTCAGTCACTCTCTTACTCTGTACTGTGGGGTTCCTCCCAAGGGATGCAGTCCTTGATGAACTGATCCGGCGTGGGCTTCCCACAGGCATCAGCTCTTCAAGAGCTACTCCAGATAAGTGTCTATACCACAAGGTTCATCCCTCAGGAGCAAACTGCTCCAACCTGGGTCCCCCACCGGCAGCAGATCCTGCCAGGTCACCTGCTCCTGCGTGGGCTCCTCTCCATGGGCTACAGGTCCAGCCTGGAATCTGCTCTGCCAGGGGTCCTCCACAGGCCACAGCCTCCATTGGTGCAGGTCCACCTGCTCCACTGTGGTCTCCTCCACGGGCTGCAGCGTGGAACCCTACTCCACCATGGTACTCCATGGGCTGCAGGCGGACAGCCTGCTCACCATGGTCCTCACCACAGGTTGCAGAGGATTTCTGCTCTGGCACCTGGAGCACCTCTCCCCCTCCTTCTTCACTCACCTTGGTGCCTGCAAGGTTGTTTCTCACTCCTCTCACTCTCCCAGCTGCTGTGTAGCAGCATGTTTTTTTTGTTTGTTTTTGTTTTTTTTTTTTTTAATCATCATCATTATATATTTTTTTTCTTTCCCTGTCTTAAATATGCTCTCACAGAGGCACAAACAACATTGCTTATTGTCTCGGCTCTGGTCAGCAGCGGGGCCCTTAACGTAACATAGATTTTTCTCACAGAAGACACCCCTATTGCCCCCTGCTACCAAAACCTTGCCACATAAACCCACTACAATGTCTTGTGGACATACATTTAAAATAAACAAATAAACATAAAACAGCCAAATTATTATTGTTATTCTTTTTTCCTTTCAGGGTTGAAAACTCATCATTGGAATATCAAATTAGGTGAAACATTATGTATTGATAAGATAAACTTGAGCACTATACATGATTTTCAAATTCTTCTATTCCACTACACATGGAACAGAGTTTTAAAAATGAACATATTTCTCATAAGCAAGATATACTGAATGCTATAAACATATATGCCAATTTTCTGTTGCAAGCACAACCACTCAGTGCAATGGCTGTTAAACTTACAGCTTTTTTGCTTCTCTCTGAGACTGCTGTAAGATAAAATGTTGTTTGAAAGTGGAAGCACCTGAATTGGAATGGGTGCACCAGAGCACAGTCCTCCCAATACCACATGCACAAGCAGAGATTGTAGGAAAAAAAAATGGTGGCGATTTACAAAACTTTCAGTTTTGGACTTTTGAGTGTGTAGTTTTTGATTCATCTGCAGTGAAAAGAAGGCTTGAAGTCAGAATTGGATGCTGAGATGTACCTCACCTGATCACGATATCCCTGGAAACAATTCCTCTCTCATAAGCTCTTACATTTACAATTTTTTTTTTATTATTATTATTTTTTAAAGTGGTAAATACGGACAACTAAGAAGTCTGATGTAAATGTTGATAAAATCAGTCTTCACTAAAGAAGGTATGTGAGTTAATGGTCCTTGGGAGTACAAAGATGGTGACCAAAAAAAAAGACAGAGCAAAGCTATTAGATCAAGATTTTTTCAGATGATGTGGAAAAACAATTCCTGTCTCCCAATGATTTCTGTGATAATCAAAATCCTCTACAGTCTGAAAACTTTTATTAAGAGTACTAAAAAGAGATGATCCATAAGAATATTTTAATGTAATGTTTCTGTATAATTTCTTCTTTCATATCCATGGTGAAGAAAGTTTACTTCTTTGTAAGAGTTCATTCTATCAGTTTTGTTGCTTGTTGGCTATATCATAGACATCAAGGGAATACTGTTAGCAAATAACAAAATTCAGCAATTGTAAAGAGTTTCCAAATGTATTTAGCATAGGTTTAAGCATTACTTCTTCAACTTTATTACAGTATACATGAAATATCCCAAACTGGTCCGATTTTGATGTTTCTCTTCTTCCTGGAATTTCTATATTGCCTTCAAGAAACATACAAATTCTGGACTGGAAGAGACAATTTATATTATTTTAAATTTTACGCTTTGTACCTGAAAATCCACCGTAGAGAATTCTTTACATTACTTCATTCAGAGAGTACGAACACTGCACATTGATCTTTTGTAAAGACTACTACTAAGAAGTATACATATATTTTTTATTTCTATTGATTTAATGTATGATCTCCATTTCCCCTACATAAAAGTACTACAATAAGACAAAACCATACATTCCACACTAAGTTTTATGGTCATTTAGACATCTGGACTTAATCATTTATTCCTATCTTCCATTATTCCAGAATGACAGAATGGTTGTGATTGGAAGGACAAAAGACCAAAACAAAAACCCAACCAATCTCCCCACCCACCACCACCCCAAGAAAAAGGAGACTTTTCATATTATATTTTCTACTCTTTTTTTCTTTTTTTTCTCTCTCTCTTTTTTTTTTTTTTTCCTTTCATATTATTTTTATACTCTATTTAGTTTGAAAAAGGCTAAGAGACTAAGTTTCAAGGTTTCAACAGATTTCAATACAGTGTTCAGTTTTAGGCCCTTCACTTCATTGAACATTGAGGTGCTAGAGCAGGTCCAAAGAAGGGCAATTCAGCTGGTGAAGGGTCTAGAGAACAAATCTTATGAGGAGCAACTGAGGGAACTGGGGTTGTTCAGCCTAGAGGCACAGGGGAGGCCTTATCACGCTCTACAATTACCTTAAGGTATGGTGAGGTGGGGATCAGTCTCTTCTCCCAAGCACCAAGTTACAAACGAAAAATAAACAAGGAAATGGCTTTAAGCTGCAGCAGAGGAAATTTAGGTTGTATACTAGGAAAAATTACTTCACTGAAAGGGTTGTGAAATATTAGAACAGGCTGCCCAGAGAAGTAGCCGAGCCACCATCCCTGGAGGTCTTCAGAAAATGTGTAGATATAGAGCTTAGTGACAAGGTTTAATAGTGGACTTGGCAGTGCTGGATTAAAGATTGGACTTGGTCTTTTCCAGTCTAAATGATTCTATAATGGAAACTCATGCAGTGGTAATCATGGTGAAATCTGCAGTTTGTTACTGATCAAGCTTTCTGCTGCTGTGAATAGATTTTCGGAGGTAGTATGCAGCTCTTGAGTATTTTACCAATGAATTGCTTTATTATTGTTATTATTGTTGTCGTTGTTGTTACTGTTGTTGTTCTTGTCATTTTACTTTTTATGTTTGTTCTTTTAAAAAAACAACAAAAAAGAATATTTGTAATTTTTGTTTTGCTTTATTTGCTTGTTATTTATAACATCAAAGACTGAAAAACTTGAAGAAGGAACTGGGTCTCTAACAGTGCAGTTAGACATAAGAACATCACAAATGTTGGCTTGGAAACACTATGATACTTAGACAGAAACTGACATTTTCTTGTTTTCTGGGATGAATTTGATTTCAGTGATTTTTCATTAATTTATTTGGTTTTATCTTATAATGCTTGCTCCTGCTTTTGGGATTTTGTTTTGTTTTGTTGTGATCTAACTTAATCACTTTTAAATGCTCTTTATTAAAGTAGAAATACTTCAGGAAATGCAAAGAAATCACCCCTTAGTTTTTAAACTTAGTTTTCATTTCTTTTAGACTTTTAGGGAAGCTTGGTGGTGCATGCTTTTTGTATGTGATTAACCTGTACAACAATAAGCAACATTTTAACATTTCAGTTTTCACATGTAAAATTTAATTCAACGGTCTTTTTAGATACTAATTTTTGAAGAACTCAAAATTCATATTAAATATGAATAGGCTTTCCAGATGCTGCTGGTTTTATGCAGTTATGTCAGAAAAATCAAGTAAAGAACATTTTCATAGAAATAGGTATGAAAGTTTAGTAATGTGTTAGGAAGGAAAGAATTATCTAGGAAAGTAAATGTCTTTGGTTCCAGTAAATATTGTAGTTTATAACTGAGAGCTCTATTTCCTTTGTGGGAATACAATATGGGAAGTGATTTGTAGCGTGTTTGTAGCTGTTACAGGAAAGGTCTAATCATTTCCTAACTATAAACTTAATGTTGGCCAGATCACCTGTCAGAATAGGATGTACAGAGTAAAGTCCATATTAAGAAAAGTCATTAATGTCAACAGATAGGATAAATTGAAAGGCAGTGTGGTATAACACTCTCCCCAGAGTCTTGCAGCAAATCAGTGATGAAAATAAAGCATGAGACAAAACTGGGCTCATATAAAGGCATGTTTTCATTATCCAAGATCTCAGAAAATGCAAAAATACCCACGAGTTTCATTATTTTATTGTCTCTGAATCTTCTAATGACAATGTCTCTACCATGCTTGAAAAACAAATCAGTATGTTGAGGAAAATCTAATAGCCAGAGGTGTCGATTATGTTATTAAAACTGCAATATATGAGTTACTGTAGGTTGTTAAAAGATTGCAAGGCCTGCAAGGTATTTCTGCTTACTTTCTTGCTGCTTTACAGACCTGGAGGTTGTGCAGCTGCCAAGTCATTCTATTAATACTCATTTGACAAAAGCAACAGGAAATGCTGCCAGTATAGTTGCATTGGTGTAATGATGCAGGTCACATCATTTGCATAATGATGTGACCTTGAGATGAATTAGTAAAAGGTATACTAATGGCTCTTATATTCATCTCCAGGAAGATCTGGACTCTCCTGCTTGATTAAACTGCATATGTGAACAAAAAAGAAATTGATAATGAGACACATTTAAGTAATGTCACACTGGGGACTCAAAAAATTGGAGAATTCACATTTGGAGATACTGTTCCATCCTTGATTTAAACTAACAAGAGGTGTGGAGCCTCAGCTATAGCTACAATGTAGACCTGAAAGGAAATATTTAGCTTTATATTGGGCTAGGTGGAGCAGGGCTGGGGGAGTGGGGGAGGCTGATGGGGGGCATTAATAGGTTTATTAAATAACTTTCTTAGTTGAAAAAACAAACAAACAAACAAACAAAAACAGAGAAATAAGTATGCAGTATCTAGAAACAGTTTTAGAGATGCAAACAGACATTAAGCTTGTAACTGAGCAGTACTGTAAGGTAAATTGATTATTTGTTGTGATAAATATACTAATCTGGCCCAAAAGATGCCAGTATAGTTAAGGATTTAATTTTTATGAGAACTGACTTCCACTCAATTCAGTCAATCTTTTTCCTAACATAAGAGTTAATATCAAGTGACTGCAGAATCTTACTGTAGGAAGACTTCATCCTCAGGAGAAACAAGAAAACTGATTTGGATCTATTTGTTTATTTATTTATTCTTTAGGCAGACAGCACTCTTCTAGGAGACAGTGTTTTATTTTGAATTAAATCTAGATGTTATAAGACAGTATTAGGAAGGCTGAACTTTTATGAAATAGGTGTGAAAATTAACTCAGCCCCATTAACTTTAAATGAGCATTTGTTTCTTTGGTGAGAATATAAAAATTGTATGAGATTCCCCTGTCAGGCAGTGGGGTAAGAGAGAGGCTAGTAAATAATTTTGCATGAAAATTCTTCACACTTTTCATAAGTAAAATAAATAAAAAATATATAAAGTTAAAATAAAATTATAAAAAAGAAGGCTGTTCTATTCCAATATCTACCTAGTTACCTATTTTCAGCCTCATGTGAGCAGGTAGACAGGCTCACTTTGTTTTTTCCATCAATAAAATATTACTTCCTCAAAGAGCTGAAGGTTTTGTTTCTCTGTTTGCTTCTTAATTATTCTTTATTATTAAGGTACTTCACGTTTAATAATTTACTCTTTCTTGTAATTAGATTATCTCTTGGACTACACTGGAGTTTTCCTATGAGGAATTATTTGTATTTAATTTCTTTGTATAATTAACAATGTCTATGCTGTATCACAGAATTGCAGTCTTTACCAGAGGTATCTGAATCCTGGGATGTTGCTATTTAGATTCTGGTTTGGGACTTGCGTTCTAGTCATATAGAAATAAATGTTAGGAAATCTGCCAGTTAATAATCAGGGAAGAAATAAAAGCTAACTCTTTACTATTCCTTGTTAGTGTCATGTCAAATGCTGCATGTAAGTGGCCTTATCATTCTTCTAATGCTGGCTTGAGTTTCTAGTTTTAAGGTTTGGGGTTATTTGATTCATCAAGTTTTAAAACTTGATTCAGTAGACAAACTGTCAGCCTGACTTGTTTAGACAGATTTGTGGTTTCTTTGATGTGTTTTTGTTTGACAAAGAAGAAAAATCATATTTAAGTAGTTTAAATCCATTGTCTTCAGTGTTGCAGAATGGAAATTAAGACTTCAATTTGTTTATATGTACTGCACTTTAAGCGTTTGCCCAGATCAAAAAAAAAAAAAAAAAAAAAAAAATAGTCTCATTTTTGCTTCATCTTTTGAATCCTGACAGGGTTCCAAAAAAGACAATAACATGAATGATTTGGGAATATAATTTTTTGTTGTGGAAGGGCAGCAATTGAAGGACAGCAATGGTGATTCTTCATTGAACTACAACCATAGACAGAAAAGTACCATTCTCTGTTCTTTGTGCAATGTTTAAGTATTGGAACAATAAGAGATGAGAAAGTTTTGGTCGCATATTTGTGATTTTAATTTGCAATTCCAATGCATTCATCTTATTAAATATTTATTATCACACCAAAGCTATATTCCTACAGTTTTTTTTTGTTTTGTTTTTTAATATAAAATAATATTTTTACTTTTGATGCTCTCTATTTACAAACAGCAAGGCAGTTAGCAAGAATGCCATTTCTTTTAAGAAGTAAAGAAAGAAAGGCAGAGATTTCTCCATGTAAATCCGACAGAAGACTACATTTTCAGCAAACATATGACAGTCATGATTTATACCTGAAAATAATAATAATAATAATAATGAAACAGAAATTAAATATGTTGGATAAAAACAAAATACTTTTATTGCTCATTTTTCTGTAAATTTAAAATAAATTAGATCTGTATTGGTTAATTCCAGCAAAATTTTAGGACATTTTTAGTTGAGTGAAAGGAACAGTGCATAGAGTTTGATGTCCATAGAATTCATTAGCAGCATATGTCTAAAATAAGGATTTTGAATCTAGTGTATCAACAAAGTTTGTAGAGTAGCTATTTTTGTGACGATGTTTTAAAATCCTTAATTTTAAATAGTTATATGAGACAATACTTCAACCCAAAAAATAAAACATAAATAAAAAAAGTGAAATACCATTTTCATCTATGAATATGGCTAAGTGTATATATATATATTTTTTTTTTGAGGATGGAAGACCGCAGTTTTCTTTATTCAAAAATTGTGTTGCATCATTTATGACACAATTATACAAAAGTATATGCAAAAAGTAAATATGAAGGAAATGAGCAAAAGGAAGGACCTGTTTTATTTATAACTTTTGAGACATTTAGATACTGACAATTCTCATGTTTTTAGACTGTTTTTGTAATGGCATACTTGATTTTTAGGGCAGAGTCTTAATTTCCCTCACTATTTTTTACCTGCAACTACTTTTATATTTAGACATCTTTAGACATCTGTGTGTAGTCATATTAATCATTTCCCAGAGAAAGAGAAAGTTTTTGTTTATTTGTTTGTTTGTTTTCAAGATCATAAAAACAAACAAACAAACAAAAAACTTAACTCTGTTAAGTTTATATATTAGTTTTTTTGTTTGTTTGTTTTTGGTGTTGCATAGAAAGAACACTTCTAAAATATGAAACCCATAACTTACTCACTCTTTTAAATTTTGTGATGTTATTATATTTATTTTAGACAGTAATCTGATTTTATTCTCATGCCCAAGGTGGTATCAACAGCAAAATCACCATTTTTTTTTTTTCCGTAATGAAATGTGGTGAATATGTTAAACTCTTTACATGTTATTTTGCTAAATACAAAGTACGTTCAAGTACTTGACTAACTGCACAGACAAGGGCTATGTGATACACAGTAAGGAGAGGATTAGCTGTTTCGTAGATGTTTCTGAAATTAGGGTGATGAGAATGATCGCAACACCTCTGGCTGGAAGTTCTTGCATGCTGGAGGAAATGTACCAGCATTTGCTCATCTTGTGTTTTCACTGTTCCTTGCCATAGACCTCTTCTGGAGGTGGTATACTAGGCAAGATGCATCATTGTTTGAGCCAGTAACCTTCTTCTGTGTGTTCTTGCACAGTGTAAGTTACATTTGAGAATGAAATACTCACATGTTTGATGGAATTAATTAATATAGAATAAAAACATATGGATTAGAAAGGCAATCATAATTCAAATGTTTTGATTTTAAGTCCTCAGGGGGAAAAAAAAAAAAAAAAGTATAAGGTTAAGGTTAGGATCTAATCTTACTGCTTTTAATCAGTGGACACAGGTAATCTCAGCCTGTCAGCCTGGTCTGTATGGTGAACAAATGTGTCTGGAATAATTACAGAGATGGATCCTCAGGTTTTTGATATTGGGAGCAATAGGAGAAAATCCCACCTCAGCTAACAACTGTGAACTATCTAGTTTTTCTGTTAGAAGCAAGGTCATAGTATGGATATCTGTAAATAACAGAGCAAGGGTCTCAGCAATGCATCCGAAATGTTTGATAAACTTTTTAAAGTTGTATCTTGCTAAAATGGTTTATTTATTTTAATGGTTTTATTATTGTTTACATCAAATATAGCACCTCTCTTAAAATCTGTGCTACTGCTCTTCTTTTATCTGTATTTCCCACTAGCTGCAGGCCTAAAGGTTCCTAAAAGAAGTCTGTGGCTCATGCAGAAGAGCCATCTGGCTCTCATTTGTTTCTTCTTTGTAAAGCATAGCCTAATTGTATTGATTATCTCCTGCAGAAGACTGCCTATTTCACACTTTTATGAAAAGCTGTTACATACCAACCCCTTGAGCAGGGGGCTGAACGAGACAACCTCCAGAGGTCCCTTCAAACCTGTCATTCTCTTACTCTGTAAAAGAAAAAGAAATAAAATGTGGTATGCAAGGATTTTTCTATTGTGCCAATGAATATGCAATCACACATATGACCTCAATCTGCATTGAGTAGTCTCTATAAATCCCAAAGGCAAGTTCAAGTCTTTTGATCTGCAATGATACTGTTTGTTCCAACCTAGAGCTTTGTGGATTAGGTGCAGATTCCCAGGAAAAAGTGTTTTTGTGCAACCCAGGATGAATCGTGACACTCTAGTTTTATTAATAATCTAAGCATAGTAAACCCAATGGGGTTGATGAAAGAACATTAATTAAAGTTTGCACCTTTTGCTGCATAGCACACATTTCCTGTATACAGTAATGACAAGGCCACAAGGAATCTGAAGCAATGGACAAAGGCTAATAATATTAATTTCTGAAGGAAGTAAGCACATATTTCTGAGAATTAATGACAGGAATCATTGATTCTTAACAGACAAAAGGTGTTAGGGAGGATAGGAAATAGGAACTAGAAGTATGATATTATCCTTTTTTGATGAAAAACTGTAATGTGATACTCTCTACATACATTTCTTGATGAGAATCTACACAATATTGAATACAGATTAAAGTCTTAATAAGTGGAAGAAGAATACTAATTATTCTTACCTCTACCTCTTAACCTGAACATGTCTTTTCTTCTGAATGTGATTTTGTTTTGGATTTTTCTAAGCTCATATCCCTTCCAAGATTTTAAATATATCCTTTCACTTGTCTCATTGCTTCCAAAAAATGAGCAAAGAGATTTTTTACCTTATTAGATTCTTTCCTTTTTCTCTGTGCTGATGGTAGACAGCTTTAACCTCAAACGTGCCTTCCCTTTCCTGCATTGGTGCATCCCCATTTTTTCTCATTATTTCTTCAATAGTTCTGAAATCTCTCCTTACAAAACATATGACTAATTTATCCTGCAACAGGTACAGTAACATTTTCCTTTTCAGTCTTTTCAGACTTCCAGTAACTTAAAACATTTTTATTGTTCCTATACAATACCCAAACAAATTAGAGAAAAATTATATATATATATATATTATAAAATTATATATATATATCTTATATTATATATATCTATGATGCATTAACCATATTTTATGTATATATAATTTTTCTCTATGATGCATTAACACAAAATATGCCCATTGCTCAGCTGTATTGAACAGAACAAAGAGCAAAGGCTGTTTTTCTACTTACCAATTTTCTGGTAAAGCCTGCAGCTCTTGTGGTTCCCAAGTTAACATCAGAGATTCATGTATTTCAACTTTCAAACTTTTGTAATCTGACTCTTTAAAGTAAATTATCCAGTTGACTTTCAGCTGCTCCCAAGAAATTCTGTTTGACTAATCATATCTTTCAGAAAAAGTCTTCATTTGAAAACCTCAGGAAATCTAGCACCCACCAGTTTTTCTTGGTAATTTATTCAAGTAGATTTTTAGAACATATTTTACTTGTTTCTGCTCATCGAATGGAAGACGGACATGAGTGAATCCTAGTGAAATAGCCCACTTCACTGCATTCCACCATGTAATGCATCCTTATATTTGAAAAGTCTCTTAATTTCTGGCTGCAAATGGACTCATACACTTGATTGTAATTATATTTATATAGATTTTATATTTTGTTAAAAAAAATCAGAAAGAAGATTGACATATTGATTTTTTAAAGTTTTTAACAGTTAAGCTGTGTTTCCAGCTCTGAGAGTTTTTTAATTATTATTACTATTGTTATTTTATTTTAATGATTGTTTGTTTGTGACTATACTCTAAAGAGTTCCTTATTTTTCAATGTTGTTTTAGGTATGGGGAAAGCCTAATGGAATATAGCTTTTCCAGACTGATCCAAGTAAGGATGAAGAGGGAAGTATCATCATTTCACTGCTCATACCAAACAATCTCCATTTTAATACACACAAATGCAATTGGTTGACTTGTGCTTTAGTCAACCAATATGTTTGTCAGAATGAAATTTTCCCGAAGGATGACCAGTGACTTAGAAGTGGATTAAATTGCCTGCCACAAGAACAATTTGTTTGTGGTTATTTTCTTTACTTGTAGAAATATTTCTGCAATTTTGGCTTTTTATTTATTTATTTACACTATTTATTTATTTATTTATTTCTGCATGTTCCTTTGAATGCTTTCCAAAGCTGTTACTGAGAGTTGCATGCTCCACTGAGGCACAAATGTATCTATAGGCAGTTTGATCACAGAGCTATTTAGAGAAAAAGAACTATTTTAAAACCTGTTTGTTCAGTGCTTGGATGCCCTTTTTAGGTAGTCTAATGTTACTATCCTCCACATGAGGTCTACAGCCAGAATCTTCTATTGTAAAATTTGTTTAAAGCTGGAAAAAGGGAATTCCTCTTTTGCTGAAGAAATAGCTTTCCTGATACTCTATTCCTCTCCCCAGAAACTGTTATCACACAACAGGCACTGTATGACCTGTTGAAAAGAATTCTTGTTTAATGGAAAAAAGATTAAGGCCAAAGTGAATGAAAATCATCAGACATTTTTGGAGATAAAAGTCAAGAATTCTGCAGTTACGAAGAATTAATTTTTTAGCTCTGGTGCCTATATTTTGCCCAAGTCACATATTATTATTTAATCTGTAAGCCAGTGATAATAGTACTGCTAAACTCACAGAGGCATTATGTGATAAAATCATTAAGCATTATGAAAAGCTCAAATGTAATGAAGAACCATAAATGCTATATCTAAGGCATTTAGGTGAATTGCTGGAGTTTTGAATTTTCATTTTATTACTAGAGTATTTTATATTTCCTCCAGAATTTTAGGCTTATCAATTAAATTAATCAGGGCTTGTTATTTCTGTTCAAAAAAAAAAAAGGGAATTATTGTTCCCTGTTCAGGATATATGATTTGAAAATTGCATTGATATCCTTGAATGGAAAATAGCATTAATACATAAACTACTTGTTTAACTATCTTTTCAAAGTAAATATATGTTTATTTGATGTTCCAGAGTACTGCTGTATGAATGTGCACTGGATCTGTGTGCTACAGGATGTTGAAAATGAAAATACCTAACAAAGATAAAAGGTTCCCTGCAGATGCAGAGATATGCAAACCTGAAAAAAACAAAAAAACAACAACAACAAAAAAAAAAAAGAGTGAGTTTGGAGTATTGTTAGGGTAAAGTTCTAATCTAAATAAGGATTTGATTTAAATCCACCTATTTCACTTCCTAGACAATTGCCTGCCCTGTTGTTTTTTTTTTTTTTTTTTTTTTTTTTAATAAATATATATTTTTGAAAGAACAATTGCAGAACACCGTGGAAAATGACAGGAAAAATATAAGTTCTTCATAATCCACAACATTTACAAAAAGGAGAGGGAGGGGGGGAAGAAAAATCTCATTATAAACAAGTACGCAAAACACCATGGGTGGAAAATAAATATAAAAAGAGTAATTCCCCAGCATTTTAAATATTTTATAAAGAAATAAAATTTGTATTCTGGCATGTAAAGCTATATAATCGGAGCAAAACTACACACCACATGAAAGTTTATTAAAAAAATCATATCAGAAAACTATGATTATTTGTAACAGCATGCAATAAATCAAGTTATAATCTAGGAAAAGCTTCCACCAACAATAAAAGTCTTCTTTCTTAGAATAAAACAATAAAACATTCTCACATTATCATCATCATCACAATAAAAAAAATAACCTTAGTTTTTCAGGAAAGAAAAATAAAGGAAAAAAAATAAAAAAAGGAACTGGAAAGGGAAAAAGGAAAAGGAAAAGGAAAAGGAAAAGGAAAAGGAAAAGGAAAAGGAAAAGGAAAAGGAAAAGGAAAAGGAAAAGGAAAAGGAAAAGGAAAAGGAAAAGGAAAAGGAAAAGGAAAAGGAAAAGAGAGAGAAGAGAAGAAAAAAGAAAAAGAGAAGAGAAAAGAGAAGAGAAGAGAAGAGAAGAGAAGAGAAGAGAAGAGAAGAGAAGAGAAGAGAAGAGAAGAGAAGAGAAGAGAAGAGAAGAGAAGAGAAGAGAAGAGAAGAGAAGAGAAGAGAAGAGAAGAGAAGAGAAGAGAAGAGAAGAGAAAAGAGAAGAGAAGAGAGGAGAGGAGAGGAGAGGAGAGGAGAGCAGAGGAGAAGAGAAAAGAGCTTGAACATACATGTATGGTAAGGAAACCTCAGGATCACATAATTTTCTTTCTGCAAAAGAATTCTGCTCATGGAGCCTGGATCATAACAAATAATTTCCTGGATCTTCTGTGCATTACAAGTGTGCAGTGAGCAGTTCATTAAATGACACTCCTTCTTCAAAGATATTGAGTGATTTGCCTACTTGCTTATTTTTTTACATTACTACTTGGGATCAAGTTACAGATCTGGATAGAGTTGACTTCTATTGCTCACGAGAGGGGACAACAAATGAACCTTAAACCTTACACTGGGTCACTCAGACTAAGATAAGTACTGGGAGTGCTGGTTAATGCAGACTGATCTTTTGTGCCCTTGATGCAAACTCTGTGTCTCACTACCAAAACTACTTTGATGTAAGTGAGGATTTAGGTGTTTGTGTTTAAATCTCTGTGTTTGTCATTGTTGCAATGTATATCACTTAATATTTTTTCAATAAATCTATCTTTGAATTTGAAGTGTTCTATCACTGTAATTACCTCTGTGTTTGTATAGAACTGAGCAAGGCTAGAGCCCAATTCTCAGAAAGATGTAGCAGTTAATAAAATATAAATAATAAATGTATATCAGAAAGATCATAGTGCTAAGTTCAAACCAAAAAAGGGCTCCTCTTTCCTATAAATAGTTTTCCATTTCCTGTTTGTTCAGAGGAGATACTAAGCTTATATGTTAGTCTGGCTGAAGGATTCAAACTGATTTAGAAAAGATTTGCTTTAAAGCAAGCAGACAGTGTCTATATTATGAGTTCTGTATTTTTTTCCAGCTGCTATCCTGCACAGCACATACTCATCAATCATATTGGGAAGCTGACTTATATTCTCCACACTTCACCACTAACTGGATTACAGAGCTGAAAATCTTACTCGAAGTTTAAAATGTGATAAAAGTAATCAAATTGTTCTAGTCAAATTCTAACTGTGGTGAATAGATGGCACTAATTACCTTTTCTTATTATGCTACAAATGTAGTTTACTCCATCTTTATTCATGAAGTAGTATCATACAGCCCACCAAGGGGACTGCAGCAATATGTAATATTGGCATATTTGTTTTCTTGTTCTTATTTTTTCTCTTCATCAGTATTCTGAAGGTGTGGTTTTAGACTGCAATGTATTGCTATGCAGGGTTTTCTCAGGTCTTGGTGTAATTACTGCACCCTGCAGATTTCTGAAGTTGAACTTATAGAAATGAACTCCAGTAATAAAAATGAGTGGCTAACTTACTGGGGGTGATTAGTTGTCTATTTTTTCCTTTAACTACCATTTTTAGAGATGTGTAATTGTACTCTAGCAACAGTCATAATATGGATGCAATTGATCTGAATTTGGGCTAAGGCTGTTGCAGCCAGTGTGAAACAATGGTAACCATAACAAAGTTAAGTTTGTTTTACATAGGTGTTATCAAGCTTTTAGCAATAAAATCCACTAGTCCACAGTTTTCACTGGCTCAGACGTGATTTTGTGAAGAAATCTCTCAAGGTTTTGTTGTTGTTGTTGTTGTTGTTTGTTTGTTTTCCCACTTAGTCTATAGCTGAAATGTTAAATATTTTTGGACTACAAAACAGATAAGGAAACAAACAAACAAACAAAGAACATTTTGTTTATTTCCTTCCTTCTTCCTTTTGGAAAACCTAAATGAGATTCCAGATAACAATGTATCAAAGAAATGGTGGTCTTTCTGCAACAAAAGTATTTATTAAAGAAATCTGACAAAAGATGAGGCTTCTATACAGTTTCAGTATCAGCTTTGTTTCCAGACATCTGATCTTCATGCAGCATTCAGAGTGCCTATATTTTGAAAGTAATATTGCAATTGCTCTTCTAAGATATTTAGGGAGAAAATGGGAGAGAACAACAGGCAAGATTGTCTCACCTCTGCTCTTTGCAAAAAGTAGACAGAATTCTTGTTTATTGCTCCATAAGTGTGTTGCTGTCACAGTTAGGACAATCCCTCAGATAAAAATGTTAGGAAACACAACTTTGTGTAAAAGAGGTTTCTTCTAAGCATGCTGACCTTACAATTTCAGTACTACTGAGGCACAAAGGATAAATGATTCAGAGAATTTTCGCTATCACATTTCTCTCATGCTCATAAGGAAAGGTGACAGATTTACCAGGGACATCTGGGCTTGATTTTCATGTAATAGGTGACTACTCAGAAGAGGATAATGATTCCCAACCCTTCTTCTTTTATCTTTAAAAATGCAAACTACTATTTCCAGTATTGTATGTATAAATCCAGAAATTCCTATACTGGAGGCTTCCATTGGCTGCCATCAGCTAATTTCAAGGTGACTATTCATCCTGTGTTTAACATGACTGTAATTTGTTCTTGCTCTGCCTAACAAACAAGGGAAAAAGAAACACATCCAGTTTTCAATTAAGTTACACCTTTACATGTAAGCAAATGAGTCAGGAAACACGTCTTTAAAAGTATCTAACCTCAACATTCAAAAAGAAAAGCAAAAGCTTGTGTAATACTACATGATTTGTGCCAGTTTCTGAGTGATATCATCCAAGCTGTTCCTTTTATATTGGCAAACATTCTAAGAAAATGACATTCAATTAATAAAATATACGTGAAAGTCTATACTCTTCAGAATCCCAATTTTGTTTGTTTGTTTGTTTGTTACATATGGGCTTTAGGTCCAGTCATTACCATGGCAGGGACAAAGCACAGATCTTGCCAATTTATCTGGAAATTTCTCTTAAGACTTGGTTGCTTACATGTGGAAAAGTCCAGACATTAGCAGACTTTGCTGCAGTACTTGTGTGTTTTCAAGTTCTCAGACCCTGGTGACAAAGCTAACAATGAGAGAAAGAGAAGGAAAAAGAAAAAAAGTGGGGTGGGGAGTGGAGAGGTTCCTATCAAACTGGAGAAGATGTGGGTGAGATTTTTAGGGAAAATTGGTGATAGAAAACACTTTCAGAAATTCTGAGGTCTCAGTTCCTTCTGATAATAACTTCTAGCTGAAGACAACTGGCTAAGACAGTTGGAGTGACTGAGAAGTACTTTCTCATTCTCTCAAGGAACTCTGAGTATTGCAAACTTGAGCTACCTTGGCTGATAATTGCTCCACAATAACAAAAACAACAACAACAAAACAACAAAAACAACAACAACAACACATAATAATAATAATAAAAGAAAAAGGTATACAAATAAAAGTAAGAATAATAATAAAAGAAAAAAAGTATTTGACATTTCTTTACGAACTTTTTTTTTACAAACTGGGAAAGATGCCCTCCTAGATCTGTTGATGGAGAACAGAGAGGGTCTTGTGGGAGACGTGGCAATTGGCGGCTGTCTCGGTCATAGTGAACATGAAGTGGTTGAGTTTAGAATTTATGGCGACGGAAGGAAAACTGCCACCAAAACTTCAGCACTGAATATGGGGAAAACAGACTTCAGGTTGCTCAGGGAACTAGTCAGAAAGGTTCCCTGGAAAACTGCTTTTGAAGGCATTGGCATCCATCAGTGCTGGTCAATCTTTAAGCACTGTCTCCTAAAAGCACAAGATGAGGCAGTTCCAAAAGTCAGAAGGTCAGAAGTCAGGCAGGTGGGGCAGAAGGCAAATTTGCCAATGACACCAAACTTGGAGGAGTTGTGGACTTGGATGAGGGTGGAAAGGCCTTGCAGAGAGATCTGGACAGATCGGAGAGCTGGGCAATCACCAGCCACATGAAGTTTAATAAAAGCAAGTGCCAGATCCTGCAACTGGGGAGGGGCAACACTGGCTATACATACAAACTGGGTGATGAGGTGGTGGAGAGCAGCTCTGCAGAGAGGGATCTGGGGGTTGTGGTTGACAGCAAGTTGAACATGAGCCAGCAGTGCGCCCTGGCAGCCAGGAGGGCCAACCATATCCTGGGATGCATCAGACACGGCATTGCTAGTCAGTCAAGGGAGGTGATTGTGCCACTCTACTCTGCGCTGGTGTGGCCTCACCTCAAGTACTGTGTGCAGTTCTGGGCACCAGAGTACAAAAAGACATTAAACTATTGGAGAGCATCCAGAGGAGGGCGACAAAGTTGGTGAAGGGCCTAAAGGGGAAGAGTGTATGAGGAGTGGCTGAGGTCACTGGGCCTGTTCAGCCTGGAGAAGAGCAGGCTGAGGGAGGATCTCATTGCAGTCTACAACTTCCTCGCGAGGGGGAGTGGAGAGGCAGGTGACCTTTTCTCTGTAAACACCAGTGATAGGACCTGTGGGAACGGTGTTAAGCTGAGGCAGGGGAAGTTTAGGCTGGACATCAGGAAGAGGTTCTTCACCGAGAGGGTGGTGCTTGCACACTAGAACAGGCTCCCCAGGGAACTAGTCACTGCACCAAGCCTCTCTGAATTTAAGAAGTGATTGGACTGTGCATTTAGTCACATGGTCTATACCTTTGGGCAGACCTGTGCGGTACCAGGAGTTGGACCTGATGATCCTTATGGGTCCCTTCCAACTCAGAATATTCTATGATTCTATGAAACTCATTGTAGAATCTGCTTCAGACACTGCTGAAATGCAAAACAGTACATTTGAAATTTCCATAATAGGTAAAAATGAGCTAGAGTAATCCTGTGCAATTATCCTTTTGGTTTCTAATAATAATTCTCTTCCACATATTTTTCATGGGTTATACACTAGCTGTATGAGGCACAATATCTAGGTTTTGTTGGTCTGATACAATGCAACACAGAACAAGCAGAATAATCATTGTATAAGGGAAAATCTACCAATTATTAATACTGATATATTGGTTGGAAAGAGGAACATATGTCTGACAGTGATAGAAACATTTCATCAAGGAAGGGAGGCAGTGCCCTTGAAGAAAAGACTTTGCAATGACATGATGAATGGACATTCAAGTTGGACAGGAATGGCAAAGATAGCTTTAACTGACATCAAAGTTACTGTTACACATGCAGAAGTAGTTTCTAGTTGCTTAAAAAAATCTTTACAATTTAGGCTTGCATAAAAATAGAGTATTATTTGAAATAATTTTAGTATATCTTCTCAGCATGAAGAGCTTCTTGAAATTGCTGTTATTGCTAATTACTGAGAAAATTTAAAAAAGGACAGAGAAGGAGCCACAAAAACAACAAATGTCCCTCACAGTGTTAGCTATAGTACTTCAAAGATATTGTCTGACAGTGCAGAACGGTGTTATCTTCTAAGACTGAGTAATCATTAATTATATGGATCCTCAGTTGAAAAAACAAAACAAACAAAAAAACAACACCACAACTACAACCAACAACAACAAAACCTAACAAACCCACATTTTTTTTTTTGACATTGCCTAAAATATGTTTGTTTTTCTTGGGGAAATGATTTAAGATCTAGTTAAAATGTCGTATTCTTTTCTGTGGCTTGCTGCCTCCTCTATTAACAAATCTAACAGTTATTGACTGCTATGCAACAGTAGTAGTCTGCTGAATCTTTACCTTTAAGACAAGAACAAATCTGCCTTAAGATTATACGTATTTATATGCAATATTAAAATATATACTACGATAAAATCTTTTGTAATGTGGTAATGTATCATCCTTTGAACCTGATGGTATAAATCTTCACTTTTGGGAAGTATCCCTGAATCTACAAACCATCAGGGAAAAAGGAATATTATCTATATTTTAGCTAATTTTTCAGCTTATATGTTAGATAATATAAAACAGTAAAAAATAAAATAAAATAAAATAAAATAAAATAAAATAAAATAAAATAAAATAAAATAAAATAAATAAAATAAAATAAAATAAAATAAAATAAAATAAAATAAAATAAAATAAAATAAAATAAAATAAAATAATGGCACTCAATCTTGAAGTTTTGGTAATGAAAGGTTTCTATCATTTTTCTTATCCCCATAAGAACTTCGGTATTACAGGATGTATTTCATTTTCTGAAATAAAATATGTCACAATCCTGAGGATGACTGGATGTTTACCTTTACATTACAGAGCTTGAAAGAACTTGAAGTATTTTTGATTCTTTAAAAGTGTTTTTCTTTGTTAGTTATTTTGTTTTGGGGAAGCTGTCTTAAAATCAGAAATACCTGGTCTTGTATTTGCTGAATTTTAGAACATAATGCATTTGTTTAAAGAGAAATTTCAACAAAGAATGGATATTATTAGTTGATCAGAAATGAAAGCTCATCTGAAAGAACACCAGGACAGAAAAAATGGACAGAGTTGTCACTCAATAGATTCCACTTTTTTTTTTTTTTTTTGGTAAACAACAGATTGTAAACAAGATTCCACTTTTTATTTTTATTTTTATTTTTATTTTTATTTTTATTTTTATTTTTATTTTTTATTTTTATTTTTATTTATTTTTATTTTTATTTTTATTTTATTTTTAATTCTTTGAGGATATCTGTCTGTTTTGTGCCTCTTTCCATAAAAATCTTTTTTTTTTTTTTTTAATTTATTTAATATCATTAGTGACTAAAAAATATAACATGCATGTCAAAATTGGAATTTCACAGTTGACTTGAGCTTTTCAGAAGTCTGTGTTCACAGCTACAATTCAGGTTGCTTCTCCCATTATATATATATATATATATATATTTATATAGTGTTGTTTTGTTTTATTTTATTTTGTTTTTCTCTCAGCTATGGCTGTCTTACATTTTCTTGTATATCCTCTTTCCTGTGTGAAGTATTTGTGGCCCTGCTTGAACTACTGGCCTAAAGGGCTGAGCCTTTTTTGCCTTTGTTCTGTATAACATGTTTATATGAAGACCTTTTCAAACCAGAACTGAAATAGAATGATTTTGAGGGACATTGCTCACTTAAAAAATATCTCTTCACAGTAGATAAATCTTTTATATGATCCCTCCAGGCAGAGCAAACCATGGTAGTGAGGTTCAGTTCATGTGACCCTTTGGGACTTTGAGCCTTTAAAAAGAAATGTTGTGACTTCACCAATGGCAGCATTTGTCAGGTCATTTTGGATTTCTTTCCTAAGGTGAATCAGAGAATGCAGTAAAGAATATCCTCCAGAGCTGAAGTAAGCCTGCAGGAAAACCTAGCATACGTTTCTTTATATGTGACACTACTTGACAGACCTTGTTACCTACAAGGTGCCTCTTCCCTTGTCTCTTTTGTTCTGCTGTACATTTGAACCAATATGTAAAAAAAATGTCCAACAGTTACAATACAAATGAGATCTCCACTTTTCGGATGTTTGCAGACACCCTTCTTGTTTTGCCCTTCTGCTCAACTTGCAAAGACCTCTCAATAATTTCCTTACCTCTATTGGCGAGGGTAAAGCATTTCCTACCTACTGTTGCTTCTATTATCCTCAAAGAAGTTAAAGATCACCATTTGATCTTTAGGTCCAGTATGCAACATAATTTTTGTCATCTTTTTATAACTTTCACTAGTCATTAAGTAGATGACCTAAAGGCTGAGATATGTAAATTGGCTAATTATCTGAGTGCTGACATAAGATTTAGTATTAACTCTTTTCTTCTCTCACTTCTGTGGAAGTTGCCAGACAGTGCTAGCTTCAGACCTTCAGCATCTTCAGTTCAGTCATATTTCTGTGAGCATATACAGTATAGATCCTGTATGCTTTCTGTATGTCCTGTGCAGTTTTCTCATCTAGATCTAAAGTGCTGCCATTGATACGGCAGTACATTATTTAATGCTGTCTAGTGGCATTTCTAACATTTATTACGGTGGTACTTAACTGTGCTATACAGAGACCTTAGCATTAAGATATTCATAATGCACAGGGCTTTTCAGAGGATGCAAACACTACATAGCAGCCTGTGCCATCATTGCCAGTTACTACACTGACTGCAACAGAGCAGCTACAGTAGCCTGTTTGTGCCTAGGTATGTGCCTGTAAATTTCTCAACCAGAAACTCAGTGTTTTGTCTCCATACTCCTGAAGCTTCTTACCTCATGCTTTTCCAGGATGGTGTCTCCTCATCTTCCAACCAGACCTATCTGATTTCCTGTGAAGTGTGGACAATGTGTTATAGCTTTTGGCAGGTGCTTGCAACCTCACCACTCTTGCTTGCCCCCATGGTTTATCCTGAATAGAAGAGCAAGTTTGCCACAAGTTTCAAATGATGCACATGCTCTCTTCAGGAGATTCTGACACTAAAAATGAGTAGGCAAATGATTGGATTTTTTTTTTTTTAATTAAGATATGAATTAAAGTTTAAACAGGACCAAGAGAGGAGATCCTGAAAAGATGTCATTTGCAATTTAAATAATCTATCAATGAATTAAAAACATGAAAATGATAGTAAGGTGTGGATTTCAACAGCTGAAGTTGAGAAAAGGATTACAATTGTATAGTGATATGTTTAAGGGTGTAATGAAACACGCTGGTTGACTTCAGCTGATGAATAGTTGCTAGAAGAAATAATAGGTTAACTTTTAAAATGTCAGTTTATTAGGTATGAAATCTTCTCTGATAATTTAAATAATATTTTTAATTTTTTTTCAGACTTACAAGTAAATTATTAATGAACTATAAATTTGTCAATTTATAAAAAGTAATTAAATATTTTTTCTAAATAATTTCTGAAAAGAAATTTTTTATTTCCTTTTTATTACCTTTTTCACTGTAAGAGCTGACCTGTTTTTCACATTGTTCTAAAATAATATTAACATCTGTAGTTTTTAGATTATTACTGTAACAGTACTATTTAATTTGCAAATACCTAATTTGTATTTTTTCCTTTAATGTCTGTAGTGTCTCCTATGCAACATTCTTTCAGCTTCTCTTATTGCTCTTTATATAGAAATCTAATCATAGACTGACAGCCTAATTGCCAAGTAAATTGATGATCTACATTTTACAACTTTATTAGCTTTTTAATTTCACTAGTAAATTTAGACTTTTTCAGTAAATTTAACCTAGTCAACATCATCCTTCCAGAGCATAATTACTATATGCTAGATAAAAATAAATACATATAAATATATAAATATAAATACATAGATATTAAACAGCTAAACTGCTCTATATGGGCAGATGAGTAAGTGCAGCTATGAAAACACAAGGCCTTCACATAACAAAGCCAGAAATAAAGACTACTGTTTCAAGATTAGGACTTCAGAGTAACATGGCAAAATGATATTTCACCTTCATACTTTCTATAAGTGAAGTTTTCACAATAGTAAAGAAAAAATGAAGTATAAACTGAATGTAAGTGGTAATGTGCTATTTTCTTACATCTGTAGATTAATGAAAACTAGATTTAATGAATCATCCTATTCATTTCAGATGTTCAGTCTGCTCACGTAAAAAGTCACATAAACAGTAACTTAGAACAGATTTGTATGTATATTTGAGGAATCATAGAATGGTTTGGGTTGGAGACTTAAAGACTTTGAGACTTAAAGACTTAGTTCCAAACCTCTGCTATGGGCAGACTAGATCAGGTTGCCCAAAGCCCCACCCTACCTGACTTGAATACTTCCACAGTGAGGCAGCCACAACTTCTGGCAGCCTGATCCGGTGTCTCGCCATCCTCATAGTAAAGAAGTTATTCTTAATATATAATATAAATCCACTCTTTTTATCTGTTATCCCTTGTTAAGATTGTTATTCCTTGTCCTATCCCCACACTCTCTGATAAAATGTCCCTCCCCATATTTTCTGTAGGTCCCCTTTAAATACTGGAAGGCTGCTATGAGGTCTCCCAGGAGCCTTGTCTTCTTTAGGATAAACAAACCCAACTTTTTCAGCCTGTCCTCACAGGAGAGGTGCCATAGTAAGTTTTTTTTCATAAAATGAAAATAGATCGTAATTTCCAGAACAAGTGAATTCTAAACAGAGCATCAATATACATGAACTCCAGAAACCATGCAAAAAAGTTAGGAGGAACTGTCAAACTACTCTCATAGGTAGACCCCAAAGTACATGTATACCTCAGTGATGCACTTGACTAATCCTTTTGTTTCAGGTTGCAATACCGTTAGAAAAGATCATAGGCATGCAGGCATGTATAGCAATAAATCAAAAGGATCAAAATATTTTCAAAGAGGAATTCCAAAATAAATCAAATATGATAGTGCTAGACAATTAGCTGTAACTTTTAGGTAAGCATTTTAGTTATCCTTGGTACCTGGCTAATGGGAAGTTATAATCCTTAAAGAGAGATCCAAGGGAACTCACAGAAGTCCAAAGTCCTTCATGCTTTCATGTTGAGTAAATCTTTAGAAATGCTAGTAAATATTTGTATTAATAAATATATGGTTAAATGTAATGTATTGGTGAACAGTAAATGTGTTTTTTTTTGTGTATGGGAGACATTTCACATTCATTTACTGTTTAAAAAAATCACTTGAACACATAGACAAATTTACTATGGTTGGTACAGTATGCAAGATGTTCCAAAAATCCATTGCGAGGCCCTTATCAAGGCTGTAAAATAAACTCAACTGCAGTAAGATTACAGGGATGAAATTTTCCTGAATTAACTACTATTTGAAAGAGGAAAAATAAAAGACTGATGTTAATAAAAATCACAGTCAGAGAATTGTGAAGCCCCTAGTGTTCCACATCTTGTCTACTCTGTGCATTTCCACCATAAAGTTACTGTAAAGGGTAACTTTATTATTAAAAAGAAAAAAAGGCTTATAGAATGAGAGATTTTGCAAACAAGTTTATTCAAACTTGGAAAATTGATGACTAAGGACAGTATAACTGAAATATATAAAGTCATGAATGGCAGGGAGAAAGTGATTTACAAGCTGTTATTCACTATAAGCTAGAGAGCACCCTGGTAAATTATAAGCCAGAAGTGTAAATTGCCTTTCATATAATACATAATTAAATTGTGTAACTCATTGCTGCAGGATGTCTTGGATACCAAAATATAAATCAGTTCAAAAAGCAATTAGCTGAACTAATGGAAGAAAATCCCATTAAGGGCTATTAAATACAAAGATGTGGGCACAACCTTAAAACCTCATATTTCCAAAAGGAGTCTTCACCATGAGAAATGTATTAGTATGTTATTTCTTTCCCTATACTCTGAAAAAACTTAGTCCAGATCAGTGTAGGAGATGAGATTCTGGGCACTACAGAACTTCTTTCTGACCTAGCATGGATATTCTTGTCGTAATTCATCCTGATTACCCCTAAGGAGTATTCAGTGCTGTGAATGCAAAACCAGGTAAATGCAAAGAAGTCCCATCAGAAGACCAGAAGATACCCTGTAATCATTACATGGGAAAAAAAATAGAAAAACTTGTCAGGCAGTACAAGGAAAAGATATGTTATCCCCATTTATGTCCTTTCCCTGTGCAAAATGTATATATAATTAGCCTGACCCTTAGACTGAATTTCAAATTCTATAACGTTCAATTCAATTTTGCAATAAAGTTTAAGCACAATGAAATAAATTAGTCATCATACTCTTTATTATTATTATTTATTTATTTATTTATTTTATGGTGGCACATTTCTACACTTCTCATTCCACCTGGGAAATCAAACATTATGGAAATATTCCAAGAAAGGTTATCGCCCAATTTTTTCCATGATGTTTCTCTACCCAGATGTGACATCTGGCCAAGTACAGTGATTCTAATTAGGAGCAAATATATATTTCCTTTCCTTCTAGGTAGGAGTGTGTTTATGTGTGTGTGTGAAGCCCTTTCTTTTTCTATGTTATTATATTTCCATTTAAAAGAAATGTCTTTGAATAATGTCCTTGTAATTAGTTGCTTTTAAGGACTACAGCTAACACTGAGAAAGTGAAGCTTTGGAGTAGTTTTCTCGTTATGTTTGCTTTTCCTTTTCAACACTGTGCAGAAAGAAACCCTTCTTTTTCAGTCATTTCTTTAATGACCTTTGTCACTCAGTGTTTGAACTGAGCTGAAGACTTTCTGTGAGGGTTTCTGCCATTCTTGCACAGAAGTCTCTGATGTAAACACTAAGGAGAAGCTTTAATTGATATGCTTAAAATAATTAGAAAGCAACAGAGCTCAGCAGGGCTGTTTAGGACTAAAGGCTAACAAGGAACCAAATCCCCAGACAATGAAGTGATCATTAGGAAAACTCAGAGATAAAACATGACATTTTGGAGAGCTGGGATATGTGATTCAAAGTATTCTCAAGAAAAATAGAAAAATATATATATAGAAAAAAAGGCTTTCAGAAATGGTGCTGTGGAAATGGAGCAGGATTTTTGTCTCTGTAAGTGTATGGGTTTTCTGTTTCTTCTATTTAAAGTATAATATTTTAATATTCCTTATGGCTGTGACAGTCTTTATATAGTTACTTGAGACACTCTTGTCAAATTCTTCCATGCAATCGTTATAGAGCAATACCTTTTCTTTTTTTTTTTTTTTTTTTTCAAATTTATATTCCCCCTTACCTTTTTTTTTTTTTTTTTTTTTTAATGCAGACATATATTTCTATTTATTCACCATAAGTAAACAACAGTAATTTATTCAACTGATAACATCAAAGTGGTAGGGGCGAGTTTTTTAACTCATTCGAATGGCTGATAACTCATTTAGTGTAAAGATCAGATGGAAGTTGCCAACGAGCCGATCATCTTCCTTACAACATGAATATTACTTCTCCACTTTATGTCACTCACCTTCTGAAAGAGGATCAGAATTTCTGTTCCTTCTACATTCTAAACTATAACTGTTTTCTGCTGCAGAATTTAGACTAAATAGCATTCAATTTGCAAAGGTATGCTTCCTAAGATTTTTATTTTTATTACAGATAAAAGGACTGTATGTACTCACGTTAACTGAGATCAGATGGACTGAACCCCATGACTCTATCAGTGCATGGATGTGGAGGACAATGCTGTTTGTGTTTCACAGTTGAGGAGGGTGAGATGCTTCCAGCACCTGATCTGTACATCAGCTGTGGAACCGAGCCAGAACCAAACCAGAATGTGTAGGTAAGTATGTAAGGGGTGGGAAAGCTGGGACGGAGAAAAAGGAGTGGTTGTTTGATTTCCACATAATGATACTTGCTTAACTGATGCTGGAGCTCATATTTCTGTAACAAATAATGATGATGTATCTTTCTCAGTAGAGTTCTTTGCTGAGTGAAAGGTAGTATAGGCATTTTCTTCTCTCTCTTTATCTCTCTCTTTTTTTTTTTTTCTGTTTTTCTAAAACTCTCTAAAAACCTTGTATTGCAAAAACTGGTGAAATAGGGCTAAATATGATTTTTTGCTAGCATTAATTGATATTATTTTGTTCCTCTACAGGGAAGGGAACAAAAGAAAGCTTATTTTATAATAACGTGAATATCATCTGAATAAATTTATGATAAGAAAAATAGACCTTTATAATTTATTTATTTATAAAATACAATGTTTTAAAATTGTTTAATTACCATTATTAATTATGTGGGCCCAATATTCATAAGAAGAAAGAAAAGACATAAAATTTTGGAAGCTGAAAATAGTAAAACTCTTGTTTTTGAAATACATACAAAAACAGAATATGAGTGGAGTGTGTGGGTGAGGAAGTAGGGAACTCTAGAAATATGTAGATCTTAAACCAAGACCATATAAAGCTGCAGCTGAAAATACAAAGTGGGAAAAACAAAAACAAACAAAAAACAAACAAACAAACAAAAAAAGCCTTTCTGGAAAGAAAAATGTTGCTCCTATAATTTATTTGAAAAAAGAAAATACAAATGTCCTTATGAAATATGGGAGTTCACGCTGGATTGGAAACACTTTTCTTCATTTTAAGAGAGTAATTGAGAAAATAATTGTAGAGCAGAATCTCAACCAGTGAGATACAAAACACCTTCCATCATTTATCAGCAGTCCTGGCTATTGGGGGAGGTCCCAGTCAACTGGCAGCTAGCAAACAAGATGCCCATCTATAAGAAGAGCTGGAATCACAGAATCACAGAATCACAGAGTTTCTAGGTTGGAAGAGACCTCAAGATCATCGAGTCCAACCTCTGACCTAACACTAACAGTCCCCACTAAACCATATCCCTAACCTCTACATCTAAACGTCTTTTGAAGACTTCCAGGGATGGTGACTCCACCACTTCCCTGGGCAGCCTGTTCCAGTGCCTCACAACCCTTTCAGTGAAGAAGTTCTTCCTAACATCTAACCTAAAACTCCCCTGGCGCAACTTAAGCCCATTCCCCCTCGTCCTGTTACCAGGCACGTGGGAGAACAAACCAACCCCCACCTCGCTACAGCCTCCCTTGAGTTACCTATAGAAAGCGATAAGGTCGCCCCTGAGCCTCCTCTTCTCCAGGCTGAACAAGCCCAGCTCCCTCAGCCGCTCCTCGTAGGACTTGTTCTCCAGGCCCCTCACCAGCTTCGTCGCCCTTCTCTGCACCCGCTCAATCACCTCGATGTCCTTCTTGTAGGGAGGGGCCCTAAACTGAACACAGTACTCGAGGTGCAGCCTCACCAGAGCCGAGTACAGGGGGACAATCACCTCCCTAGCCCTGCTGGTCACACTGTTCCTGATACAAGCCAGGATGCCGTTGGCCTTCTTGGCCACCTGAGCACACTGCTGGCTCATATTCAGCCAACTATCCACCATCACTCCCAGGTCCTTCTCTGCCTGGCAGCTCTCCAACCACTCATTTCCCAGCCTGTAGCTCTGCTTGGGATTATTGCGCCCCAGGTGCAGGACCCGGCACTTGGCCTTGTTGAATTTCATGCAGTTGACCTCAGCCCATCGGTGCAGCCTATCCAGATCCTCCTGCAGAGCTTTCCTACCCTCAAGCAGATCGACACACGCACCTAACTTGGTGTCATCTGCAAACTTACTGAGGGTGCACTCGATGCCCTCATCCAGGAAGGTTGACCCGGGAAACTATGGGCCTGTTAGTTTGACCTCAGTAGCAGGGAAGCTCATGGAGCAGATTATCTTGAATGTTATGACACGGAACTTGCAGGGCAACCAGGTGATCAGGCCCAGTCAGCATGGGTTTATGAAAGGCAGGTCCTGCTTGACAAACCTGATCTCCCATGACAACGTGACACACTTAGTGGATGAGGGAAAGGCTGTGGATGTGGTCTACCTTGACTTCAGTAAGGCTTTTGACACTGTTTCCCACAGGATTCTCCACAAGAAAGTGGCTGCTCTTGGCTTGGACTGGCGTACGCTTTGTTGGGTTAGAAACTGGCTGAGTAGCCGGGCCCAAAGAGTCATGGTGAATGGAGTTAAATCCAGTTAAATCTGGATGAGAGGACTGAGTGCACCCTCAGTAAGTTTGCAGACAACACCAAATTAGGTGTGTGTGTCAATCTGGTCAAGGGTAGGAAGGCTTTGCAGGAGGATCTGGATAGGCTGGACCGATGCGCTGAGCCCAACTGGATGAAGTTCAACAAGGCCCAGTGCCGAGTCCTGCACCTGGGGCACAACAACCCCAAGCAGCGCTACAGGCTGGGAGATGAGTGGTTAGAAAGCTGCCTGGCAGAGAAGGACCTGGGAGTATTGGTTGATAGTCAGCTGAATATGAGGCAGCAGTGTGCTCAGGTGGGCAAGAAGGCCAAAAGCATAATAAGCAGTGTGGCCAGCAGGACTAGGGAAGTGATTGTCCCCCTGTACTTGGCTCTGGTGAGGCTGCACCTCAGCCTCTGAACCTGTACTGTGTTCAGTTTTGAGCCCCTTGCTACAAGGAGGATAAGGTGGTTGAGCGAGTCCAGAGAAGGGCAGTGAAGCTGGTGAGGGGTCTGGAGAACAAGTCTTATGAGGAGCGACTGAGGGAGCTGGGGTTGTTCAGCCTGGAGAAGAGGAGGCTCAGGGGTGACCTTACCGCTTTCTATAGGTAAATTGAAGCCTGTAGCAAGGTGGAGGTTGATCTATTCTCCCACGTGCCTGGTGACAGGACGAGGGGGGAATGGGCTAAAGTTGCACCAGGGGAGTTTTAGGTTGGATATTAGGAAGAACTTCTTTATGGAAAGGGCTGTTAGGCATTGGAATGGGCTGCCCAGGGAAGTGGTTGAGTCACCATCCCTGGAGGTCTTTAAAAGACATTTAGATTTAGATCTTAGTTTAGTGGAGGACTTGTTAGTGTTAGGTCAGAGGTTGGACTCGGTGATCTTAGGGGTCTCTTCCAACCTAGATGATTCTGTGATTCTATCAACAAATGATGTCAAATAAAGGAAATCTCTTTTTACAGAAAAGTTAGCAGATTGTAGTTAAAGGAGGCAGTAGTTGTCCTATGGTCTTGATATGAAGTCTAAACATTTTCTTACATGATAGTTTTCTAAATAAGCATAAAAAATCTACTGCGTATGTGTATGAGGAACACAATTCTGCATGAATATTCACATTTATCTCTAGTTTGCAGATAGAAGGGAAGGAGGTAGTGATCAGAAATATCAGTCCTATCTTCAGTTCTGATCAGTGTTTTCATTGCCAGCCAGGCTGATGGAGTGAAAAATCTGATTACTAAAATGGTAGGATAAATTGGAAGGATGGTGGGAGGACAGAATAGGTATTCACAAATGTCTGAACATATTGGAGGAATTCATCTTAAAAAGTAGGATGAAACCTGATAGCATGAATACTTATGCAGAAATAATGAGGTGTACAGACTTGTAAGGAACTGGTCATTATGTAGAAAGGATTAAGGGATCATGGTGAACATAATCAAGAGTGTCATATAACTGCAAAACACAAAGGCAATTCTGCAAGAGTGCTGAAGTAATCCTCCTTTCTTCCATTCCCATAAGACTTCAGAGCAATAATATATCCAGGTTTTGGCACTGCACTTTTAGAAAAATATGCTTCAACAGGATTTAGTCCAGAATAATACAGTGAAAACAATAAGTAACAAAAGAAATGTCCTGTTAAGAAATGCTTACCATCCTAAGTGAAAAAGGGAAGTCCTAGGGTAAGGGGAGAAGAGGAAAAAGTCCTCAAGAACTTCTAATGTGTTACTACAAAAAAGTAAGAGAATTTGTCAATATTCCATGCCCACAATTCTATAGGAATAGTGAATTTCTGGAATACAGAAGTGGGAAGGTATATGCAGTAGGGAATATACTTAGGGCAGGGTAGAAAAAACTGTTTAAGGAATAATACAGATAAAACAGGTTCAGCTTTTGAACATAGATGTGAATTTTACAAGGTCACCTTCAAACCTGTATTTCTGTAACCCTACTATTTAAGCTGATGATTTTTGCTAGATAATTGCACTTATTCTATAGGTAGTTTCTGGGATGCAGTATGTGCATGTTTTGAGGGAGTACATAGGAGGATGGGTTGTTTATATGAAAACAGAATTAGAGGATGGAACTTGAATAGTCCAGTGAAAAATATGGCTGTCAGAGAGCAAGCAGCAGCAAAGGTTTCATGTACATTGAAATATATGGTCTCACCACACTGTTTTAGGAGGTCTTTGAAAAGAATAGAAAGGAAAAACAAAAGGTAAATATGTAAAATTAATATATTAACATCTGTGGGCTATATTGAGAGAGACAGAAGTTACACAATTCTTTCCGGAATTGTCCTCTGAATTTCAGCATATCAGTCAATTTGTCTTAGCTATTTGTTAAGGATGCAGGTTGTAATAAACATGAGGTGCTATGAAAGATTTCTGTATAAATGGCCTAGGAAAGAAAATAGGTTTTCTATGTTTCTTATTTTTTGGTTTATCTACTTATTCCCACTGTCAAAAAATTAACTCTATTCAATGTCTCATATAAAAAAATATGTAGGGCTTCTTTCTTTTTATCAGGAGTTAATAGCATCCTACTATGTGTAAACTATTCTCATAAATATGTATACTCTTTTCCTAGCACCCTAATTTAGTTGAATATGACACTAGAAATCTGTTGGCATTGTTAATGACTCATTTTCTTTTAAGAGAGGAGATGTTTGAAGTTGACTTAAATATAATAATTTGAACATTAAATGGTATGAAAAACACTGAGTATAATATTTTCGAGTGCCCTGAAGAGGCTCCCACTATAATATTAATCACTTTTTTTTTTCTTTCTAATTAGTTTGTTTCTTGGAAGTACTTTTCATTTCCTTCCTTCCTTCTTTACAGTATATTTGATTTCTTGAACACATTCTGAAATCTCTATAATAGAAGGATATTTTACCATAACTTTAGCTTTATGAAGATGTGTGGTATTATCACCAATAATTGACAATATATGTTTAACTTACATTAAAATAGTTTTAAATAGCAGTTTGGGATTCTTAAAATTAGATCAGGATCCCATTTTTTTTCAGGAAAAAAATATTGTTTTTAACCATCAAATTTGAAGTTGTTTCATTTTCTTTAACTATATTTCAATTCAATATTTAAATAAAATATGATGAATCCAAGTCAGAATAACACAATGGCACAATCTCTGAAAAGCTTACAATATAACCAGATAAGAATATCTTATAGTGAAACAGTGAAGGAAAAAATTTACATACAAAAGAGGTGTATGAGATACATATCATTTAGGCAGAAATTAGAGCCCAGACATTCAAAAATAAGGACATCCAGCAACTGACATTAATTATTTTTAACATATCTTCCTTTTTGCTGTTCAAATCAACCATGTAAAAAAATCTTTATTCTAAAATAAAGAAAAAAAATTGCAAATGCAGTTTTTCAAGACAGCTCTATATACATTTCACCTGATCTGACTCATCACAGTACATCTCTTTAAACCTGTCAACATTTTAAAAATACTGTTATATCTGATAAGACATGTCTTGACATGGCTGATCTAATGTGGTATCAGGCAGTGCAGTAACTCATGTCAGGTCAGGAGGTATAATGCATATATCAAGGAATACAAAACATTCCCTGCTTTATTTCTTTATCTCTTTCTCTCTTGCTCATTTCAGAAACAAACAAAAAAGTGAAAGTGAAAGCAAAAAGAAGTGTGAAGGGTAGGTATAACACTTCATTTTGCAGGTTTTTTTCTTTCATCTCTCCTCTTTTGCTGTCTATCTTTTGTACCTCTGGCTTGTATGTGCATCAGTTTTTCATAGAATCATAGAATAGCTTGGGTTGGAAGGAATCTTAAAGGTCATCTAGTTCCAATCCCCTTGCCATGAGCAAGGATGCCACCCACCAGATCAGGTTGCCCAGGGCCTCCTCCAACCTGACTTTAAGAACCTCCAGAGATTGTGCATCCACAGTTTCTCTGGGCAATCTGTTCCAGTGCCTCACCACCCTCTGAGTGAAGACTTTCTTCCTAATATTTAATTTTAATCTCCCCTCTTTCATTTTAAAACATTTCCCCTTGTTCTATTTGACTATTTATAATTCATTCTCCACATTTTATAAGCCCTCTTTAAATACTGAAATGCTGCAATGAGGTCTCCTTCTCTTCTCCAGGAGAGAACACCCCCACCTGTCTAAAGCTTTCTTCATAGGAGAGGTGTTCCAGCCTTCTGATCATCTTTGTGGCCCTCCTCTGCTAGGGCAGGTCCACATTCTTCTTGTGCTGGGGGTTCATCCCAGGCCTGTACTCTAAGTGGGGTCTCACAAGTGTAGCGAGGGAAAATCACCTCCCTTGACCTTCTGGTCATGCCTCTGTTGATTCAGCCCAGGATGCAGTTGGCCTTCTGGGCTGCAAGCCCACGCTAAGGGCTCATGTCTAGATTTTCATGCACCAGAACCCCTATGGCCTTCTCTGCAGGGCTGCCCTCCATTCTTCACCCTATACTGGATGAAGATTATAGGAGTATATACTTATTCATATCTGGGATTTCCTTGAAACCAGGTGCAGCACCTTGCACTTGGCCTTGTTGAACCTCATCAGTTTTATGTGGGCCCATTTCTCAAACTTTTCCAGAACCCTTTGGATTATATCCCTTCATTCTCTTATATCAACTGCACCACTCATCTTGGTGTTGTTTGCAAACTTACTGAGGATGTACTCAATCCCACTGTCTATGTAATTGATAAAGATATTAAACAACTGGTCCATCCAATTCCTTATCCATCAAATAGTCCTCCTTTCAAATTCATCTCTTTCTAATTAGGGGGACCATGTCAAAGGTTTCCAGGTAGATGACATTGGTTGCTCTTCCCTTGTCATGTGATGCAGTCGTTTCATCATGGAAGACCACCAGATTGGTCAGGAACAATTTAACCTTGGTGAAGCCATGCTGGCTGTATCAGATCACCTCTGTCTGTGTCTTGCATGTGCCTTGACATTGCTTCCAGGAGAATCTGTTCCATGATCTTTCCAAGTAGAGAGGCAAGGCTCACCAGTCTGTAGTTTCCCAGGATCTCATTTCAACCCTTTTTTTAAAAATTGGAGTGATATTTCCCTTTTCCAGTCACTGGAAACTTTGCCTGACATCCATGACATTTTCAATATGATAGAGAGAGTTTTGGCAACTCCATCAGCCAGTTCCCTCAGGCCTCTGCGATGCATGTCATCAGGCCCCATAAATTTGTACCTGGTCAATTTCATCAGGTGGTCCCGAAACTTGTCTTCATTTGCAGTGGAAGGGACTTTGCGCCCCTAAACCCTGCCTAGACTTTCAGGGACTCGAGACATGTGGGAAGCCTGACTGCCCATAAAGACTGAGGCAAAGAACTTGAGTACCTCAGCTTTCTCCATGCCTGTTGTTACCAATTTTCCTTTTTTTTACTTATCAGATGAGGTACAATCTCCTTACCCTTTCTTTTAATGGAATCATAGAATATCCTGAGTTGGAAGGGACCCACAAGGATCATCGATTCCAACTTCTGGCTCCACACAGGTCTACCCAAAAATCAGAATTTAGACCATGTGACTGAGAGCATAGTCCAAACACATCTTAAACTACAACAGTCTTGGTGCCGTGACTATGTCCCTGGGGAGCCTGTTCTAGTGAGCCACCACCCTCTAAGTGAGGAAGTTTTTCTTGATATCCAACCTGAACCTCCCCTGTTGCTGCTTGAGTCCATTACCTCAGGTCCTATCACTGGTCACCAGAGAGAAGAGATCGGCACCTGCCCCACTGCTCCCCCTTGTGAGAAAGCAGTAGACCATGATGAGGTCTCCCCTCAGCCTCCTCTTTTCCAGGCTGAATAGACCAAGTGACCTCAGCCTCTCCTCATATGTCTTCCCCTCTAGGCCCTTCACCATCTTTGTAACCCTTCTCTGGACACTCCCCAATAGTTTCACATCCCAGAACTGCATACAATTCAAGGTGAGGCTGCACCAGCACAGAGTAGGGTGAGACAATAATTACCCTCAACCAGCTAGCAATGCCATGCGTGATGCACCCCAGGATATGGTTGGCCCTCCTGGCTGCCAGGGCACACTGCTAGTTCATATTCAACTTGCTGTCAATCACAGCCCCCAGATCCCTCTCTGCAGGGCTGCTCTCCAGCATCTCATCCCTCAGTCTGTCCGTATAGCCAGGGTTGCCCCATCCCAGGTGCAGGACCCGGAACTTGCTTTTGTTAAACTTCATATGGCTGGTGATTGCCCAGCTCTCCAATCTGTCCAGATCGCTCTGCAAGGCTTTTCCACCCTCAACAATATCAGCAACTCCTCCCAGTTTAGTATCATCAACAAACTTACTCAAAACACCTTCTAGTCCTACATCCAAATCATTTATGAAAACACTGAAAAGAACTGGCCCTAAAATGGAGCCCTTGGGGACCCACTGGTGACTGGCTGCCAGCCTGATGTAACCCCATTTACCATAACCTTTTCAGCCCTACCTGTCAGCCAATTTTCACCATCGTATTATGTTTTTATCTAGCTGTTTTTTATCTAGCTTTGTCTACCTTGGTCCAGCAGGATCCTGTGAGAAACCATATTGAAAGCTTTACTGAAATCCAAAAAGATTACAACTCATACTGCCTCATGTCTTAATACTTCTTCCCTGGTTGGTTTGTCTAACACCTGTATGAAGAAGTTATCCTTGATGCAGTCTGTGTGCCTCCTGGATTGCTTACAGACTGCTGTGTTACTTTCCCCACAGACATCGAGGTGGTTGAAATCCCGTATCAAGACAAGAGCCTGTGGCATGATGCTTCTTGTAGCTGAAGCAAGAAAGCCTTGTTAACAGGTTCCCTTTGATCAGGTGTCCTGCTAGTAGACCCCGACTATGTGTTATGCTTTATTGGTTTGGTCCTTAATTTTTACCCACAAGCTCTCAACCTGTTTGTGACTGTTTCTCAGAGGCAGCTCTTTGCAGTCTATCCATTTCTTAACATAAAGGGCAACATTCTGATCCCTTCTTCCCTGCTCACTTCTTCTGAAAAACTTGTAGCCCTCAATTGCAGTGTTACAGTTGTGTGATTTGTCCCACTGTATTTCTGTGATAGCAATTAAATCATAATTTTCTAATTGCACCATGGTTTCCAGCTCCTCCTCTTTGTTTCTCATGATGCATGCATTGGTGTAGAGGCACTTCAGCTGGGGCCATATCAGCTCTTCAGAGGAGCCCTCCTTAATTCCTTTGGGACAATTCACAGGTAATTCCCTGTTGTTTCCTAAAGTGTCAGTGTTCCCTGTTTCTTCTCTGTCACTCAGAAGTACATGCCTGCCACCTGCTGAATCTAGTTCAAAGCTTTGCTAGTAAGTCCAGCCAGCTTCCTTCTTGCTTGCAGAACAAGAAGGAAGAAATTCTTTACTACGAGGATGATGAGGCACTGGAACAGGCTGCCCAGAGAAATTGTGGATGCCCCATACTTGGAAATGTTTAAGGCCAGGTTGGATGGGGCTTTGAGAAACCTGGTTTAGTGGAAGATGTCCCTGCCCATGGCAGGGGGGGCGGGGAAAGGGGAAGTTGGTATAATATGTTCTTTAAGGTCCCTTCCAACCTAACCTATTCCATGATTCTATGAACAGTCTTGTCCCACCTGGTTAGGTGCATCCTATACCACGTCAGCATGGCCAGTCTCTTGAAGGTGCGTCCAAGGTTGTTGAACCCAAAACCCTGAACATGGCACCAGCCATGCAACCAATCATTCAACAGTTCAGTTGATCTCTTTCTTGGGTCCCAGACTCTAACGAGGAGGATAGAATAGCACACTACCTGTCCTTCTAGTTGCTTCAATATTTTTCCAAGAGACATAAAGTCCCTTTTGATATTTTGGAGTGTCCTTGTTGCAGCCTAATTTGACCCTACATGAAAGAGTAGGAATGGGTGGTCCTCTGTCTTTACCAGTCTTGGTAACCTCTTGGTGATATGCCAAATATGGGCCTCTGGCCCAGCAAACCTTTCTAGAGAGTTTCTCCAGATGGCAAATGGGCTGCCAGCTCCTGGCAGCTCTCCCTGCTCCCTGGGGTTTTCTCAATGCAGGAACTTCCCTCTACACTGTGATCTCCTGCTTTGCTGCAGGGCTTGCCTACACTGGAGCTGGTCACCTCAGCAAGTGACTGTTCATGGTGATTACATTAAATGTCCTACTGCTGCTCCTGGCGTTCTTTTTGTTTTGCACCTCTGGTTTTCATGTGCATCAGCTTTTTTTTCAGTATTTGAGGAGAATCATCCTGAGGAAATGAAATTCATTGCTCCCAACGATGTTCTTAAAACATAATCCATATACACACAGCAAGAAAATAGATGACTCTTGAATTGCACTCTGAAGTCACACATAGCCTAACTTACTGGTAGATAGTAGTTTTGATGTATCTTGTAGAAATATTCTTTTGTCTTTCCTAGATGTCATTGGCATGATAAGACTGTTGATTTGAGACCTCCAGGTAACATAATCTCTTATGGTAAATAGATGGAAATAAGAGGTGTTTTCTATCTTGAAAGTATGTGTGCTTTCTTTTTCACTGCCAGTATATTGGCTCCTGAGTTTTGCTAACACATTACCTCAAGAACATTAAAGAAAATAAATACCAGACTGAGCATGCTGACACAATGTTGTGGTCAGACTCAAAGAGAAAGGAAAATGTATACCAACTAGAAGCAAGACTTGTAAATAATTTGTGTTTCATTGGCAATTGGAGTGATTTCTTTGAAAAGAAGTGACTGATTTCTGACTTAACTCATAGTAATTTATGCAGGTACAGCGTCAAGTTCCTACATCCAGAATGACAATATTTGTTACAAGGATTATAATGCAGGTGAGATGAGAAAAACTGTTGTTGTTTCATATTTGTTTACATGAAGCTTATTATTTTTATATATATATATTTTCTTCAAGTGATTATGCACAATATGTTAAGCGTAAGACAAATCATTATCTGGCACATGGCTAAATGATAGTGACTATGACCTAATGATTATAATTGAAAATTCATGGGATAACAGTCATAACTGCAATATCAGTATGGATGGCTGCATTTTGTGTAGAGGAACAAGAGAGAAAGAAGAGGAAGGAAGTTAATGCTCTTGAGCATTATTTGACAAATTTGACAGTGAAATGCGTTAGTTGGATATTTTGGGTACACATTACAGAAGATGAGCAATTGCTGTAGTTCATGCCTCAAGTCCTCTAGGGTAGAAAGGAATAATATTCATAGGCCACCTTCAAAATTTCATATGAAGTCAGACTATTCTGGAAAAATTCAGGTGCTTAAGTACATACATTGGATAATAGGTGTGTATAACAATACCGATCTTATGATGGATTCAGATATCTTCAGTAATTCTATATACAATGACTGTAGTCAAGAAAATGCTAATGTCAGCTAGAGGCAAAACTTAACTAATAATGACATGCAATGAGCTTAAGTAAGGAAGAAACTGTTGGTGTGTATTTTTGTACTCAATAACAGGTGATAATCCCACTTCACCTGGCTTGATAGAGTTTTGTAGATACAATGTACAAAATGAATGTGATGTGAAGTGGATGTATCCTGCCGTCAAGAGGTGCTATTTTAAAATAGGTATTAATAAAATAATAGTAATAAGAAAATATCGATAATAATAAAAGTAAGGAAAAAAATGGGTAGAATGAATACTTACACAATCATTGGCATAGATAAGAAGGTATTTTACAACAGCTTTGAGAATCAACACAAACACCTTCATAGATGAACCAGAACAGAATTAGTGTAATTCTGGTGAAATTCAAAAGCGAGTCTGTGAATCTTCTACAGGAAACAAATAATGAAGGTGAAGATTTATGTGAATTATTTGGTAACATTAAGACTGCTAAAGATACCAAAATACTTCTTTAAAGAAATCCAAGTTTTTTTGACCACTTATGAAGCACTGAAAGATTGAAGAATTCTGAAAAAAATATATATACATATATATATAAAAATGAAGTGATTAAGTTTTAATAACAGCACCCAAATTCCAGTTATACTAATAAATTGCTATATTAGAGAAGAATAAGTGTTGAAGTAACAACTCCCACACAAATTTCTAGTCATAATCCTCCCAACCCATTCTACAAATTGAGTAATGCAATATGAAGTGTGCTGACTAATACAGACTATGTAATAATAGAAGAGGCACTTGTAGAGTATCAGCCTAAGTAATGTAGTTACCATCTTCTTCTAAGTATAGCTGTAATTAGAAAATTAGGTTGAATGTCATTTTAAAATTATAGTAGTACACATAGGCACATAAAATATTTATTTATTTATTTGAATTTATAAGCTTTGCAATCCTAGATTTGCTAATGGCTTCTGATGCATGTGCTTGTGTTTTTGTTTTCTGTGTTTATCAAGTAACAAGTAAGAGTAATGAGAAGTTTGTTTTGGCTTCCTTTAAACGTTCCTCAAACTAATTATCCTATGCAAAAAAATGTAACTCTGTATAGGCGGGGGGGGGGGGGGGGGATTTCTTTCTATTTGTAAACAAGTCTTTGTAAAGAACTGTAGTGTTTTACACTATTTGGATTCCTGATTCCTAATTCCTAATATAATGTAATTTAGTACATGACTTATAGGAAACATGGTTTTGATTAAAAGCATATATTTCCTTACAAAACAAAACAACAACAGCAAAAAACAAACCACAACCACCAGTATTTTGGAAAAAGCAATACTTAGAAAATTACATCTTGCAAATGATGAGCCCATTGCAACTCATTAAACTAAATGGCCATGGATTGGGCCCAGAATGAAGCTAATCAAAATGAAAGCAAAGTTGATTACAAAGGTTTATAATAATATTTTGGTATTAATTTTGGGGGACATTATAGACAATTAGACAATAACACTGTGCAAAATTAAAAATTCTGCTGATTTTAAATACATGATTTTGAGACTCAAAGCTATAGAAATCTCATTTATATTCCTTGCAGACTAGACTGCACCGAAATACATTCTTTATCAACTGTACAACTCCTTGAATATTTGCTAGAGCAGAAAAATAACGTTTTCATGGAAATCAAATATAAGAGTTTTCTGTTATTATTATGGATTTTGTTTTCTTTTGGCTAAAGCATCTAGGAGGCTCAAGTTGGCAATACTTGACATTTCCAACTAAGATTTAATTACATTTAATAGGACATTTCTTGCACTTGGTATTGCAAGGTCAAATCTTGGGTTTTGATGGAATGGTGTGATGTACATATCTAGCATGAAACTGAAGTATCCATTTCTATGTCCCTGTGTAGACCTGTTATTTTCTTAAGGTAGCTGGAGCCCCACATATGGTTTATATTCTCCATGGCAGCCAGAAGCATACTGTAAGGTCAAACTTACGGCTGGATATTCTGCTTATGCCTCCTTTTGACCATTCATTTTACAGCAGCGAACAGAAGTGCTGTTAGAGACTTTCAAGCCTGCTCTCATATTTCTTTAATCCACTGCTTTGGCTGGTGGACTAATAGCTGCACTGGTTTACACCCAGGTCCTATGCGACAAAGAAGCCATGTCAGAGGAAGAACTAGCCTATAATTAATTGTAAACTTAGAATTAATCAGGGTATAAAAGCCCATCTTGTTGCCTGCAGCTTTATTAAACAGAGGATTAAATGTGTAGCTAATATACACCTGATGCATGGAATATGCCTGATGCATGGAATTTGAGAGAATGTGAATTTGTGTGACAAGGCAAAAGAAACAAGGCTTGAGATTTGCTTTTATTTCATGCAAAGTACCGCGTTCTCTTTAATCTTTGCTATTTCGTCCATCCAAGCAAGAACAAAGTTAGTCCTTCCTCCAGCATACAAATAAAAGTCAGCTGATAAAATTAAAATAAAATATAATTCTGGAAATGTTTATTCCCTGACAAAAGTAAGAAGCAGCCATCTGAGTAGAAGTTCCACTATATTAAAGATATCTGCATTTTACAGGTTCTCTGCTTTATGCCGTTAGCTTTCCTCCAGGTCAGAAGAAACTTAATGGTTTTGGAACATGTTAGGACAGTCTGTACTATAAACAATCAGTGTTCTGGACAAGATACAAAAAGTTCAACTTAATGATGAAAAGAAGCTGAAACTATGGTTATTGCTATCAGTTACAGATGGCTTTGAGCAAAGATAATTAAAAGGGAATAATTTGAAACTGTGAACATACAGGAAAATATTTTGCAACTAATAGCTAAATATGAAATATAAGGGTCACAGTGTAAATGTTTTCTCAGAATACAGTTCTTGAAGGTTGATATTAAATCAATTGGGAGCAGGTATGTTACTTTCTAAAGGTAACTATTTCCACTTTGATTCATCAAAACAAGCTGAGCACATATGCAAAAGCAAAGGCATAAGTCCAAACCTATTCAATAAAAGATGTAAACACTCATTATTTTATGCATTTTCTCCATAAGAAATGCATATATTAAGTTGTAACTGGACATTGGTCAAGACAACAATTTTTTATCAGAGAAAAGAGCTCCTCTAAGATAGAAAAGGTCTTTCTCAGAGGTCTGTGATATTCCTTTTAGACAATGGACCAAGTATGATATAAAATAGCTTTACACAAACAGGATATTAGTTTTTGTTGTTGTTTGTTTGTATATTTTTAGACATTGTAGTTTACATCTTAAACCAATGAAAGTCCTGTTTAAAAGAACCATATAAAGTCTGGGGCAGAAATAGAGTTCAACAAATTTCCACTAGTTTACTGAATTCACTGAGAAAATTGAAATGATTTTCATGACTGTTTCAAAAAGGAATTCTTTTAATTTTGATGAGAGCATTTAATGCTATAAAGCTTTTCATAATTAGTCCAATAAAACATATAATCTACTTTTTTCATTATTTACTGAACTAAAATGCTTATTGCCATTTTTATTACAAGTAACAGTTTATTGATTTTTTCATAAAATCAGCTTACTACAAATTCCTTACATGTTAATTTACTGTATCAGAGTCATCTAGAAGTTAAAGTTACCCCATTTGTACTTTCAATTTCATTTAGCCACTTGTGCTTTGGAGAAAAAAAAAAAGAACATGTAAACATAAGCAGTAGTCATTTAAGCAGTTCCTACAAATAAATCACTCAAGGTCGTATGAGTGGTGACTGATCAAAGATAAAGCAAGTACATTTTGGTTAAAACTTAACTGGACTTAATCATGTGCTCTAATCATGTATTAAATGTACCTACTGATGTACTTTCTCACTGACTGCATTCATACAGCATTAATTTGCAGCATCAGACTATTATTTAATTTGAGATAGCATCCTGCATGTGTAAGAACATATTGCATAGGCCACAGTGCTTTATATATCATGTCACCATATATGAATAAGTCTATATAGTTCTGAAAAACATAAATCAAATCAGAGAATCGTGATAACCAACCTAGTTTTCTGAGAAAACTGATTGAGCTGTCTTATGATAATCATTCAAAATACTCTGGAAAAGTGAGTAAATGAGTACAGTAGAATGACATTCACATCCCTCTTTCTTGTGAAGGAATTTTGTCTATGTAAACTTCAGTTCTGACTATTGACAGATTGCTTTTCCAAGCAATACAGAAATGACAGAACGTTTTGAAAATGTTAATAAAGAGGAAAATGTTTGAGAAGGAGAAAGCATCTTGATTAGATGTAAAAAATAAAGTTAAAAGTAAGATTTGACCATAACAAGTCCTTAGTGTTACCATTTAAACATTCTGAGCTAGAGAACTCTGCTTTGTTGACATGGTGATTAAAAAGAAATGTTTCACAGAGCAAGTAATTCAGCTAAGTCAGCTCTCACTGTTTGACTATTTATAATTGTAATATCCTATGAGTAGAAAATAGAAGTGTAAATAAGCTGTCTAAGTTTGTGTGCAAATCAAAATCCTCTTTATAAACACAAGTTTTAAAAGGTTGCAAAAGGCCTCTGATTTGCAGTGAACACCAGTTCAATAATTCAAAATGAAAAAAATTTCATATAAAATTCTGAGGCCTACAAAGACCATGGGTTTAGACAATGTAAATTTTGTATCTGGTTTTAAGATTTTAACAGTGGCTTATTTTTACTTATGATAGAAATTAGAATCTTTTTTATTTTTCCATGAAATATAATTAGTTTTTCTTATCCATGTCTTCTGTTTACTGGTCACAAGTAAAGTCTACTCAAGGAGTTGTTCTTTTCCAGGCAACTGTGTACATAGGTGTTGGCACTTCTACAGTGTGCTCTGGAAGCACCAGGCCTCTGGGAAAACCATGGAGGCATGTATCTGTGGATTAACTTGTGGTTTTAACTTCTGAGAATTTTGAAGAATATTTTTAATGTCCCCTGCCAACGCTTAAAAACAAAAGCATACAGAAATTCAAAATGGCAGAAAATTCAGTGTTCAGTTTCCAGATGTTTACAATTCTCTTCTCTGGAAATATATGTATGTATATATATATACACGCACACATATATACATATATACATGCATATACATATATATATATTATAAATTAAACCATTTTATGAATTAAGACTTTCTTTGTTACTTTGGGCTCAGTTGGCACAAAGCAAATTACATACTTACTGAAAGATGCTCTTGAATCAAGGGGTGACAATTTTTCAGATGCTAACTTGTCTGTCTGTTCTACATCATGCTTTCTGTTCTGCACTAGAAAGAGGTGTGTGAGAAAAGTCCACCTAGATATAAGAAGCTAGGCAGACCACTTAGTTAAATAAAATTTCCAACTAGCTTAATCGAACTAGTATGCCTGAGAGTTACATTGACATTAGGCATTTCACTGATGTCCAGATCTTTTACCTAAAGGGATCTGGAGCCATCCTTTTTGTACTTTTTTTTTTTTTTTCTGTCAACTGATGATTCAGGCACAGGGTTTGTTTTTTCTTCTAGGAGGATAACTGTAGTGCCTACACACCTTTCAGTTTGTCTATCTTGTGCTCTATGTTTAGTTTTCACCTGATAATTGTTACTAAACAAACATTTACTTTCACCACAGAAATATTTCTTTCTACTTTAACTTCCACTGCCATTGAACTGTGTGAGGTAGGCTGTTTTTCTATTCTGGGCATTTTTAAACACTGTGTAGAAAATACCTTGATGATTAGGTGCCATGTAAATACAAAATATTATGTTATTTTGCAGCATTAATTTTAGCTACATTTATTTGCATCTGCATATGCTATTTTTTGCTCTCTCTGTAGGAAAATATGCTGCTGATATAAATGGAGGCTTGAACTCCAGCTGGGTTGTTCCTGGATTTTAGCTGTTCAGACAGAGTTTCATACCACAATCATTCTTGGTGACCCTGTGGCTGTGAGGTGAGGGACTGTGGAGCAAGCAGAATTTTAATGGCTATTCAGAATTAAAGCTTAGTAACATCAAGCAGGCAGGAGCTGCCAGGTCAGCGGCATTTCTAAAACAAAACTTGAAAAATATAAATTCAAAGCAGTACAATTTAAACATAGATGTTTAAACATATGTGCTGCAATTTGGAAATAACTCGGGAGCTGCCATACAGCCCAGAAACTAAGTTGTCCAATTAACTAATATTGCAAAAAATGATTCAGGATTCAGTGTAAGCATTATCAAGTTTTTTTTTGGTTGCTTGTCTAAAACATCTCTGAATTATCTAACTCTTCGTACTTTTCTCAGTTTTAATGTGAGCCTTTTATATGCATTCTCACAAACCTTGACATTTTTTCCCCTGTTCAAGTATAGACGTTTCTATATGAAAGCATGATTAGACCTAGCATTCAGCAGCAGTTTATTCATCATCTTTATGTCCAGGTCAGGTTAGGTCAGTACTGTGTCATATTCTCACACACAAGGAGAGGAAAGGTATATATGTTTCTGCGGCCTGACATTCATTCTTTCCACTTTTGTAATATTCTGTTTAAGCTTTGTGCTCTGTTCAGGCACTTTCACTTATTTTTAACTTATTGAGAACCATCTCATATTCCTTATATAGAGCAACCTTAAAGGTATACTCTGACTTAACACTTGCAAAGACTTCGAGAAATTGTAGGATAGGACATGCTAGAGAATGCCCTTGCAGTAGGACAGGAAGGATTCAAACATCAAAGGTATAATTCTTCAGAGTGTGTATAGTAAAAGATGCTACAACCACAAAAGCAGTGAAAATACTTCAGAGCAGTGCTGCCCTCTGGTCTGTGGCTTTTTTGCACTACTCTAGGTCAGTGCTAGTAACTATTTTGTTCTCTCTTCTTCAGTAGTAGTCCCTCTAGTCATCTTTTTCTAATCAAAATATAATTGTAATTTAATTCATCTAGGTAGATGTCATTAAAATAGAGAGAATAATATAGATAGATAGATTAATCTCTTTGAATGCCAGGACATTAAAATACATTAAAACACTTTTTTAATTATTGTTATTATTTATAAAAATGATTTATGCAGGCAGAGTAACTTTGTATAATAGAACTGCAACCCAAATTACCAATAAACATATGTGTATGTTTATTTATCTACACACAATATATGTATAGCTTAAGATATAGATAATATAGATATGTACAAATGCACACAGAGAATGGAACCAATAAGGAGTGATTTTTTTTATTATTATTTTTTTTTTTTTTTCTGCAAATGGAAGTGTCTTTAATATGTGAGTAGGTAAAAGCAACAATTGAGAAATTTATCTGCTTCCCTGTGTCTTCATTTTCTTTCTGGTTTACATCCACTGGTCTTCATAGTTTAAGGATACTGATACAAAAGGTCCATCCTTTATCTGACATTGACTTAAATGAGATTATTGGGAAACAGCTTAAATATTTATGAGGAAATGAGATATAGCATTTTTTGCTTTTACTTTTGGATATGCTACCTTTTCATACTATGCTGCCATTATTTCAAATTAAATTGTAATATTATCATAGCAACTCATTTTATACACAAGTTTTAATTTCTCATTTTTCATTCTGTAACTGCTGGACTTTTAATAATCTTTTTTGTGAGTTCATTTTTTTTTAATTAAATTCTGCATTTTTTTGCTCTTTTTCCATAATTTAAATATTTTAAAATAGTGCTTAGAAAGTTGTGGAGAATTACATCGGTAAATAAGTTTATTTCCTTTATGCCTATATCTACTTCTAAATGAGCAAAAACACACATACAAAAATATGCGATCAACTTAAGTACGTATAAAATTAAGTGCTAAGAAAGAATAGAAACCTAGCATTTTTATTTTATTTTATTTTATTTTATTTTATTTTATTTAAAGCTGTAGGACTTGGGAAAGTTTATGAAAGAAAGAAAGCTAAGTAATACTCTTGGTAATATATAAGTGCATCTGACATGATGGATATAAAAGCTTAAAGCTTGAACTTTTGAAATACAGTTTTGTGGTGTTTCATGAGTCAAAGAAAAACTAAATCATATTTCATTTTTTTTCTGACTATAGCTTCACATATTTTTTTTCTGTAAATAAAATGTATTATATGATTAATGGTATTTTCTGATAATTGTGTTCTAAAAATCGATGTAACACTGGTAAATCTGAGGGATCTGGGTTTTAATTGCAAACTTTGCAAATATTTTTACTAGAAAATAAATCCTACTCTACCAGATTCAGTCTGAATGAACTCCACTGACTTTGACAAGGTTAACCCTCTTTTACACTGCTGAAATAAACTTTGGAATTTTGCTCTGTGTTTTATGAGAAAATCATAAACTGAAAGCTATCAAATATTCATACTTATAAATCTTGTTGTAGAAAGTGTTTCTATTTGGAGAATTACTTAAGTATGCTCTTAAATCACAAAGTAATATAACATTTCTACTTTTTTGAGATTTTATTCTTAGTTGTAGGAATTTCAGAAATCAATCATTAATTGTGCAAAAGCTAGGGCATGGACTTTTTCCTTTTTTGATTGAATGCACAGGTTTGATGAACATAAATTCTGCATTAATGCCAGGGTAAAAGAAATACCTAATTATGAAATCTATAAAGTGTAGAAAGGTAACATTCCTACTTCACAGTAGGAAAAGTTATTATTATTGCTATTATTATTGCTATTATTATTGCTATTATTATTATTATTATTATTATTATTATTATTATTATTATTATTATTATTATTATTTTAAGCACAAATATAATACTTTAGATATATTAGTTCAGGTTTTATAGACAAGTCTTCAGTCTCATTGTTGTCTGATAAATATTTTTCATACACTACAAAAGTAAATGTTTTGGATTGTCTGAATTTCAAATTCCATCTTTGGTTATCTGGCTTTGGTTATATGAGAGACCAGTCTAATCTGACAATAAATATAAATATATTCTGTCCATATTCACTCTTATACAGCATCTGTATGTTTACATCTATGAATAGCTCTGAAAGTGAGCAGTATTAATGAGAAATAAACATCTAAGTGCACTGTTATAGAGTTGATTAGGCACAGGCAGAGGGATTTATGGTTTTTTTTTTTTTTTTTAAGAAAACTTTCTTCCTCTAATTTGAAGCCTGTGTTAATGGGTAAAGATAGCAAGGGACTGTGAAAGGATGTTGTTGGTGGATCTACTGTCAGCTCCCTGTATGATCGTGTTAGAAATCCAAAGTCCCTTTGTTAGGTTATGTTTCATTTTGTTTATTAAATAGTATTAATAGCTTATTAAATATGAATTTAGTTTAAAAGTTCTAAAATTAATTCAATAATCATAGTCAAAATAGAGTTATTCAGTCCATCTGCACATGGGTCCAAGTACAGAACCTGTAACCAAAATGATGCAAAGAACATTTCTAAGGCTTTAATACTTTACTAATATTTTTAACTTTACTAATACTACTTTAATGCTTTATGTTTAAATTTGAAATAAAAAGTTGTACTTAATAACGAGAACAAAAAAGTGTTTAAATATTGAAAGGAATGAATTTGTTAGAGAAATATTAGAATACTAAAGAGATCAAATTAGACTTTTATTTTTAAGTCAATATTTAGGATGTGATAGCAGTTTCCTCAGAACTCAGGTCTCTGATATGGAATGGTTTAGACAAGAATTGTATTGGACAAGCCATCTTTCATCTGTTAGTAATTAGGTTAAAGTGATTGGAAAGTCTTAGTTTAGGTTCTAGATGAAATGGATAGGATCTTAAATTTCTCCTAATAGAAACTGTCTGATTATATGCTGTAGGTCAATCTGATTAGAATTTAATAATGAGTGAAGGGGATAAAAAGGGATTTTTGAGAAGCTATATTGCTTTCAATGTTTTTACATTTGTAAATGCACTTTATTTACGTCCATGTATGCAAATATTATATATGGAATAGCTGAATTCATAAAATACTTAATTTACCATTCATTGCAAAGAAAGATATCTTAGTTCAAATTACATTTGTCCCAAATTGCACTGTGGTTTATGAAGGGGCATGCGGAAATTACTTTTCAGTACTATTTCCTTTTGACAACAAGCTGGTTTGTTTATTTGATTACTTATTTATAACCCTTTAGCTTCCTGTACAGTTTGTTTTCCTCACTCTCCAGTGTCTTTTCTCAGATGTAAATAATTTCAGAAGAGGAATAAAGAAGGTACCAATTGAATAAATACCATAGAACAGTGATTTTATATGTAAATGCCTTTCAGACACTGAAAAAGTTCATAACCAGAACATCTGGGACATGTACCAAAGTCTCATTTTAAACTTGGAAACAATGTGAAATGTAAGCTTTATATTTAAAATCTACTCTAAGTTATTCTCTGTCTTGAAAAATTATTTCTGCTTCTATTTGTCTGTATGCTTTAATGTATCATATTGTTTTGGTCACACTGCACAAAATGTTTCTCTGCACAGTGGAATTTTTTCAGCTTATTCTATTCAACTATTCAAGCCAGTTTCATGTCATCCAGAATCTTTGGCAATAGTTATACACCCAGCCACTGTTATTACTTTTTTTTTTTTTAAATATTATTATTGGAGGAGTGGGTTATCAGGAGGCATGAGGATGAAGGTGGTGTAATCTTAACTAATTTCAAGTTCCTTTCATGATCCCAGTTCTGTTAATTTCACTCTTGTCCTTAAACTGAGTCACTAATCCACTGCAGATCATCTGCTTTCAAAAACAGAAACAGTTCTTGCCTCAGGGGCCCTTATGGTAAGAAGCCCATGGGGTATTGGCTACTGCTTCCCATCGTTGTTAAATGAGAGAACAGTTCACTGAGAATCTGTAGTCATGCAAGGTAGTTTTAAACACATTTCATTTCAGTTTCAAACTACTGTAGTAGAAAACATAAGTATATAGATAAGTATAAAAAATAAATAGCTGAAGCAAGGTAGGTGACAGATTTGTTTGAGTGACAGAGAACAAGCTGCTAATGATAAAGGAGACTGCATTTTTAGAAGTTTTATTTTTGTTTGTTCTGTCTAATTTATCTCTTTAATCAAGCATATTTATTATATGAGACTGCATGCATGACATGTATGGAGTGTGACTGACTGCTATGACTCTGTTTTAGTATCCGCAGTGTTTTACCTTCATTTTGTCTCTTCGTATTCTGACTGCTAAAGTTCTGACTACATTATCTTGGGCAAGAAGTCTCTTACCTAGACGGTAGATAAGATAAATGTATTCGTTCTTTCGCTTTTCCTCCCTTTCTCTCTTTCTTTCTCTTTCTCTTTCTCTTTCTCTTTCTCTTTCTCTTTCTCTTTCTCTTTCTCTTTCTCTTTCTCTTTCTCTTTCTCTTTCTCTTTCTCTTTCTCTTTCTCTTTCTCTTTCTCTTTCTCGCTTTCGCTTTCTCGCTTTCTCTTTCTTTCTCTCTCTCTCTCTTTCCTTCCTTCCTTCCTTCCTTCCTTCCTTCCTTCCTTCCTTCCTTCCTTCCTTCCTTCCTTCCTTCCTTCCTTCCTTCCTTCCTTCCTTCCTTCCTTCCTTCCTTCCTTCCTTCCTTCCTTTTTTTCTGCTGATAACCTTAATTGATATTGATGTTTGCTTTTTTTGTTGTTGTTGTTTGTTTGTTTGTTTGTTTCAAGAGGAATCAGAAAGGAGGAACCACAAGAAACCACAAGAAAGCTTAGGGATCATCCAGCATACAAAGGTATGCTTGCCACGGCTTAAGCTTAGTCTGGATAATAATAGTGTGAAGACAGCATATTGTGATAATGCCCATTTTCTGTGATCCCATGCTTACTGTTTTCAGCACAATTTTGCTATCCCAGTCGTATATTGGTGGGACACCATGTTATTTCTATGCTTCCTCGTTCTTATGGGTAGTTATACCAATCTTTAATCAGTCATTTCTCATACACGAGAAGGTACTGACTGCTTAGTCTCTTTTTTCAGGAAGAATGGAGAGATATAGGAATTATCAGAGGGTCATTCAGATATTTTATTGTTGAATACGCTGAATTGGTCTCTGGAAGTGTTGACTGTAATTGACGGTTTAAGTACTGTTGAGGAAAAACTTAATCTAGACTACGATTGGTTTGAGAGTCATAAAAGAAATCTTACTTTTAATTATTTAGCACCTGAATAATTAAAGGAAATTATTTTCGATATGAATCAGAAATATAGTTTGTTGGGTACCATGGAAAAGAATTAAGAGTGGGAGTCAGAGATGAATGAAGCAGAACAGATTTGCAGAATTTTTATTTAAAGTTCATTTGCTTTGCTAGGACTTCTTTTTCCCCCTTAGCTAGTTTCTTGACCTTTCAGCAATAAGAATGTTGGTTTTGAAAACAAAACATCCCATCCATGGAGTGTTATGCTCTCTAAGCTCTTTTTGAATGTTCTTGATTAATTTTAAGTAATAACTCTGTAATATAACCTGGCTTTAACCACATCTGAATTTCTTATTGTTAAAAGCAAGTGGTTCATCCAGATTCCACCTTCTGATTATAATCTATGTCTGTATTGCAGGCCTTAAACATTTTTTCACAATCCTAACAGTATGCGACTTCATTTCCCATGTCAGAACTTACTATGGAACAATAAATTTACTGTTTATAAGATTATTCCCTGCCTTCTGTCTTCTGTAAACCTTGATGAGATAGTGGTAAAGCATGTGGTGTTTTGGGGATACATGCTAAAGTGATAGCTCTTAAACTGAATATCTTAACAGTGTTGGACAAAGCAGAAGCTATTGTCACAGGAGGTGAATAGTGCAAAAGAAGGGGTCAGCTTTTTACCTTGGCAACCCTAGGAAGAGTTGTGATGAGGCTAAGATCATTTGTTGTATTTCTTGTAAGTACCCATCCGGTGCCTCACCTCTCTGTAGCATCTCATGTTCAGCAGTTCTTAACGTTGGTTACACTGTAAGACATATTTGATCTTACATTCTCTGCACTATATTATTATTTATACGTAAAATCATGCTTCTTCCCAAAATCAATAAAATCTTCCTTGTAGATATTGGTATTTTATGTTTACCATTCCAAGCAGCTAGTTTACTCTATCATCACAGCAAATTTTTGAATTAAGGTCCCAAATACTGGTGTTACTTTGGTGTTCTTCAGCATCTGCTTTCACTGTAACCTAAATTATCTTCACTTGGATTTTAACTCCTTTTTAACAACGTAGTTTTTGAAGACTTGTAATAGACTGTTGGTCCCAAATAACCAGGTAGGCTCAAGACTGTATTTTCAATATTCAGAGAATTATGCCTGAGTAGGTATTATCATGTTTACAGCTGGTCATTTTAGTAGAAATTATAATCCTGCTTTAAATTCATCTGTTCATCTGGACATTCACATGTTGGTAGAATGGTGGTGAAAATATAGCACACGTCAAACAAAAGACACAAAGTAGATATAAACTCTATTTATACTGAGCCCAGTAGAAACAGGGCTGATAAAGAGGCTGGAAAGACCAACTTCACACCATGACAATTGTGTTGGTGCAATTATTGTGTTATTGCAATCGCGAAAAAAAAAAAAAGTTACTTCACCAAGATCCTCACCTCATCCTGTGTTATTGGCTGCAGATTGTTTCTCACAGTTAGTATCTCAAAAACAGTAATGTTTCCATACTGTAGAAGAAGAAATTAATTTCTTATGCTTCTTGGAGGAATACCGAATAACAAATATACTCTTTTCATTTTTCAGGCCACCGATGATCATTCCTCCATGGAGTTTAAGAACATGAATTCTGCTTCAGAATATAGGATGAGATGCAAAAAATGGCTACTGAATTCAGGAAATCACCAGAAGTCCAAAAATAGAAATTGTACTTGGTCAGGCCAAGATGGAGTTAACTTTCCCTGCAGCAACCCATACAGTGATGTGCTCTGCAGTTGTAGCTACAGCAGTCCTGATATCACATCAATGTTTTGCCTATTGTGGATTGTGGTGGTTTTACCATGCTGGGCAGATAAACCCCACAACCGCTCTCTCACTCCCCCTCCTTTAGATGAGGAGGGGGAGAAGTAAAGCAAAGAACAACTCACGGTTGAGATAAGGATAATTTAATTAAAGGGAAATAATAATAACAATTAAATAAAGACTACCGTGAACTAAACAATTTAACTAAGGAGAAATAAAAAGGGAAAGGAGAAAAGGGAGGGGAAAAGGAAAAAATAAAAAGAAGGGAGGAAAACAAACAAACAAAATAAATGAAGGCCATATGGAAGTGCAGAGGAAAGAAATTACTCTCTACTTCCCACAAATGAGCAATGATTGACCACGTCCTTGAAGCAAGGCCTCAACGCACGCAGCCGGTGTTCGAGAGGAGGACCAACGTTTTCTCAATGAGAGCCCACCCCCCTCTTCTTCCTGTTTCCACCTTTTATTGCTGAGTGTGACATCACATGGTATGGAATATCCCTTTGATTGGTTTAGGTCAGCTGCCCTAGTGATGTTTCTCTCCTCACTTTTTGCCCACCCCCTAGGAGGGTTAGAGAAAGGCCCAATGCTGTGCCACTGCCGCTCAGCAGTAGACACAACACTGGTGTGATAACACTGCTGTTCCAGCTACAAGTACAGAATATGGCACTGTATGGGCTGCTGCCGGGAAAGTTAACATTCCAGCCAGACCCAGTACATGGAGTCATGCTGGCACAACATTAAGACTCCCTCGAAACCTCCCAAAGCCAGTAGGCTGGAGGTGGGAAAGAAGTGGGGAGGGGACATTGCCAGGGGAGCTGACTTAAACTGACCAAGGGGATGTTCCATATGATGTGGTGTCACAGTCAGTAATAAAAGGTGGGGAAGAGGAGAAGGGGGTTCTCTTTATGAAAATATCTGTTCTCCCAAACAACTTCTATGCATATTGAGGACCTGTTTCCCAGAACATGGATGAACATCGCTCATTGATGGGAAGTAGAGAATAATATATTTTTCTTAACACTGTCCTTCTGTGTGACCTTTGCTTATTTAATTTTTCTTGTCTTTTTTTCCTTTTAATTATCCTTATGTCAATCCATAAGCCTTTTTTTCCTTTCCAACATATGTTCTTCTGCCTCCCTCTAATTTTGTGAAGGGGAAATGAGAGAGCAGTTGTAGTGGAGTTTAGCTGCCTAACTGGGTAAAAACACTGAAAAGGTGGAGATACATGGGTGGCAAGAGGATTTGGAAAGCAAGAAAATGCAAAAGTGATTTCTGCAACACATGCCCAGGTCAGGTCACCTGTTCCCTGAACGTCTGCATTTCCAAAATCACAGTAGGCTCCAAGGAGGGCCCTACATCAGAGACTGTCTACCTGATACTTTTCAGGTCAGTCACTTATGACTTTACTGAAAAACTCTCTCTTCTGAGACCTTTTCTAAATTATCCATCAGGCATAAGGAACTAGTCATTTATTTTCCTCTACTAGCATATTAAGAAGTTCCTTAAGTTTTTCAGAGCTTTGACTGTTGTGGTGGCAAACGGTCTCCTTTCACTCAGTCCTTATGAGGCAAAACTACAGGTTACTCCTTAAAATTTCCTGTGATTTTATTTCAAACTTTGATTTTAGGATTATCTATTTTCCAGATTAAATCTATCAGATCAATAGATAATATAAAACATTCTGTTCTTAGGCTCCTCACTATCTATGAGCTTAGTAAAGTTTAGTGTTTAAGTCTTTTTTTGCTGTCCACTATATTTTAAGAAAATGAGAAATCATAGCTATACTAAAAATATTTTTCAAGTGTAAGAAAGAACAAGAAATTGGCATGATACAATAAAATGTTATGCTGTGGCCCCAGATAAGCAAGCAGGGATAGCTGCATATAAATAGCTACTCATTTGAGCAAATATATCACCTCTTGCACAACAGAATCCATAAAATGAACGAGGCAAAAAATACAGTTTACCATAACTAGCAGTCCCATAATGGACTAAATAAAATGAAATCAAGAAACTTTAGGTGGGTCTGTTTCCTTATTTTCTCAGCTAAAAGACTACACAATTTGCAGGCCTCCCTATTTTCTTCTTTTTTTTTTTTTTTTTTTTTTTTTTTTTTTGTTTGTTTTTCAGCTTTCAGACTACAGTTAGAGATCTGACTGGTCAGTAATGCGTAATTACAAAATGGAAAACTGATGGTTCTGCCAGTTGACCATTTCTTTTTATTGGCTGGCTGTTTGCTGGAGTTGTGGCATTTTGCTACTGCTTTTCACATCTATTGCTTGCAAACTTCCTCACTTTGTCTTTGCCATTCTCTAAACCCTGTTAAGACAGGTTATGGCGTCCCTTGTGTAGGCATACTCACTGCCTCCTTTAAGAAGCAGCCATGTTCCAATAACAATCTCGGCTCAGCCTGGAAAGCTTATATTCCAGATGTCAGTTGTTATATCAGGCACGCTTCTGAAGTCAGCAGAAGGTAGTTAAAAGTTCTTCATATCATTAGGGCAATTCTCTTGTTTAAGTGTGTAAGACATGTCAGCAGTTAATCATGTCTCAGATGAGTCTGCTATGCTTATCCAGGGCAACAACTGCCATACTTACAAGACATCTGAGCGTCTCTTTGAATGACTGCCCCTGTACTTGAATCAGTCAGAAAAAAAAAAAAAACAAAAACATTTCCTGCAGATCTTTGCTCTGATCATATAAGCAGATTCTTATTAAAAAGGCTACCTGATGAAGTCATGAGGGAACAAGTCTTAATGTCACACAGAAATATAAGTAAAACGTGCATTTAGACAACCTTAGCTAGACAACTGAAGGATAACACAGGATGGATATGGAAATGCTAGGTGCATATAAAATGGGCATTGGCAAACAGCAGTGCTGACACCTTCTTGGTCTGTAATCCCTTGTAAAAAAAAACTTATATAAAGAATCTGTGTCTAGCAAACACTGCAGGTCAGAACTTTTTTTTTTCCAAATGTTTATTTGCCTCAGTTAAATAGTAAGCAGAAAGAAATATTAAAATAAATCTTTCAATACAGTCTTACCTAAAGCTTGTCTTTTCCTGGAACACTTAAATTTGGCTCTAGTAGGTAAACTGGGTTGTGGTCTGAAAGAGACAGAATAGTTTGTTTCAGTCTCTAAGACTACAGATGTCTATCCTCCATATTGTAGTTCAGAGCAGAATGTACGTATAATTTCTTTAGATACAGTGATTTTGTTACTAGAAATTCTTTAGTTTGACATGGGATTATTTACAGATAAAAACAAGATAAACAAACCCGCATGCAGTTCTGCACCATTTGATCTTGTTCCTTCATAGCATCTGAGACAGCTTTGAACATGATGAACTCATACAATAACTAACTGCCCTATCATTTCAGCTGCTTTGTACCCACATATTTCAGAGAAGCTAGCTGTGCAGCTGTGCCAGTCAGTAGCTATTACCAGTCACACCCTTTGATCCCATGCTCTCCTTCTCTTCCCACACTGTGAAAAATAACCAATCCTTTTGTTTGCTTGGTGGTTACTAAAACAAGCAAATTTACTGCTCTTCTATGGAGGCAGAATATTTTCCTAGGTTATATGTTATTGTTAATCACAATTTAATTGTACTAGAGGTCTTTTTGATTTAACTCCAGAAAGTCAGACAAAATAACAACCAGCAGGTAATATAAATGTTAATTAAAAAACTAATATCAGTTACTCTCATTCTCCACATCAACAATGTAATTTAAAAAGATCATATAGACCCTCTGAGCACAGTAAGTGATCACACATGATTCTCTCTTTTTCTCTGTGGACCAAGAGTGAAATCCATATGGCCACAGTTTATTATAATATTCATTCCTATTCCTACCACTGCTATTATTTATTTAAAGGTCTTAGGGATACAGTTCATTCTATTTTGAAATTCTTAAAATTAATTATTATAAAGAGATATGAAGAAATCAAACATGTGGTCTTTCCCCCCTCCTCCCCTCTACCTCCCACCTTGTTCTTTGGAGCTGAGAGTATAAATTATTTCTGGGGAAAAAAAAAAAAATGCAATAGAGAAAGCAATAGCTTATATGTGCTTTAGACGTTAAATAACTTGGTCTTGGAATATAAAGTCCCAGTCCTTGACTATAATCTAGTATTAATATGGAGAGATGGTGTTGTCCAGAAAACCAAGATTATTTTCCCTTATGTTTTCCCCTTCAATAGCTTATATGCACTTTCACTTTGAAATACCTTCTGTTATGTTTCAGGTGTCTCAATATTATTTACAAGTCCAATACAGCCTTCAAGTCTTTTATTATTATTAATAATATTTTTTATTTTTGTCCTGGCCAATTCGGCATGCAGCAAACATTTTCTTGATATTCCAGACTGCTACTGATGGAAGGTTTTTTCTGCTATTGATCTGAGAAGCCAATGGATATACATGTAGATAAAGATAAAAGTCCTTGGAGGTTAAAAAAAGTAAGTGGGGGTTTGGTAGATATATTCTGTCACTTTAGATATGTATAGTTTTCCTTCTGTTTTCATCTAATGTCACTGAGTTTTAGATAGATTCTGCTTCACTATCTGCTTTTCATCCAGGTATAACAGACATAAAGCTTAAATGACAAGAAGAACTGGGATATAAATTGTTAGCAATAGCTACTCTTGTTGAAGTTAGATGATGTCTAACTGTATTTAAAATGTATGTTTCATTATTCTTCCTTTACTCACTTACCTATAAACACATTATTTTAACTACTTAAGCAATTCAGTCAAATTAGTGCAAATTTTCTGGCTTTTGATCACTTCTCTCCCAGTTCTAACACTTAGCTCTTACCTAGTGAAATTACAGATCCATAGCCCAAGCAGACATTATAGCCTTTGACTTTAAAAGGTTTAATTGGTAGGTTGTCTTAATTTTCTTTCAGTCTGTTACATTTCTTCACTCACAGAAATTAGAAATGATCTATGGCTTAAAAACAGAGATAAAGGTGAACATTTGTAAAGCTTTTTATTAGCAGCATTTGTATGAATCCATCCCATGTGGTGCTTTGAAAATTTAGTTGGTCAGTTTTATTTTAAATATCGCCACTGTTGAATTTTATGCCCATTTACTGTAGAATAATATTCTCTCTTTACTGTAGAATAATATTCTCTCCAACACAATTAAACAGGAGAGTGCTAATCTTTATTCATAAGGCCAAGACATTTGTTCATAGCATACATCTGCTGAAGGATGTAATGACTGTGAATGAGATGAATTGTGACTTTGTTTATAAAACTGGTAACAATTATTTATGAAAAGAGGCACAAACTTTATTATTATTAATATTTTTATCGAGCCTTTTGATCTTTGACAAAGTTTGTGATGTAGGTGAAACACAAATATAATGAAACCATATATGAATGATTTTATAATGAAATATACCAACAAAAGAAGTAAAACAATAAAAATGTCCATTAAACATTCTGATATTTATCCATTATCCATTCCTATTTAGGCCATGTTTTGAAGCTAGTATTTATTCCTCTGTACAATACTGTGAATATAATAAGGAATTTACACTTGATTTTAATTTTCCTGGAAAAGCGAATAAGTTGTGATATATATATATATATTAATATATATTAATTTGGAGTTAGATCTTTTGATATCTGTTCCACAGTGTGTGAACCATATTGGAATCTTTACGTTTTTAGTAGTTAACAGTGGTGGCAACTGGCAAGGCAGACTCCTATGTGCTCATCATAAAGACAAAGCAAAAGGCTGTCCTGCAATTGTTTTAATTAGCAGAATATTACTAGTTCTGTAAAATGTCCATGCACAACAAAATTTTTGTAGTTTCTTGATGACCAGTATGCAGGAGAGATGTATTTAGTCAAGAACCCAAGATTTTGGTTATGAACTCAAGGATGAGAACAGTGCTATAGAAATCATGACTCAGTTTTTCTCAGGAACCAGTATGTGATATTTGTGCACATTCTTTGTGTTTTGTTCTTATTTTGTGCCTAAATAGAAAGGAGAAATAATTTGTATACAGGAGTGGTCTAAATACTTTATTGCTATTATGAATCTAAGCAACATGTATTCCTGTGGCAATGGATGATCATCTTTGTCTTCCTCCTTATATGCTTGCTCTCGTCTGTTTGAAATCATCTCTTATGATGCATTTTGAAAATTCGAAACAAACTAAGAACAGCTCCAAACTTCAAAGATCAAAAATCACCCTTCACTAGCAGGGCTAAATTCAAAATTCCTTTTTTTTTTTCTTTGTTAATAAGAGGTAACAGCCTTTGCCAAGAATGAATGTGGTCTTCCAACATGTTTTTTTTTTTTTTTTCAAGAAATATTTATTATACTTCTTCATGATTATCAAAACATTAGCCATTCTTAAAGATTTCCAGAGCACTAATAAGTCTGGGGACATAGTTCTTGTGAGGTCACAAGTTGACAAAGGAATACAGCTATACCTTATTCTGTATTATTGTTCTATATTACCCTTCTGAGCTTATCCCTTTGCAAACTACTACCAGCATCTCTGTTCTAGAAAAACATGTCTTTATTCGTACTTGATGGTAGCCATTTATTCTGCAGAACCACACCTATTGTGAAGAAGGTGTGAGTAAGAAAACAATAGGAAAATAGGAGCCTTTAGCAGTTTAATTTTTAAGCTGAAACCAAGAAAAAAAAATAGATTTTTGTGGTTCTTGGTGGCTCTGATACACAACTCCTATGTATTGTTGAGAAAAGCTATCATAACACCTATACACAAGAGGGATAATTAAGTCTGTCATTCCCTAACTTTTGAATGTTTGATTTTGCAACCTTAATGTTCTTTTAATGCCTTATGTATGCCGTATACATCTATAAAGTTTCCATTTATTATTAAAAATTGATAAAGCACTAGCATTTAATGACATGAATGCTTAACTATGCATCCTTAATGTTCTTGATATAATTTTTAAATGGGATTCTGCATTCAGTAGTGTCATTCTTTAATCACCTAATATAAACAAGGGTCCTCCCTTGTTTAATAAATTGGAAGAATGGGTTATTAGACTCTAAAATATTTCTGACTGTAATTGTATTTTTTTCATCCTAGGTATCAAGATCCATAATACTGACTGAATACTCAGTGGTAAACAACATTTGCAGCTTATTGGCCTTGCAAAGTTGTGACTGCCTTGGTGAAAGATGCAGTCACTTATCTTGCTATTCATTGCAGAGATAGATCTGTTACTGTGATAACACTCAGGAACTGCCCTTGTGAAAGGAGATTTTAATTTTCCATGAATATAATCCGTAAGGTGCAGATGGTTACGAATAAAACATAATGAATTAGTCTGATACCTTGATACTTGCAGGGTTAAAATATGGACAGGCAAGCAATGAATAAGAATGAGCACAACACAAGATTTTATGTGCTTTTGGAGGAGTATAAAATCTCCAGAGGTGCTCTGTTGCACAGCCATATGTTGTTTTTGCACTTAAAGCTTGTGAAAGTTTAAAAGATTAATATGATTACTAATATTAAAGTTTAAGCCCAGGGAGTTCCCCAGAATCTTAAGTATAAAAAATATGTGAAAAATATAGTCTGAGGGAATGAGGGGGAACACATCAAAATTCATGCTAGCTTTGAAAATAATTTCATTATTTGTCAAAAGAATAGACTTTCATCTGCACTAGTGCTTTCAACTTTATATGTTTATCTGTTTCATACGTGTCTTAGTAAATAATGAAATGAGTTAAAAAAAAAAAAAAAAGAAAAAAAAAGAACAGTCTGAGTATTGTTTCATTTTCTGTAAAATTGAAAGCAGTTAAAAATAGCACAAAAAGTTTTGACAGTAAGCATGTATTTTATAAGATGAATCAGTACCTTGGTTAAACACTGCTTGTCTTTTAATCTTGTGATAGATCTAGGTTAAATGTAGTCATTCCTGGCCCCTTGGTTTAGGAACACATTTTAGTACAAAAGAAATAATAATATATATATATGTATATATGTTTTGTCTTCACCCCAAAATAATATATATATATATAATTCATATATATATATATATAATTTATATATATATATATTGTGAAATATCTGAAGACCTGAAGAATTTATATATAAACACAAATGCCATAATAAGTATTAATTATATCCAGTATTGTATCACTAAGTTTTTCAAAGATTAGAATAACCATTGTGGGGAAGGTAATATTCCATTCCCAAATAAATATATTTATTTGTTTGTTTGTTTGTTTACTTGTTTGTTTTTCTTTTCAGTGGGCACATTTGTGGTTTTTTGTTGGTGGTGGTTGTGGTGGTGTTTTTTTTTTTTTTTATTTGGCCAGGCTAGCACAGCATTGAGTTGCATCTGTGTCTGTCAGGTGGTAAAACTGCAGATGGACTAGTTTGATCTGCTTCAACATGACCTTGAGAATAACAACCTGAGCGCTCCCTTGCTTTGTGATGATCTGATTGTTTCTCCTCTCCATGTCTGCCATTTTGTATATGGTTAATTAACAGCATGGAGAGGCAATTTTGTCTTTTAAACTTTTAACTTCTTTAAAGGGTTAACATTATTTGATTTACAGTGCCAGTTCTCCCAACATACTTATATCTCTCAAAAATAAGTTACATGCTCAAAATTTAGATCTCTACATGTCTACCATAGTGTCTTCTCCAGCAAAGCAAAATAGGAAACCTGTTTAGTCCAGTATTAAGAATATATAGTATCCAGCATATAGAGGCATTTTGCTTCTCCAAATATTTGTATGCTATAGCTAACTGTGATAGTCATGCGACTCTTGGCAAGCAACTGAACACCATTTTAGAAACAAAAACTGATGAGAAGGTCCCCAGTTCTGCGATCTGTTTTGCATTATTGCAGATGTACTAATGAAGTGGGCTTTCCAGTATGCTTCACAAAGGAACATCAGGTCACTCTCATAGAAGAAGATTACAGACTGGAGACCAATACCATGGCTTCACCAGTTAAGTGGTAAACAGACCTCAGCAGACCAAATAGTTTGCAACAAACAAATTACCTAAAATGATAGCCTCTTTTTGTAAAACCATTTATCACTGTAAGTAGATGTATTAGTTAAAATATTAAATAAACTTATAGTATGAAAGTTAAGTGTTTTCTTAACAGTACTGACAAACTGATCTGTATTTAAAAAATAATAATAAAGCTAGTTGAGCTTTATTGTATTACTGATTGTGAAAGTACATTTACAATAAATTTTCCTGTTTCAGCCACTTTATTTCAAAGAATATTTGTGGAACGTATGAGATAATATATGTGTAATACATATATATGTGAATCATGCATGAATACAGCTAAAAAAAAGAATTACATATTTGCTGAGATTTTATAAGAAAAATGTTCAGGTAGATTGATTTTATTCATAAATCAATATCACATGAGTGACAGTCAGACCTTCTACTTTTATATATACTATACTTCTATTTTTGTAATGAAAGTGTGTATGTAGTAAGTGAGACAATAGTTCAGGACAAAAAATTTAAATATACGTATATTGTTTTCTTACAGCTTAAGTTCTTGTGATTAGTTTTCAATACTCTGAAATAAATAAAATTAGTTGAGAAATTTGAATGTTTTATTTGAGAAAAGTTTTAGCTGCAAAACTTTGAAAAATATCTTAGTATTTTCTGAAGCTAAAATATATGTGAATTACTTCACACATGAATTATAATTTTTTGAAGAATTGATTACCCACAGAGAAAATATTACCTATATAATACATATTATTAAATTAAGAGTAAACTTAATATTTATAGATGAGTAACACATTTAAGTATTCACATATTTTAACCAAAAAAAAAAATCACAGAAATGAGTGTCAGAAATAATACTAATGTTGGTGTTAGTTCCTACACATGTTAAAATCTTATTGAAGAAAAGAAAAAATTATATTTTATTTTATATATAGGAAAATGAAAACTAAGTTAATAACTTTATTTATACAAAGTATAAATAACATTAAAAAATTAGACAGTGCCTTTTCAACTGATGTAAATTAGAAGTTTCTTAATAGGCTTTATTTCCTGACACTGAAACGTGGATTTTTATTTAGAAATCTAGAAAAGTTTTGGTTTCTGTAATAATTCTCATTGAATGAGTAGTGTATAGTTAAAATATTAAATCACTGAATTTTTGTTTGTGTTTTTTATTGATTATGTTTAATTTGTGGAGATAAACCGTTGGCATAGCCAACAGGAGAGATTTCATCCAAATGGACCTTGAGAAATCTGAGAAACTGGTTGATAGATACTTCATGAGGTCAACAAGAAATGCAACATTTTGCACTTCAGGTGGAACAAGGATCCATATAGGCTAGGAACCACCCTTCTGAAGAGCTGCGAGGGCCATGGTGGATTCCAGAATAACCATCCTTGGAGGTTACAAAAGGAAAGCTAGGAAAAATAGAACTCTTGCTGAATGAGGCAAGAGCCCTGGTTACATAGAGCATGGAAAAATGTGAGGTCCTGAAGTCTTCATTAGCAACACCAGTCTTCAGAAATCTCAGGCCCTAGAGACCAGTGGAAAAGCTTGGACAAAGGAAGAGATGTTCCAACATGATCAAGTCAAGGAATACTTAAACTGAACATACATAAATGCACAAATTTGATGTACCCATGACTGCTGAGGGAGCTGGCAGATATCATTGTTAGGCCACTCTCCACAATCCTTGATCAATCATGGCATCGGGAAGAAGTGCATGAAGGCTGAATGAAAGCAAACGAGATTCCTATATACAAGAAGGGCAAGATGGAGGACCTAGGGAACTAAAAGCCAGTCAGATACGTGAAGGGAGGGAGCAAAGAGGACGCAGGCAGAGTTTTTTGTTTGTTTTATTTTTTTCTTTCTTCTTTTTCTCCTCTCTCTCAGGGATGCCAATGGCCAGGACAGGAAGTAAGGGGTGCAAACTGGAACACAAGAAGTTCCATCTAAATATCAAGAAATAATTTGTTACTGTGTAGTCAATTGAGCACTGACACAGGTTGCCCAGAAACGTTATAAAGTCTCCCTCCAAGATCTTCAAAAACCATCTGGACATGGTGCTGGGCAACCTGCTGTAGGTGAAACTGTTTGAGTAGGGGGGTTGGACCAGATGGTCCCTTGTAACCTCAAGAGGCTCCTTCCAACCTCAACCATTCTGTCATTGTTTGATTTTGTTATCAAGGCTTGATTAAACAAAACTGTGGCTGGGTGGCTGGTATAAGCTGTTATTGTTGATTCTGTTTGATCTAGTGCTTGGACTAAATTAACTCTAAAGATCTCTATATTCCTTTGATCATTATATTTTCAGGGGACAGGAGAAAGTAGGTGGAACTAATCTCTGATTATATACTTGATATTCTCTTAGCAGAAGATAGCTGTGGAGTTTGTCATTCATCCTGAGCTCATGCTGAAGTTTTGTTAGAGTGTAATATTAGGAAACTTGGACAAATTCCATTGATTATTTTGAATTTGGTCAAGTTACATAGAACTCTGTAATTGCTTTAATTTAACACACTATAAATGTATTCTTAAGAGAGCATAGTAACTATGACACTGTTGAACAGATGCAAGTTAATAAAATACTGTGATAAATCCATTTTCAGACTATTGTAGTCTGTAGACACTGCACTGTGGCAGTTTATTAGCCTGCCATAAAGATCTAAGAAATAAAGTTGTCCAACATTGCTACAAAAAGGAAATATGCTATAAAAATTTCTCAGCAAAGTGCTTTCTCAGTATCTGTGAATTATGTAACAAGAAAAAAAAAAAACTAAAATCTAAAATTCAGGATACTTAATGACATGGTTGTGTTTTGTTTAGCACCTAATATATTTGTTTTGTTTAGAAGCATATGAAGTTAAATAAGGTGCTACAGAGTGTACAGATAAAAGTACTTTAGGTGATACTGCTTTAATCTGGTGCCTTAAAGACTCTAATTTGAATTCCTGTTTTGCCATTTCCAGGTCTCTGTTAGAAACACCTGTGTCACTGCTTCATTGCTTAGTTTTTAAAAGTGCTGCAATGCAGAGAAAGAGACGTGTGCAATAAACTGAATTTTAAATTTCCATCAGTTTTGTCAGAAGGCACACTAATTTTACACTATTATCTTTCAATCAGCCTATCTTACAATTGAATCACATATACACCATCTGTGTCAAAATGTCTATGGGGATATTAACTTTAAAAAGTATATAAACTTTACTACTAATTCTGTCTTAATGCCAAATGAATAAAGAAATATTTTCTGATGTTGTGTATACATCTAAGTGTTCTGTATTAAAAATACTGCTTTGACAATGGGACATACTCATTGGTCAAATCCAAGAACCTTGTTGGGATTTATATTGGTTGCAAACTTGAATTAACTTTTTATTTAATGCATGTCTTTGTTGAAAATGCACCTACCATTTACTCTGCATTCTTAAATAACTGGAATAAAATGAAGGAAGATCTTCTTAGTAGTTGAAACCAACTAGGATTTTTTCTTAACTGGAACAAGCTTCCTATCCACTAGAAGTAAGTCAAATAGGACTAAGGTTGTCCACACAAGGATTTTTCCTTCCAAATTCTGAACTGAGCTCTTTGTGTTAGCAGCACTTTCTTTCTAAGGAAAACTCAGATGTGTATCTCAGTTTCCTTTCAAAGGAAACTCAGATGTGTATCTCATGATGCTAGGATGGCCAACAGTGAAAACAAAAAGGCTCTCTTCAGTACTTCAGTACTGATGGAGAAGATATGGAGGACTTATTTGGAACTAACTTTACTTACAAGCCTCTGTTCCTGCATTAAATAGGTTAGCTCATGTTGTTATTGACAACTTAATTCATGGAGTTGTTCAGCATTATTTTTTAATGGTCATCTCTTGTATGTAAATTGACCTTTTAGATCTGATTTGGCTTTCTACAAAGTATAAAGATGTAGGGTTTTTTAAAGATGTAGGTTTTTTTTTTGTTTGATTGTTTGTTTGTTTTTGTTTTGTTTTGTTTTGTTTTGTCTTTTTGTTATGGATACATTTGAAACGAGAATTATCCTCAAAAGCAGACAGTGTTAAGAACATTGTTTCCTGGACTCCAAATTCATTACCATTTCTCAGCTGTGAGTCTGTAATTATAACGTTACAAAACTATGCACACTTAGTACCAGCTGTTAACACTGTTGGAAGTGACATCCTCTGTTACTCAGGTGAGAAAATAAAATTAAAAAAAAAAATAAAGAGAGAGAGAGAGAGAGAGAGAGGAAAAAGAAAAAAGTAAACAGGAAGGAAGGAAGGAAGGAAGGAAGGAAGGAAGGAAGGAAGGAAGGAAGGAAGGAAGGGAGGAAGAAAGAAAGAAAGAAAAAGAAAGAAAGAAAGAAAGAAAGAAAGAAAGAAAGAAAGAAAGAAAGAAAGAAAGAAAGAAAGAAAGAAAGAAGAAAGAAAGAAAGAAAGAAAGAAAGAAAGAAAGAAAGAAAGAAAGAAAGAGAGAAGAAAGAGAGAAAGAGAGAAAGAGAGAAAGAGAGAAAGAGAGAAAGAGAGAAAGAAAGAAAGAAAGAAAGAAAGAAAGAAAGAAAGAAAGAAAGAAAGAAAGAAAGAAAGAAAGAAAGAAAGAAAGAAAGAAAGAAAGAAAGAAAGAAAGAAAGAAAGAAAGAAAGAAAGAAAGAAAGAAAGAAAGAAAGAAGGAAAGAAAGAAGGAAAGAAAGAAGAAAGAAAGAAAGAAAGAAAGAAAGAAAGAAAGAAAGAAAGAAAGAAAGAAAGAAAGAAAGAAAGAAAGAAAGAAAGAAAGAAAGAAAGAAAGAAAGAAAGAAAGAAAAAAGAAAGAAAAAAGAAAAAGAAAGATAAAGGAAGGAAGGAAGGAAGGAAGGAAGGAAGGAAGGAAGGAAGGAAGGAAGGAAGGAAGGAAGGAAGGAAGGAAGGAAGGAAGGAAGGAAGGAAGGAAGGAAGGAAGGAAGGAAGGAAGGAAGGAAGGAAGGAAACTTTTCCCTTCACCCGTAATCTACTATAGCGGGTATCCAAGGGTTGTTGGACCCTTATTTCAAATGAGGGCAATGGCCTCCACCCCTAGAAACAAATTGACTGGGAATTAGCCCCAAGTAAGGCCACCTTGGATGACAGTAAAACAATACAGATACAACAAAATTGTTAATTGGGGACATAATGACTGAAAAGGTGAAAGAGTATTTAGCCTTCTGGTATATCACAGTATCACAGAATCACAAAATCACAGAATTTCTAGGTTGGAAGAGACCTCAAGATCATCGAGTCCAACCTCTGACCTAACACTAACAGTCCCCACTAAACCATATCCCTAAGCTCTACATCTAAAAATCTTTTAAAGACCTTCAGGGATGGTGACTCCACCACTTCCCTGGGCAGCCCGTTCCAACAACCCTTTCAGTAAAGAAGTTCTTCCTAACATCCAACCTAAAACTCCCCTGGCGCAACTTAAGCCCATTCCCCCTCGTCCTGTTACCAGGCACGTGGGAGAACAGACCATCCCCCCACCTCGCTACAGCCTCCTTTAAGGTACCTGTAAAGAGTGATAAGGTCGCCCCTGAGCATCCTTTTCTCCAGTAGTATGCATTAAGGAAATGGTGTATAAATCTAAATTCAGATTACCAAATGTCATCTCAAGGCCTATATTCCTACCCTGTTTTTGTGGTGCCAGAATTGATAATGACATTACTTGCTGAAGCGTGAATGAACATGTGTAACCGTCCTGTCTTTTCTGTGATTTATTTTTTTTTGTTTGTTTGTTTTTGTGTGTATGTTTGTTTTACTGAATTCTGCTAATGCAGAAGAAACATGGCAGAGACAGATGGATTTTATTATCTCTTTTTTTCTGGCTGCTATACAAGTCTTATTTGCAACTGCCCTTTTTTCTACTGCCTTGTCCTTGAATGTTGATGGTTGGAGGTAACCAGAAGGCTGCTTGAATAACTTCGTCTGCCCTTTTGCTTACCACAAGATTGATCTTGGTAGTTGACAGATCCTTCAGAAGTAGCCTGTCAGGAATAGACGTTTGTGGTACTTTTTCTTCTTTCTGATTTCTTTTCAAGCTGAGATTCTTTCCAGTTAATTATTTAAACCAACATAAGCTTACTTTTTTTTTAAAAGGGACTAAAAATACTTCTGCTTATATATCTGCCATATGTTGTTTTTTTCTTCAAGACATTTACTTTTGTCCACTTTCAAAGATGATGTACTGGGTAAATGGTCTTCTAGTCTGATCCACAGCAATTTTTCTAGTGTTCTTACTAAAATAAAAGTATCAGAGACAGACATCAAAATAACATAAAAAATGTATTTTTAAACTACATTTTTACATTTAATGTAAACACAGACAATTTGCAGCAAAATATTGAGTAAACTTAATTGCCAGAAAATTGAATTTCACAATAGTCAAATTTAACTTAGATTTGGTTTGGGGAAAATGGTGTGAACTGGCATGGTAAAGTCAAGTCAAATTTAGTGATTGCAGTTGTGGAGATTCATGCAAAGGTCTTGATTCCTCTTAATGACAAACTCACAGTTCTATTCTGTGTGCAATCTTTTCTTACCTGAAAAATGAATTTTACCAAAACAGTTTAAAATTTCTGGGGGTTAGAGGTGTGGGAGTAAGTGCTGCAAGCAAAATAATACATATATATATTTCTGTTGAGATGATCCAGAATGCTTTGTAGTGATGTTTTTCACTATTAAGGTCTATTTTCCTTTACATTTATATATGTATGAAGATATATAAATATTTCTGTGTGCATATATATAACAAAAAAAAAAAAAGTTTAAAACACTAAGTCAGCTTGTGGCACCTAAATAAGATTTTCATGTTCAGACAGGTCTCCTGGTGCTTAACTAAGTCTTCAACTGTCTTTAGGGCTTAAGTATCCTCAGACTTTAGTTCGCTTCTAATGTTAAAATGAATAGTTCATATGAAACTATCATGTTACATCACTCTGTTATAGAAGGAATGCTACAATATTATTTGATTTTATTTATTAAGACTTAATGATCTTTTACTAAGATTGTTCCATAGATATTCCTTAAGACATAATGTTGAAGAGCAGGAAGAAGACTGGTTATCTTGAAAATACAAATTAAGCTGATGTAAACTTTTCATAGGACAGGCTGGAAAAACTACAACTTTGATGTAAATATTCATATCTAATTTTAATATGTAAAACAATAAGCACATTGGTTTTATAAAAACACATTATTTTATCACTGTGTATTCAGATACCCAGATCCCATGTCTTGGATTCAGTGTTCAGCCCAATCTTCTGTTGCTACCCTGATGACAGAGAGGGAGCTCAAAAAAAAAAAAAAAAAAAAAAAGCAGTCTTCATTTACTTTCAGGTTTCAACTACTGTGCCATTTCTAGGAAACTTTAAGTCTACCAAAGCAGCTTCAGCTCACTGTTATATATACTCAGCTAACTGGCCTGACTTGTGATTCACTTGGATCATTTCTTCAGTTTTAGTTAGTCTGTTATTATTGACTGTTGGGAAATCTATTGAACCATAGATTGCTTTATTCAAGGTAGACCTCAAGTGCCATTATTCTACAGACACACAAACACACAAAAAGAGAAAAAAAAAAAAAAAAAAGCATAAAAAAGCAAAATAATATAGCAAGACTGTTGCAACAAATATATGTGTAGTTAATTAATAAGAAAGCTGAAATCTAGAATTTATAGGGAATCTTCCAGATTGTACAATATTTTTCTTATTCTTGTCCTTCACATTAGAAGATATATGGTTTGTGATCCATTATGCAATCATTTGTATACTCTGCACATTATAGGTCAGTTTATCATTTTAAGCTTATATAGATATCTGATCCAAAAATATTTGATTAACTATAACAGTTAATTATTTGGAAAAGTTTAAAAGTAAACCCTGTGTAATTTCTGGATGAGTTGAGTTCTATATCAAGAACAGTCTGTTTCCAATAATGATATTAATATCTGCTTTTTATACAAGTCAGATTTTTGTTTGTTTGTTTGTTTGTTTAATATATGTCCTGCATTAAAAAAACTCTGGTCATCTAGACAGCATATTCAAATACTAATAAAAATATGCTGTGAAATAAACCTTTGAATTATAAACAATAACAAAGGAATATTTTTCAGTTCCATACATTTTCAGCACTCTTTCGGATGGTACTCGATGGACCTAAAAGTCAAGAAATGGAAGATGTGGCATCTCACAAAGCCAGAGGCAAATTTCTGCATATACACACTGGGCAGTGATTCTGACAAGTCCAGAACTGTCTTTGAGTCTACTACAAAATTATACTCCTGACTGGTTTCTCTTTTAATTCTATTATTTCATCCTCTTTTGATTCTTGTTTTACTTAGGAAACACTTTACATTCTCATTAAATTAGTTAACAGATTCTTAACAGATTCTTAACCTGTTAAAAGATTTGTTAACAGGTTTTCCTGACCAATTGAGGGAATCCTTTTATGTTCACATATTTCCTTTAAAAGACTTAATTTTTGGAAGCTACAGCTTGATGTGTGTTCCTGTGACTTTCTAGCAAGACTTCGAGAATTACAGGTAAGTGAAGAGTTATTTTTCTGTAAAACATATTAGAGATTCACAACAAAAACCCAAACAAAAACATTGTAAACCAGTACAACTGTGAAGAGAAGGCAAATGATATTTTGTTGCTTTTCCTCAAATTTAAATAAGTAAATATGTATATATATATAATACCTGTGTCAAACATATTTTTATTCATCTGAACAATTCATAAGAAATTAATATGTCATTCCGATTTCTCTGTGTCCTCTGCAGTGTGTTTAGTGGAAGTGTAACTCCTGGTTTATGCTTCACTGCTTAAGTGTAAATAAATTAATCAAGTATGTTTCTCTTATCCTTTTAAGACATCCTCTTAGCTACAGAAATGAAATGGAAACATACCAGAATGAGAAGCTTTGTAATTAACAATCATACTTTTGTTTGTTTTCAATATGTTATTCATCTCAAACACAAAAATACTTATACAATATTTAACAGTTTTTGAATTAGTTGACTTTGTGAGACAAGGAAGCCCTGCCAAATACTGCAGGTTTACCCAAATAAAAGTATTGCTTGACCTTCAGTATCTTATTATATAAATTTTATATATATATATATAAACAAACAAACAAAGTGTGGTGGTTTTACTCAGGTGGGTGGCCGAGTTCCACCACAACCCCTCACTCCCCCTCCTAGAAGAGCAACAGGGAGAAAATACAATGAAAAAGGCTCAAGGGTTGAGATAAGGATGAGGAGATCACACAGTAATTATCATGACAGGCAAAACAGTGTAGGGAGATAGTAAGATTTATTACCTGTTACTAACAAGCTAGAGAAGTGAGAAACAAAGGAAAGAAACCAAAAGCACCTTTCCCTTCATCCGCCCTCTTCCACATCCTCCCCCTGAGCGGCACAGGGGAACAGGGGAAGGGGGGCTACGATCAGTCTACAGCGCTTCTTCTCCGCCACTCCTTGATCACTCTTGTACCCTGTGCTGTGGGGTCCCTGCATCCACAGGATGCAGTCCTTGCCGAACTGATCTGGCGTGGGCTTCCCACAGGCAGCAGCTCGTCAAGAACTACTCCCATATGGATCCATACCACAAGGTCCATCCCTCAGGAGCAAACTGCTCCAACCTGGGTCCCCCACCGGCAGCAGATCCTGCCAGGTCACCTGCTCCTGCATGGGCTCCAGGGCTACAGGTCTGGGTCCTCCACAAGCTGCAGCCTCCATCAGTGCAGGCCCACCTGCTCCACCGTGGTCTCCTCCACGGGCTGCAGCATGGAACCCTGCTCCACTGTGGTACTCCATGGGCTGCAGGGAGACAGCCTGCTCACCATGGTCCTCACCACAGGTCACAGAGGACTTCTGCTCCGGCACCTCCCCCCCCTCCTTCTTCACTGACCTTGGCGCCTGCAACATTGTTTCTCACTCCTCTCATTCTCCCAGCTGCTGTGTGGCAGCATGTGGGTTTTTCTTTGTTTGTTTGTTTGTTTCCTGTCTTAAATATGCTCTCACGGAGGCACAAACATCACTTACTGGCTCGGCTCTGGTCTTTTTGCTTATTTTTCCTTTTTTTTTTTTTTTTTTTTTTTTAAGTACTGCAAAAGTGAAATCCTCATCCAGTGAATGTAGCATCAGAAGACTGTGCACTTCTAATTAGGCTAATTATTTTGATTTTTTTTGGTGTTCCATCTTTTTTTTTTTTTTTCTCTTTTTCTCCACTTTCCTTAAAAGTACTTAATACCTATAAAATGCCTGCATTGCTATTTACTCTTTAGGCTATTAAACATTCTCAGTCGATGTGCTTATCTCATTTATAACTCTTATGTTTAACTAAGGACAGAAAACCTTCTGGTTTTACTTCTTTAAAAAAAAAAAAAAAAAAAAAGAGAGAGAGAAAGAGAAATTATGCCTCATTTTCTTCTTATTTTGCTCATATTTGCATACAAACAGCACACAAAGTTCAAACTTTGCTATACTGTGAACACACATATTTTACGATATATAACTAACCATTATATAAAACATAGATTTCATGAAAGCACCAGATGTGGAATTCTGCTAGATTTATCAAGGGCAACAAAATCTTCCAAAAGGGTTTGTTAAGATAAATTGTTCATTTTTTTTTTTTCCCCAGAACTTTTAAAACATAGCTTTCAAGAAATTTAGTCCCAACACATTACCAGAAAATACCTGTTTTAACTGACATTAAAACAAAAATTCTCTGACTTTGAGTTCTTTTTCTTTTTCTTTATATTTTCTTATGCTCATATTCATGGGATAAAAACAGACAAACATTTTAGTTTTAGCTGTATGTATTTTTTTTCAGACTTTATTTTTAAGACTTCCTATTTTTTTCCTGCACCTGTTATTAACTCAGAGTATAAAGTCTCGTGAAAAAGCTATAGGACCAAATTTTATGTGTATTTTTTTTATTAATGTTAACCAAACTTATTGGATGGATGTTTCAAGACAATCATCATACATTTTCTTTTTATCAAGGCCAACAATTTAGAGGCACATATCTTGGGGTATAACATAAGGTTCATTATGTCTTCTCTCTGCTGTCTGCTGTCTGGCTAAAGAATTTGTGTGAATAATCTTTTCAGGAATTCAACTATCCAACAGACTTAGTTTAGCCCTCACCAGGCTCTAGGCTGGCCTCTGTAGTTCATGTATTTTTGGACCTTAGCTTTGAAACTTCACGGTTCTTCTTAATGAAGCCACTTAGGTGATATAAAGTGTAGTAATCTACATTCAAAGTGAACCTGTCTGCCTCAGGTACGTACTTTTACTGCTACAGGTTTTTCAGGTTTTTCCATGATTTCTAGTTGTAATTTTGTTTCTGCTACTTTTGCTACTTTTTTTTTTTTTTTTTTTTTAGGTTTAAAATCCTATTCTAATCTACTCTGACCTGTGTGGGCCATAGAGACTCACATATATATGTGTACGTGTTATGAGGAATAAACCCTCCACTATGACTAAGATGTCGACTAATTGCCACCTAATTGCCACTTCACCCATGAGACTCTTTCTGTTTACAAGTAACAAATCTAGGAGGGCACCTTTTCTAGTTGGCGCCCTTAGTACTTGTACAAAAAAGTTTTCATTAAGGTGTTTTAAGAATCTTCTGGACCTGTTAGTATCAGTGGTGTGTTATTCCAAGTTAATATTTGTCAAGTTGAAGTCACCCATAAGGACAAGGGCAGCTGGTGTGGAAGTATATCTTAGTTCATTAAAGCATAATTTATCAGTGTCATTGTCCTAGCTGGGTGAACAATAGTAGACTCTCACAATGACATCTGTGTTATTTGCTTGTTCCTCCATCCTCCCAGAGGCTCTCAACTTTGTTGTCACCAACTGCAACATCCATACAATGCATCCCCTCCATTACATATAACACTACCATCCTGCCTCGCCTATCATTTCTGCAGGGCTTATCCAATGGTCAGACACAGAACTCTCCCCACCAGGTTTCGCTTATGCCAATGATGTTATTGCTCTGGAACTCAGACAAGGCTTCTAGCTCTTCTTGCTTGTTTTCATGCTACATTGGTATAGAAACGTTTTTATCTTTTAGTCTTTTTCCTGAAGTACTTTGGAAGAGAACTTATAGCTTACTAGGATTCTTATTACTAAATTCTTAATCATTCTTCTTAAGAAAATGATTAATATTTAAGTAATGCTTGCAACACTGACAGGAGGTATACTCAATATTCAGTTTCAATGCAGTATAGTGTGAAATATTAAAATATGTGTCATTAGTGTATCTTAAATTGTTAATTTCTGTGTAAAACACTAACAACAGAGAAAGTTTCTGTCTCCTTTAGATCCTTATCTGCGTTTACAGGGATACACCATGTTGATATTAAGCCAAATTGCTTTTTGTGTAATTTCACAAAAGAAGAATATTTGCAGTGTTACATTATTGCCATCTAGTCTGAGTGTAACTATTGTCATTCTCTTTCTTGTTGTCCTGGTTTATCATCTGGTTTTCTAAGATGACAAGTTAGTACAGTCAGCATCTTGTTAGGGTATTCAAGTAAAATGTTCATCAGAAAGTGAGAAAAAAAATGTAGTGATTTCATGAAGTATCAATCTTTCTTATATATATATATGTATACATATCACTTATGAATAAATTTACATTCAATAGCCATTTTTAGCAGTGGTACCCATTCATACACTATTGTATCTTCAGGAATAGACAGAAAATTGAAAAAAAATATTTTTTTTCTCTACTCCTCACTCTACCTCTGTTACAAGTTTTGAAGTAGTATTTGTTTGTCAGGAAGATCAAAGAACTGGAATGGCAGAAAATTAAATCAATGACTTTTCCTGAAGAGATCTGTGTGTGTAGTGTGCATAAGAGAACTGTGCATTTCAGAATTTCAGGAAGAGAGGCAATGTCACAGTCATTTTTTTCTTGCACCAAAATGAAGAAGAATATCTTTGTTATGGAATATTGCTGTCTGAATCACATAATTACAACAGACCCATTCTTTCTCAGCTGAATTGGAGACACATTCAAAAACTCTCAAGTAATTCTGAATGTTTGGTGGAAATCTTGTATTGATGTTTTACATATGGCTGTTGAAATAAGTTGCCTGTGCACATCTATTTCCCTACCAGTGCTTTTCATACAGCACAATACTGCATTTAGAATACTGAATTTAGAACTAAAGCATCTAGACGAGTCAAATATCTTCTGGAAGAGAATTCCGAGTCAAAGTCATCCACTAGCTTAGACTTCCAGTGCTGTCTTTGCCCACTGTATCATTTATATCACATAACACAATCCACAGCCTTGATTTTATCTGAAGAGGAAACAAAGAGACTTGCAATTTACAGGCTGGAACAATGAATAAAGAATACGGAGTATCCTGTTTTCTAATCTTGTTGAACCGATGTCTCACTGTGACAAGCTGGTAAACTGATGTTGCTCAACCAAGCAAGAAAGCTGACTAATAAATAGCAAGAAATGGATTCAAAGTTTTAAGCTATATTTCCTGAGTAAAGGAGAGTAAAAAACAGCTATGACATAGTCCTCTATGAGATTTCAGTCTACCATCACAGAGCAGAATATCTAAAATTATTGCTATGTTATCCATACTATTATGTAGAAAAAGAACACTTATAAATTTACTGGGTGTTTATGAATTTCAGCAGTGACAAATGCCACAGTAATATCAGATTAATTTAAAGATAGCTTTGTTATTTGAGTGTAATGATCTCAGACAAGAAGCATTGTAATGGGTCTCATGGACAAATTGGTGATTTGTGGGTAAAGTTCTGATTGCTGTCCATCTTGGACACAGTGACTATGAAGTAGTGGAGTTTAAAATCTGTGGTATTAAATAACAAAATAGATAGAAGGAGGGCCAGAGATAGCCTTGGTCCATTACTTGATGAGGATGGTCACCTCACAAACAAGGACATACCAGAGACATTTAACGCCTTCTTCACATCAGTCTTTGTCATGGTTTTGTGTGGGACAGAGTCAATTTTCTTTGTAGAGAATAGAACTGATCTTGGCAAAGGATGCAAACAATAACAAGAAGGGATTCTATAAGTACATTGGCCAGAAAAGGAAAGCAAGGGAGAGTGTACACCCTTTGATAAATGAGAAGTTAGAACTGGTAATGACAAGCATGGAGAAGGCTGATGTACTCAACAACTTCTTGCCTCAATCTTCACTGCCAGTTAGGCTTCTGAGATCTCTCATTTCCCAGAAACTCTAGGCAAGTAGTGAGGGAGAAAAGTCCATCCCACTGGAAACAAAGAACAGGTTTGAGACTACCTGATGAAAATGAACAAATATAAGTCTATGGGGCCTGATGACATGTACCCCAGCGTCCTGAGGGAACTGGCTGATAGAGTTGCCAAACCTCTCTCCACCATATTTGAAGTCCTGTCAGTGTGACAAAGTCCCTAGTGACTAGAAAGAAGGAAACATAACATCAATTTTTATAAAGGGTAGAAAGGAGGACCAGAGGAACTACAGACTGGTGAGCCTGACCTCTGTGCCTGGAAAGATCATGGAAGAGGTGGTATAATATCTTTATCAATGATATAAACAGTAGGATTGAGTGCACCCACAGAAAGTTTGCTGATGACACCAAGCTGAATAGTGCAGTTGATACAACAGGAAGAAGAGATTCCATTCAAGGGGACTGCACAAGCTTGAGGAGTAGACCCACATGAAACTGATGAGTTTCCCCAAGTCCAAGTGCAAGGTGCTGCAACTATGCCAGGGCAATGCCAGACATGAGTATGTTAGTGTTAGGTCAGAGGTTGGACTAGATGATCTTGGAGGACTCTTCCAACCTAGATGATTCTGTGATTCTGTAAGTACAGACTGGGAGAAGAACTCATTGAGACCAGCCCTGCAGGGAAGGCCATGGGGGTTCTGGTGAATTAAAAGCTCAACAAGAGTCACTACTGTGTTCTTGTCCAGAAGGCCAATTGCATCTTGGGCTGCATCAATGGAGGCATGACCAGAGGAAGGTCGAGGGAGATGATTGTCCCCCTCTACAACCCCACTTGGAATTTTGCATCCAGGTCAGGGGCCCCAAGAATATGAAGATATGGACCTACTAGAATGGGTCAAGAGGAGGGCCATAGAGATGATCAGAGGGCTAGAGAACGTCTCCTGTGAAGACAGGCTGAGAGAGCTGGGGCTGTTCGTCCTGAAGAAAAGAAGGTTCAAGGGAGACCTCACTGCAGTCTTTCAGTTCTTAAAGGCTTTTAAATAAGATGGGGAAAAACTCTTTAACTCTTTGCTCAATCAGATAATGACAGGAAGAGGCAGAATGGTTTTATACTAAAAGAGGGAAGATTTAGATTAAATGTTAGGAGGAATTTCTTCACTCAGAGGATGGTAAAGTGCTGGAAAAGGTTGCGCAGAGAAGCTGTGCATGCCCCACCCCTAAAGGTGTTCAAGACCAGTTTGGGTGAGGCCCTAGGCAACCTGAGCTAGTGGTTGGCATACCTTGCCTATGGCAGGGAGGTTGGAACTAGATGATCTTTAAAGTCCTTTCCAACCCAAGCCATTCTGTGATTCTATGATTTTAGGTTCACACAGTTATGGGTTTCGGATTTCTGATGAAAACTGTGGTGATAACACACCAATGTTTTTAACTGTTTCAGAACAGTGTTTATATAGAACCAAGTTTTTTTTTACTTGTTATGCTGTCCTGCCAGTGAGAAGGCTGGGGTTGCAGAATAAGCTGGAAGTTGCTGAGCAAAGACAGCCAAGACAGCTGACCCAGGCTTACCGAAGAGATACTCCATGCTATATAATATCATGCTTATGACGAGGGGTAGGGAAGGAGGGGGGGAGGCGGGATGACAGGACATTGGGCATGGTGGCATTTGTCTTCCCAAGAAAACATTATGCACGATGATCTCTGCTTTCCTTGAAGTTGCTGAACATCTGCCTGCCAATGAGGAGTAGTGACTTCTTGTTTTGCTTTGCTTGCATGAACAGCTTTTGCTTTACCTAGTGCACTGTCTTTATCTCAATCCATGAATTCTTGGAATTCTACCTTTCCAGTTCTCTCCTCCCATCCCACCTGAGGAGAATTAGCAAATGGCTGTGTGGTAGTTAGTTGCTTGCCAGGGCTAAACCACAACAGTCTTCAACACTGATGACAGGCTCTGGGACCGTTGAGCCCTGAGCTGGAGGTCCATGACTGCAGAAATGATAAACTCCCAGACAACTCCAAACTTGTGCAGGACTTGCTGCTCCAGCTATAAGCATATAAGTCCATGTGGCCCAATGGGATTCATCCCAAGGTGCTGAAAGGGCTGGCTGATATCATCTTGAGACCTCTCTCATTATTTTTCAATGGTTTTGGGTACATGCAGAGGTCCCAGTGGACTGGAAGACGGTAGTCGTTGTTCCAATATTCAAGAAGGGTGAGAAAGAGAACCCTGGTAATTACTGTCCTGTCAGTCTTGCTTCAGTGTGTGTCTGGTAAAAGAGAGAGAATCATAGAATCATAGAATATCCCGAGTTGGAAGGGACCCATAAGAATCTTTGTGGAGAACATTATTCTGAGAGCTATGGGAAAACACCTGAAAGATAACGCAGTCACTGGTCACAGCCAATGTTCACGAGGGGAAATTCCTATTGAAGTAACTTGATTTCCTTTCATGACAAGGTTACCCACCTAGCTGACCCAGCTAATATAATTTTTTGGATTTCAGCAAAGTTTTTGATACTGTTTCTGAGTATCCTTCTGGACAAAATGTCCAGCATACAGCTAGAAAAAGCATAATGTGATGGGTGAAAAATTGGCTGAAGGGTCAATCTCAAAAGGTTATAATAAGTGGAAGGCTGGGCTGGCTAGTAGCCAGTCACTAGCTGGGGGCCATTTTGGGGCCAGTTATCTTTAATGTTTTCATAAATGACTTGGATGAAGGACTTGAAGTTTGCAGTTGACACTGAATTGGGAGGAGCTGTTGACTTCCTCAAGGATAGAGAGGTCTTGCAGAGAGAACTTGACAATTAGAGAACTAGGCAATCACCAACTGCATGAAGTTTAACCAGACCAATCGCTGTATTCTGTACTTGGAACAGGGTAACCCTGGAGGTATGTATGGACTGGGGATGAGAGGCTAGATAACAGCCTCACAGAAAGGGATCTGGGTGTTCTGGAAAGTTGAGTATGAGTCAATATATACTGGCAGCCAAAAGTACCAATCATATGCTGGGGTGCATCAAGCACAGAATTGCTAACATTTGAATGAAGTGATTGTCCCACTCTAGTCCATGCTAGTGTGACCTCACCTCAAATACTTTGTGCGTTTTTGGGAACTGTAATACATGTATAAGAATGACATAAAACTATTTATTAGACAGCATCCAAAGGAAGGCTATGAAGATGGTGAAACATTTATAGGTGAAGAAATACAAGGAGCCGCTGAAGTTACTTGGTTTGTTCAGCCCAGAGTAGAAAAGACTGAGGGGAAACCTTATGGCAGCCCACAGATTCCCCATGTGGGAGAGTGGAGAGGAAGATTCTGATCCCTTATCTCTGCCAACCAGTGAAAGGACCTGAGCAATTGGTATGAAGCTGTGAGTGGGGAGGTTCAGGCTGGATATTAAGAAAAAAATATTCTCTGAGAGGATGGTTGAGCACTAGAACAGGCTCCCCAGGGAAGTGGTTATGGCATTGAGCCTGCTGGAGTTCAAGAAGTGCTTAGACAATGTTCTCAGACATGAGAGCCAATTCCTGAACTGATCTCGTGTGGGCTTCCCACAGGCAGCAGATCTTCAAGAACTTCTCCAGTACAGGTCCGTACCGTGGGGTCCATCCATCAGGAGCAAACTGCTCCAACATTTGTCCACCATGTGCATCAGCTCCCACCAGATCACCTGCTTATGTGTGAGATCCTCTCCATGGGCTGCAGCTCTGGCCTGGAGACTGCTCCATTGGGGAACTTTTCAAAGTCCATAGCTTCATTCAGACCAGATCCATCTGCTCCACCATGGGCTGCAGCATGGAGATCTGCTCCACTGTGGTACACCAAGGGTTGCAGGGGGACAGCCTGCTCCACCAGGGACCTCTCCACAGGCTGTAGGGAAACTTCTCCTCCGACACCTGGAGGACCTCTTCTCCCTCCTTCTTCATGGATTTTGATGTCTGCAAGGCTGTTTCTCATTCCTTTTCTCCTAACTGCTGTTGTGCAGCATTTTTTATTTATTTATTTATTTTCTCTTTCTTAAATCTGCTCTCACAAAGACACAAACATAATTGCTCACTGACTCAGCTCTGGCCCGCAGTGGGTCCCTTTTGGAGCTGGCTGGAGCTGATTCTTATCTAACAAGGTCAGCTTCTGGACTCTTCTCACAGAGGACACCCTTGCAGCCCCCCTGCTACAAAACCTTGCCATGGAGATTCAATACAAAGACAAACACAAGTTTTGGATGGCTCATATGAGACTTCTGAGAGACTATAACAGACATTGTGGCATCTGGAGGTCCCTCCACCAGTGTGTAGAAGGAGAGGACTCTTCTGCAAAGAATTTGTAGATCGAAAGGCTTTGATGAGTGATCTGATGCTCAAAATAATGTTAGTAACAGAGATTCAGTATCTGTAAAAGGTTTTACATTTAGACATGTGCATGAAGAGAATCATCAACCTGAGAAGGAAATGTCATTCAGAGATGGAGCATATTTATTAGGAAAAAGTCAAGACTCTCAGAGTCACTTGAAGACATTCATTTCAGTTATAGCACAGATTCCATTAATTCTTCTGAAAATAACCATTTGCTTAGGTAGTACTGAATCTGGATATTTTAAGTGCATTCTTGGATCTTAGGTAGAATGTCTAACACAGCTGTTAAAATTTCCAGCCTTCCTTGATAATGTCATAATACATGCGAGAGTTTTCAATACAAGGAGCTGCAGTATTTTTTGATTTAATAATTTTGTATGCAAACATGAAAAAATATGGAATTAAAAATATGGAATTTTCTGCTATTACTACTAACAGCTATAATTCAGTTGGACTAGGTCATCTTTTTGGACTAGGTGATTTTTGAAAGTTCCACCTGAATGAACTATCCTATTCTATTCTAAGGTATACTGAGAAAATTATTTTATTTATAATATTGAAATGTTTAATTTATAGCTGTTTTTTTTTTGTTTGTTTGTTTGTTTGTTTTTTTAGTATCCTACATTAATACATTTCTTCTTAAGCAGTAGAATTTATCCCTTATTTCTTGCCTTAAAATCCTGTTTACAGAATTAAGGGCACATTATTTTTTGCTTCATCTACATTTTCTCAGCAAGCCAACATTTTTATATTTTTAAATGAAAAATTGAGAGTTGCTAAGTTGTCTGGCCAGGACAAAGCCTGTGAAAGATGTGGTTATATGCACATCTTCAGCTATATTGCTGACGTACTTGAGACAAAGGCAGTTTAGAGGTTGGTCTAATAGGCACAAATAAAGTTGTGTGTTCTAGGTAGTATTGGAATAATGAACAAACTTGATTTAAAATAAATAAATAAGTATATAGATAAGTCAAGGTAACATTAGACAATGCTTGAAGATAGCATTTACATGTAGATTAAATGACAGTACTTCACCTTTCTTGTCCTTGATTTTCATTCTTTGCCATCTATCATTTGAAATCTTTTTCCATTAAAGCACAACTGAATTTTCTTCAGTACAATGAAATTGATTATATGGGAAATAAGTCAAAATTTGATCATTAGCACAGAAGGCAACTAAGCCTGTTAACTGAAGAAAGCAAGAACAAAGCATGAGGCCTCTCAACTCCTAGTTGTATATCTTCACTTCCTGTTGAGGGCAAATGTGGCCAGACTCATCTGCTGCTTAAAATTTGAGCTTTCAAGCACACTGTCATGTAGGGCCAATGTGGGTCCTCTGAAGCCTAAGTGCCCTGTGTGTTTCAGTATATCATTGGGCATACCCTTCTAGGCTATTTTTTATACGAATGCATTCTCTGTATGTAGTTTTTTGTTTTGTTTTTGGTGGATAACCAAACCTATTTATCATTGGTTTTCATCATTTCTAGATGTTATTTTATCACCATTGGATAATAATTTTATACAATGCCAACAAATAATTAATGTACATAGTTATGTACTAATTAGCACAAATACTTAGAATCTAAACCAAAAGTTAGTTGGCTGATGAATGGTAAGTTCTATGTTGGTTAGTGTTTCTCCAGAGCATTGACCCATAAGGAAAAAGCAGTCATTGAATTATTGTGTTGTGATTATAAATCACCTGTTAGATTACATTCTGATTCTGCTTTCAATAGCGGGATCCTTTTGGCATGGCTCAGATTTTTGGTTTTACTTTTTTCACTGTTAAAAGAGTACTCTTACTCCATGGGTTGATTTGAGTGATCCTTGTTTTTCTAGTTTATTTAGGCATATTTTTAATTTTGAGACAACTTCAGACCTTTGATATAATGTACTGGTCCTTCATTATTGAGGAGGCTTCCCCTTTATTTTGTTTTCCCTCTACTGGCCTCGTTTTCAGCCTGCCAAGGCACTACTGCTTGTAACAAACTGGCAGGAGTATTTGCAACCATGTCCACATGAGAGTTCCTATATGTGTGCCTAAATCAGCAAATTCTCTGATGTGAATACAGCTTCAATATCATACATTTTTAACATTCCGGTGCAACAGTAAATAGACCTCAGACAAATGAAATGCTTTACATCCTGGTTACCATTTTTTTGTGTTGTAAATTCATAGTAATAAACTATGAGATAGCACTAGAGCTGTGTGATAGTGGTAAATCTGGGATTGAATATGTGGTGTACAGATTAAGAATGGCTGAAGGATACGTTTCTTTCTGAATACATTTCTTGTTTGTTTGTTTCTCCTTCTCCCAGTCTGTTTCTTTCTATCTGAACTATCTTTTCTTTCTTTATCTCTCATCTGTGGCTGCTGATGGTAGTCTGACTCCTAATTGCTATGAAATGAACAAGTGGGAAGCAGCTAAAGTGATAAGGGAGAAGGAAGATTTTATTTATTTGTTTGTTTGTTTATTTATTTATTTATTTATCAAATCTGACTCAGCATTTGGCAGGGAAGAGACCATACTGTTAAACCACTGAGTCATCAGTACACTCATGCTCTCTCTCTAGTGCTACAAGCTCCATTAGTGACCGATGGGTCAGGAGCTTGAATGAAGACCTCGTACTTCTCAGGTTTTAAGTCATCATAATGTGTTCATTTGTCTCCAGTTCTCCCCACTGTGAGTGTTATGACTTATCAGACAGTGCAAATCACCTCAAGTGGCAGCTCACAGAACACCTAGTAAATCTAGACTGTAATCAGGTCACAAGTGGAAAAATCAGTTTGGCTTCTCTCACACTAATGGACAGTTTCCCATGTCCATAAAATTGTTGCAGTACTTGAACTGCTGGGCTAATTCTGATGAAGAGATTGGAGCTAGGGTTACAGGGCCACAGCCAATGATACTGAACTTGCAGTTATGCAGATAAGCCTGTACTTCATCTTTCCAAATGATGCCCAGAGGCTGCCAGAACAGTCATTCTTTCACTTTTATGAGCACTGAATTTACATTAAAAGGTATTTAAATAAAGGCTATAGAATACTCTAAAAAGATGTTTTTCCAATTTGGGACTTTGTTATGGTGATGTGGCATGGAGAAGTGACCCCATGAAGGATCTAGTGAGTAGCCAACCTGTCTTAGAGCTCTGTTAATAAGGATTGGTGAGACTAGAGGCAGCAGTGTTGGCAAGAATGCTGATGAGCCTCGTTAGCAATAGTCAGCTTGCATCTTTCAGAGAAGGGTACACAAGCCTGAGGGGGAGACATGGTAGTAGAGCCAGGCAAAAATCTCTACCAAATAATTTATTTGGCTAGCTCAGTCCACCATGGAAAACAAGTCTTGCTTTCTGTGAATGTACTAATTAGTCTTCTAGTTTTGGATATTTACTTTACATGGATAAATTGGAGCTGTCTTGACCACGCTCACCTCTGTAAGTTTATGCACAGATAACTGTTCCTTTAGAGAAATGATTTACACTGCTAAAAGGGACCTGTCATACTTACATTTTTGAGGATTCTTGCTATGAATAAGCTACAAAACCCAGATTTCTTGTCACATCAGTCATGTCAACTTTAGCAGAAGTCCTCCTGCAGCTGCTTCCCAGTCCTGTGAGGAGATGTATTTGCCAGCACATATTGTTGTCTGCATTTGCAGCAATGAAATGAACACAAAGTGTATTTGGGAAGAACATATTCTTATATTTAAACCTCTGTCTTTATCTCAGAGTTCACACTGGCAGAAATCAGATGTTACAAGGTGCCTGCTCTCTTCCCAAAGAGTTTGCTTTCCCAAGGGCTTCTCGGATGCAGGATGAAAGTGGCAGTGAGATGGATCTAAAGATGGCTTTAGATAAGGGTGGTCCAATCCCAGTGACAGATATTTCCCGGCAGCCGTGCTTGTCCGCAGTGACTCTGCTGGAGCACTTCCATCCTGAGGTGGTGTCGTGGTTTAACCCGACCGGCAGCTAAACACCACGCAGCCGTTCGCTCACCCTCCCCCCTCCCTCTCTGGGACGGGGGAGAGAAATGGAAAGTGAAGCCCGTGAGTTGAGATAAAGACAGTTTAATAAGACAGGAAAAAAAAAAATAACAAAAATAATAATAACAATAATAATAATGATGATACAATGGGGATAATACGAAAGTAATAATAGTATGTACAAACAAGTGATGCACAATGCAATTGCTCACCACCCGCTGACCGATGCCCAGCCTAACCCCGAGCAGTCCGGCCCCCTCCCCCCGGCTAGCCACCCCTATATATTGTTTAGCATGACGTCAGATGGTATGGAATACCCCTTTGGCTAGTTTGGGTCACCTGTCCTGGGTCTGTCCCCTCCCAGCTCTTACTGCACCCCCCAGCCTGCCCGTTGGCAGGACAGAGCAAAGGCTGAGATGTCCTTGGCTTAGTATAAGCACTGCTCTGCAACAATTAAAGCATCGGGGTGTTATCAGCACTCTTCTCATTCTAAGCCAAAACACAGCATTCCACCAGCTACTAGGAAGAAAATTAATTCTGTGCTAACTGAAACCAGGACATCTATCCACCCCTTATTCCATACCATTTATGTCATGCTCAGGTTACACTCTTTTCCATACATTCTAATTAGTCACCTATAGTAATCATGGTAGTGATAACATACAGTATAATATACTATTTAACATGGTGCAATTCAGTTCATGGGCTATTCTCACCCAGTATTAAATCTCCTTGAGGTACACACCGGACCTCTCCGTTCTTTTGCATCACCCACCAAGTATATCCAGGTCCCTGAGCGAAAACAATTCCACGAATAGGTTTGCCTTTTCCTGAGGCAGGAGTAGCCCAGACTGTTTTACCCAGCATATTTTTTACATGCACTACAGGAACTTTATCCCCATCTACAGTACGTAACAGGTTTGATTGGGCAGGTCCAGCTCGGTTGGTAGATCCCCTGGTATTGACTAACCAGGTGGCCTTTGCCAAATGCGTATCCCAGTTTTTGAACGTCCCAGCGCCCATTGCTTTCAAGGTAGTCTTTAACAGGCCATTGTATCGTTCAACTTTCCCGGAGGCTGGTGCATGATAGGGGATGTGATACACCCATTCAATACCATGTTCTTTGGCCCAAGTGTCTATAAGGTTGTTTCGGAAGTGAGTCCCATTATCTGATTCTATTCTTTCTGGGGTGCCATGTCGCCATAGGACTTGCTTTTCAAGGCCCAGGATGGTGTTCCGGGCGGTAGCATGAGGCACAGGATATGTTTCCAGCCATCCGGTGGTTGCTTCCACCATTGTAAGTACGTGGCGCTTGCCATTGCGAGTTTGAGGGAGTGTGATGTAATCAATCTGCCAGGCCTCTCCATATTTATATTTCAGCCATCGTCCTCCATACCAAAGAGGCTTTGACCGTTTGGCTTGCTTGATTGCAGCACATGTTTCACAGTCATGAATAACCTGTGCTATAGCGTCCATGGTCAAGTCCACCCCTCGATCACGAGCCCATCTGTATGTTGCATCTCTACCTTGATGGCCTGAGGTGTCATGGGCCCATCGGGCTATAAATAATTCACCTTTATGCTGCCAATCCAGGTCCACCTGAGCTACTTCAATCTTAGCAGCCTGATCCACCTGCTGGTTGTTTTGATGTTCTTCAGTAGCCCGATTCTTGGGCACATGAGCATCTACGTGGCGTACTTTCACAGCCAGGTTCTCTACCCGAGCAGCAATATCTTGCCACAATGCAGCAGCCCAGATAGGTTTGCCCCTACGCTGCCAGTTGTTTTGCTTCCATTGCTGTAACCATCCCCACAGGGCATTTGCTACCATCCATGAATCGGTGTAGAGATAGAGAACTGGCCATTTTTCTCGTTCAGCAATGTCTAAAGCCAGCTGAATGGCTTTCACTTCTGCAAACTGACTCGATTCACCTTCTCCCTCAGCAGCTTCTGCAACTCGTCGCGTAGGACTCCATACAGCAGCCTTCCATCTCCGATGCTTCCCCACAATACGACAGGACCCATCAGTGAACAGGGCATATTTCTTTTCATTCTCTGGCAACTGGTTGTACAGTGGGGCTTCTTCAGCACGACCCACCTCCTCCTCTGATGATATCCCAAAGTATTTGCCTTCTGGCCAGTCCATGATCACTTCCAATATTCCTGGGCGACTGGGGTTTCCTATTCGAGCCCGCTGAGTAATCAGTGCAACCCACTTGCTCCATGTAGCATCAGTTGCATGATGCGTAGAGGGGACCCTTCCCTTGAACATCCAGCCTAGTACCGGTAATCGGGGTGCTAGGAGGAGCTGCGCTTCAGTACCGACCACCTCCGAAGCAGATCGAACTCCTTCATATGCTGCCAATATCTCCTTTTCAGTTGGAGTATAGCGGGCCTCAGATCCTCTGTATCCCCGACTCCAAAACCCCAGAGGCCGACCTCGAGTTTCCCCAGGTTCTTTCTGCCAGAGGCTCCAGGTGGGGCCGTTCTCCCCGGCTGCAGTGTAGAGCACATTCTTTACATCTGGTCCTGTTCGAACTGGCCCAAGGGCTACTGCATGGACTATTTCCTGCTTGATTTGTTCAAAGGCTTGTCGTTGTTCAGGGCCCCATTCAAACTCATTCTTCTTGCGAGTTACTTGGTAGAGTGGGTTTACAATCAGACTGTAATTTGGGATGTGCATTCTCCAAAACCCCACAACACCTAGGAAAGTCTGTGTTTCTTTTTTGTTAGTTGGTGGAGACATAGCTGTTATTTTGTTGATCACATCCATTGGGATTTGACGACGTCCATCTTGCCATTTTATTCCTAAAAACTGGATCTCCCGTGCAGGTCCTTTGACTTTATTTTGTTTTATGGCAAAACCGGCTTTCAGAAGGATTTGGACTATTTTCTTCCCTTTCTCGAAAACTTCCTCTGCTGTGTCACCCCACACAATAATGTCATCGATGTACTGCAGGTGTTCAGGAGCTTCCCCCTGCTCTAGTGCAGACTGGATCAGCCCATGGCAAATGGTAGGGCTGTGTTTCCACCCCTGGGGCAGCCTATTCCAAGTATATTGGACTCCCCTCCAAGTGAAGGCAAATTGTGGCCTGCACTCTGCTGCTAGAGGGATGGAGAAAAATGCATTAGCGATATCAATTGTGGCGTACCACTTGGCTGCCTTCGATTCAAGTTCATACTGAAGTTCCAGCATGTCCGGCACTGCAGCACTCAGTGGTGGCGTGACTTCGTTCAAGCCGCGATAGTCCACTGTTAGTCTCCACTCGCCATTAGACTTTCGCACTGGCCATATGGGACTATTGAAAGGTGAATGAGTCTTGCTGATCACTCCTTGGCTCTCCAATTGACGAATTAGCTTATGGATGGGAATCAGGGAGTCTCGGTTGGTGCGATATTGCCGCCGGTGCACAGTTGTGGTAGCAATTGGCACTTGCTGTTCTTCGACCCTCAGCAACCCCACAACAGAGGGGTCCTCTGAGAGACCAGGCAAGGTAGATAATTGTTTAATGCCCTCTGTCTCTAAGGCAGCAATACCAAAAGCCCACCGGAACCCTTTTGGGTCCTTGCAGTATCCTCTTCTAAGATAGTCTATGCCAAGGATACATGGAGCATCCGGACCAGTCACAATGCGGTGCTTTTCCCACTCATTCCCAGTCAGACTCACTTCAGCCTCCAATACAGTCAACTGCTGAGATCCCCCTGTCACTCCACAAATATAGATGGGCTCTGGTCCTTTATAGCTCGATGGCATTATAGTACATTGTGCACCGGTGTCTACTAAAGCCTTATACTTCTGTGCGCGTGATGTGCCAGGCCATCGAATCCACACAGTCCAATAAACTCGATTGTCCCTTTCCTCCCCCTGGCTGGAGGCAGGGCCCCCCTAATCCTGGTCAGAATCTTCCTCGTTTCTGTGTTTGAAGGACTGTCTGCTGGAAGTTGGAGCAGCAAACTTTTCGGAGAATCCCTTTTTCCTGATTGTTTTCTTTTGCAACTCACGTACCCGTGCCTCTAGGGTCGCGGTAGATTTTCCATCCCACTTTCTCATGTCCTCTCCATGGTCTCGTAAGTAAAACCACAGGGTGGCACGGGGTGAGTACCCACCATATCGTCTTCCTTGTGTGGGTGAACGCCTACCCCTGACAGCTGAGACACTGCTTTGTACAGGTGCGAAGGATAATAATCTCTCTTCAAGTTGGTGAACCTTTTCAGAAAGTTTCTCCCAAGTGTTCTCCTTTGGTCGGTGGGCACTGGTTGGTTCAGGTGGGGAGGGCAATAGATTCTCTTCAAGTTGGTGAACCTTTTCAGAAAGTTTCTCCACAGCTGAGACGCAGGCCTGTAAGGAAGAGGAGAGACTTTCTTCGTACTGCCGGAGTTGTTTAGCCGCTTCACCCACTGTGGGTTCCTCATCCTCTTTCCAGGCCATTATTGCCAATGAGCTGGCATATGATGATGGTGCACTCCGTACAAACTTCCGCCACATGGGTCGTGTACACTTGACTTCATCTGGATCTGTGGATGTTTGATTGAGGTCTGGATCCTCATAAATCACTTCCCGTACGGCTAATTCCCTCAGGTACTGGATTCCCTTCTCCATAGTGGTCCACTTGCCTGGTAGACATAAAATATCTTCCTTGAAGGGATACCTTTCCCTCACAGCTGAGAGGAGACGCCTCCAGAGGCTGGTGGGTCGTGCTCCATCTGCAATTGCTTTGTCAATGCCGGCGTCTCGAGCAAGGGATCCCAGCCGCTTGGCTTCCCTGCCGTCTAATTCCACACAATTGGCTCCAGAGTCCCAGCACCGGAGCAGCCAGGTGACAAGCTGCTCACCTATACAGCGACCAAAATCTTTTCGCACATCTCGTAGCTCGCGCTCGTTTAGGCTTCGGGTAGTTACTGTTGCTCTTTCGGCATCCTCATCTTCCTCCTCCTGAATCCTTGACGGCCCAGCGTCGTCATCATCTTCGTCATCTCTATACTTAGTTTTGGCAGAAGCCTTACCTGGATTGGCAGAAGACTCTCTGCGTTCTAAACGACTTGAATTTCTGTACCATATTTTCACCTTCTCTACAGGGGCAGCTTGCACTGCTACTGCTCGTTTCTCTGACTTTGTTACAGGGTCTGCCACAGGGGTTGGAATGCCCTCTGCAGGGTCAACTTGCACTGCTACAGCTCGTTTCTCTGACACGGCCACAGGAGCTGGAGCGGCTACAGGAGCTGGAGCAGTTGCAGGAACCGGAGCTGTAGCGGCTACAGGAGCTGGAGCTGGAGCTGGAGCAGTTGCAGGAGCTGGGACTGGAGCAGCAGTAGGAGCTGGAGCTGGAGCGGCTTCAGGAGCTGGAGCTGGAGCGGCTTCAGAAGCTGGGACTGGAGCAGTTGCAGGAACTGGGACTGGAGTAGCGGCCGGAGCTGGAACTGGAGCGACTGCAGGAACTGGGACTGGAGCAGCTGCAGGAGCTGGAGCTGGAGCGGCTTCAGGAGCTGGAGCTGGAGCAGTTGCAGGAACTGGGACTGGAGTAGCGGCCGGAGCTGGAACTGGAGCGACTGCAGGAACTGGGACTGGAGCAGCTGCAGGAGCTGGGACTGGAGCGGCTGCAGGAGCTGGGACTGGAGCGGCTGCAGGAGCTGGGACTGGAGCGGCTGCAGGAGCTGGGACTGGAGCGGCTGCAGGAGCTGGGACTGGAGCGGCTGCAGGAGCTGGGACTGGAGCGGCTGCAGAATCCACCGTAGGGGTCACAGTGGCCGTTGGATCTGTCACAGGGTTTGGAGTGGCCGCAGGGTCTGTCACTAAGTTGACAGCAGTATCAATGGCAGCTCGATAGGCATGAGCCAGGCCCCAGCACGTTACAATGATTTGTGTTACTTTGGAACTGCCAGAATCATTACACCTTTTTTTCAAGCATTCTGCCAGTTTTTGAGGATTTTGCCATTGTTCAGGGGTGAATTTCCAACACACTGGGGGTGCCAACTGCTCTAGATGCCTGCCCATATCCACCCATACTCCCTGCCACCCACAACTATACTGCCTCCGGGCAGATCTCCGGATGAGCTTCATAAGTAGTTGTTTAACTTTAAGCAGAATCTGAAGTGCATTCATGAGGCAGAACAACAAGACTATGGTATTCTGAGTATTCCAGAAATATTCAATATCTTGGAGAGCTATTGTGACAAGCTCAGGGGATAAGAGGGTGGTGAAGGAGGAAGGCAGAGTGACCCAGGAGGATACAGGGGTGGTGAAGGAGAAAGGGAGAGTAAGCAAGTAAGGAAAAATATCCTCCCCTTTCCCCTCCACAGATTGACTCTCTAATGGAGAAAAACAATAGGTATAATTGCTAATAGTTCCCAAGATGCTGTTTCCAAAGTACAGAGTCCACGATGTTACTGAGTATAAATACCAAGTTAGAGTCATGACCAGATATCTTATCGTCTCATAAGCCATTGCTATAACACTTAGTACCATAATGGTCTGAAACCAGGGCCCGGAGAGGAGAAACAACACTACAGAGAGCAAATACGGAAAATAATGTACTATAATACTCAATTTGGAAAACAGGCGCAGCAGAGTTGTGATTAAAGCAATCAGCATCATGACAAGTGACTATTAAGCAGGTCTAATCCTTACACCAATTTTAGTTTAACACACTCTGATCAGATCTGCCGTTATCTCAACCTTTCGGGCCCCACGTTGGGCGCCAAAAAGACTGTCGTGGTTTAACCCGACCGGCAGCTAAACACCACACAGCCGTTCGCTCACCCTCCCCCCTCCCTCTCTGGGACGGGGGAGAGAAATGGAAAGTGAAGCCCGTGAGTTGAGATAAAGACAGTTTAATAAGACAGGAAAAAAAAAAATAACAAAAATAATAATAACAATAATAATAATGATGATACAATGGGGATAATACGAAAGTAATAATAGTATGTACAAACAAGTGATGCACAATGCAATTGCTCACCACCCGCTGACCGATGCCCAGCCTAACCCCGAGCAGTCCGGCCCCCTCCCCCCGGCTAGCCACCCCTATATATTGTTTAGCATGACGTCAGATGGTATGGAATACCCCTTTGGCTAGTTTGGGTCACCTGTCCTGGGTCTGTCCCCTCCCAGCTCTTACTGCACCCCCCAGCCTGCCCGTTGGCAGGACAGAGCAAAGGCTGAGATGTCCTTGGCTTAGTATAAGCACTGCTCTGCAACAATTAAAGCATCGGGGTGTTATCAGCACTCTTCTCATTCTAAGCCAAAACACAGCATTCCACCAGCTACTAGGAAGAAAATTAATTCTGTGCTAACTGAAACCAGGACAGGTGGGGACAACTGCCTCCTGGTCCAGTAAATTGTCTGGAGGCTTCAAATCCACAAGTAGAAAAAACACTTGAACAAATTCACAGAAGGAGTCAGAACATTATCACATGAAAAAGTCGATTTGTATGGGCTGTTTTTTTTAGGACTCCTAGGTAAAGTTAGAAATTTCCAGAATAGCTCTGTGTAAATAAATGGTTTCTTAATATGGCAGCTGAACTGAAATAAATTGAACAAAAATAATTGGATGTAAAATTAAATATTTAAGTTCAGAGTTTAACATTTGTTTTTCAATGCAGTTGGAACACATTTTATATTAAAACACCCCAAATAGAAAGCTGTGAAAATGTTCCATTAAGCAAGATAGAGGTTGACTCATGTATGTATTTTTCTGAAAAAATTCTCTGCATACAACACAGATTAGTGCAATATGCTAAGTATTGCACTAATCTATGCAATAAAAAAGTTTCTTGTCGTTGTTTTTGTTTTGTTTGTTTGTTCAAAAACTTGTATTTCAAACTCATATTTCAAACTCAACCTGTCATTTTTCCACTTTTAATTCTGACCTTCCGATAGCTCCATGTTCCCTTTTACTTTCCTCCCACAATAGCTAGGACCAATTATACTAAGCAGTGAGAGCTTATGAGTGGCTTCCCTTTCATGGGCAGTGTGCTTTATATCTATTCTGGTTACACAGGCACAAGGCAGATATATCTGACCAAAAAAAAGTAGACCACTAAATGCATTCCATTAGTGCTGCAGACAACTATAAAATGGATAAGAAGCTAATGCTTCAACATAAAACATTTTGAAATTGCTTCTCAGTTGGGTTTTTTGAATGAGCCCTACTTTATGGCATGCTAGACAAACCCTTCCAACTCAAGATATTCTGTGTTCCTATGATTCTAGACTAACTTTCATAGAAACACTGTCAAACTGTTTAAAACAGAGCATAGACAGACAGCTATCCTGCTGGACACATTTGTAACACTGGACTTGGCTGCTCATTTGTTAGTGTTCATCTCTCAAAAAAGAAAAGCTTATTTTAGCAGTGTCCACTTAATTGTGATTCCTGTCTCATGTTGGTAGAATGCTCCTGTCAGTCTCATTCCACATGCTGATCCTCTCATATTTGTGGCATTTTTTAGACTAATTATGGAAAGCAGCAGCAATTTCATCAATTTCACCAATTTAATCAATTTAATCAATTTCACCAATTAATTATGGAAAGCAGCAGTACAATTTCAGGTGGTGAACTTACTTTCCAGTGAAAGACCTGTAGGAAAAAGGACCTATGGCCTCCAAGTTACTATATTTCTAAGCATGGCTTCACTAATTTCATAGAATCATGAAATATCCTGACTTGGAAGGGACTCACAAAGATCATCAAGCCCAACTCGTGGTTCCATACAGGACTAGCCAAAAATTAAACCATAGAGCATTGTCCACCGAGAGCATTGTCCAAACACTTAAACTCCAGAAGGCTTGGATCTCTGACCACTTCCCTGGGGAGCCTGTTCCAGTGTGTGACCACCCTCTCGGTGAACAATCTTTTCCTAATATTCAACCTGAACTTCCCCTGTCACAGCTCAGAGCATTCCCTCAGGTCCTGTCACTGATCTCCAGAGAGAAGAGATTAATTCCTGCCCCTCTACTGTCCTTGTGAGGAAGCTGTAGGCTGCCATGAAGTGTCCTCTTGGTCTCCTCTCCTTGAGGTTGAACAAACTAAGTGACCTCAGCCTCTCCTCATACATCTTGCCCTCTAGACCCTTCACTGTCTTTGCTGTCCTCCTTTGGATGCTCTTTAATAGTCATGTTCTTCTTATATTGTGGCTCCCAAAACTGTACAGTGTACTGGAGAGGCTGCACCAGCATGGAGTAAAGTGGAAATTGGAACCTTTCTTTTTTAATCCTCTAAAAAAATTTATCCTCTGCATTCATGCATTCATTCATTCATTCACCTTTTCCTTTCTGATGATTGCATTAAAGACAAAGGCCACAGGGACACTTATTTGCATAGCTCTATTTTCACTTGCACTTCTTTCTTTCAAATGACTTCTAAGTCATTTGCAAAAGTAATTTCCTAGTCAATGCTCAACCACTATAAAATATCCTATGCCTTAGACATTTCCAGTGAAATAAGTCTGCAGAGAAGACCACAGGAAGAGATCAATACTAGAGAAAACCAGTAATGTTGTTATTACATTTTCTATAAGTTCTTATTCCTATATTCTTTGTGTTTACTGTCTCTACAATGATTTCCCACACCAGAAATACATTTTATTACACTTTTCACTATGCCACTGTGTTAAACATATACTTGGGACACAGTGACAACTGGCAGGTAATTCTCTTAAGTGGTCTTAAGCCTCTCAACTCTGATGACTGTGTCCGGTTTTCCCAAAGCTGGTGTTGTTCAAGGTATGACTCTCTCCTGTTCCATCATGCACATAAAAATGCATAAGATATTATCCTCTTGAATACCGGTGTTTACATCCTCATTTCCTGTTGCAGGTGAGAAACAAAAAAAATCTCCATCAGAAGGAAAAGCTTTTTTTTTTTTTTTTTTTTTTCTTCTCCAAAATTGTAACATTGTAACCTGTGCCTCTGGTTCAAGAAAATTACAAAATACATCTTGTTCTAAGGTGTTTTTTTTTTTTTTTTTCTTTTTCTGTAGGCTGAAAAGCAAGTCATGGGAGCCACCTTTTCTATTGTTTTGGACAGGCAGGGTAATAGGAGAGAAACAAAAAGGATGGTTTAGTTCTACTATGTTGCACACAATGAAGTGTTTGGTAAATAGACCATTAAGAAAACCTCATACGAACAGGAGGTAATAAAAATACTGTTTGGAGTCATTCACTATCAGGAAAAATAAAATAAATAAAATAAAATGAAATAAAACTAAACTAAACTAAAATAAACTAAAATAAATAGAAAAATAAATAAAATAAAATAAAATAAAATAAAATAAAATAAAATAAAATAAAATAAAATAAAATAAAATAAAATAAAATACCCAAAGATAATTGAAGTTATCTTTAAATCAAAAGACTGATGATGAACGTCTTAAAATAGACTTAATTTAAATTATTTTAAAAGCAGAACCTAATAGTTAATAGAAGCAGAAAAGTAAAGTAAAGCTAGACACAATAGAATAAATGTAACCTCACATCTTAACAATTTAATCCACAGAATAATTAAAGAAAACAAACAAGAAAATAGAAAATTTTGCATCTTCATTGTGTGTAGTGACCTAACTGCTAAAGGCAATATTCTTTCAAACCTCCACTGTGCTTCTAGGTTTGCTCTCATGATCTTGTTGATCATGATCTTTGTGACGGACTCTTGATTTTTCAAAAATGAAGAGGATAAGGTAGAACACTTGATATTGGCCATTCATACTACAGAAAAATCCTACTTAATATGATAAATCCGTGAGTATGACTCTTCTGTTTTCTCACCATTATGTCCTACCACTCCCATGTCAGGAAGTCTTTCAAATCTATAATGAACCATGTTCTAACATACCTTGTTCTGGCTGAATCTTATCAATATGAACTAGTAGTTCATGTGTACAGTGGTTCATGTGTATAACTTTAATTGAGAAACTTCTTGTAATAAAGTATTTACTCATTCCAAGTTCAAGTTAAATTTTTGTGGTTTAAGAAAATTAAACACTTTTATGTGATACTGACGTTATACTTTAAAAGTTTTTCTTCTTGATCCCATTTTCTGCCACTGTTGCAGATGTTGAACTTTATTTACTCTGCAAGTCATGGTTTTCCCAAACAGCTCACTGAGAGTCTTAGTGGAGTAAGTTACTTTCATGAGTGAGAGGGTCAGATTCAGACTACTAGGTTGGAAAATGCAAAATTAATCTTATAGCAGTATTAAAAAAATACTTCATTTATAGATGCCTTGATGGTAAAATGAACTACTACAACTAATAAAAAGGCTTGAAAAAAAAAAAAGAATAACATTTATTACTTTTTATGTGTAAGGTTTGAATGTTTGAATTAGAAGGTTGTTTATTATTATTATTATTATTATTATTATTATTATTATTATTATATTAATATAATATATAATTATTAATTATAATAATATAATTATATATAATATATAATATAATAATATATAATAATTATTATATTAATTATTATTAATAATAATCAATAATAATAATAATAATAATAATAATAATAATAATAATAATAATGAGTCAAAGGTAGAATGTGTTGGTGTCCCTTATTATTTAGACACTTCAGTCTGTGGTTGCTAAAATAGCTAAGGCCTGCCAAACACAGTTCAGGAAGATATATTTTAGAGCTATAGTTATGTATTAAGAAGATTGTTTATTTTTATAGTTTTTTGTTTATTGAGTATAACTTTTAAAATTCAATTATATTTCATCTTGACCTTCCTATCCAAGAGAGGCATTTTTAATTTATTTTTTTTTTCTTTTTATATTTCCTTGGTTACTGAGACACTGATGTGTAAGAGAACAAACAAACAAACAAAAAAACAAACAACTATTAGTCAGATATTAGAATAGTAGGTATATAGACTTTTAATCCCAGTTGCAAATATGTGAAAGTTAAGCACTGAGTAAAATATATGTAGGTTTCCTAACACATAAGAAAGGCAAGACCTAATTTCTTTTATTGATTTACAACAGAATATCTAGTATGTTGGCCAAGAGCAGTCACCATATTACCTTAATTCTAATAAAAGGTTTTTAGAGAACCTCTTTGCAACCTCTTTGCTACAGAGGATGTTAGTATGGCTATACCTGTTATTTCAGCAGCAGGTTTTTGATAAATTCATCCCGTGTTGAAACAGTGAAAGGAGCTGCAGTCTGGGCTGTGCTTTTGAGTTTGACTTTTTAATCAACTTTCTGCTATTGCAATTATTAGTTAATGCAGTATCTCTGTCAACTGGAGTGAAAAGTCTTGTTCAGAATGAACACAATAAGACTTTTCATGCTAATGTTCATGTATGCCCCCCACTGTTTGTTAATTGCTCTTGAAAACTCAGTGTCGACATCTATTCCATTTCCAAGCACGCAGCACATTACTTATGCCTTTTGCATAAACTTCAATACAGCTGAATAATCTATTTTGTTTGTTTACTGGGTTCTGTTTGTTAAATATACAGTGTCTGTGAATTCTTCTTCACATAGTCAGCATATCCACTGAACAATGCTGTCAGGTGAGGATCTTCTAATCAAATTTATTGTGTCAGTGTTTGTTGCTATGGATAGAGAATTGCACTGGTTAGTTGAACCTAGGTATCCCAGAGAAGATTAGTATTTTTGAACTTAACTGAAATTTAAGGTACTCAGCATTTTTCAGATCCAAGCTCTCTATTTATGAGAAGATAATGAGAGTGCAGAATATTTCAGAGCAAAACTATCCGATATCAAGACATAAGTAGACAGAAGTCATGACATAGGGCACTGCTAACATCTGCTTTTTTTGACATATTGTAAACAGCATAAGGCATGTTATCAAAGCTCCTGACATTGTAATGTTCATCAAATCTCCCAGAATGTGGAGTTAGACAGTATATCAAATGCCAAGGTGACTGGCATCAACCACTGTCATGTTGGTACTGCAAGCCATCCTTCCTGGAGATAATGGCAGTAGAAGAAGCTACCATAGAGGCTACTGCTTTCATGCTGGAGCTGGAGTCCTAGAGTAAACAGCTAACAGGATTTAAGAGGATGGCCAACAACAGAGCTGATCAGATTGCCTTAGACCAATGTTAACAGAGCTTGTTTGTCCCAATTTGAATTCTTCTTATAGTTTTTTTTCAACACTAAGTGAAGGCTCGAGAAGAGCTTTGCAATATGGAAAAAGCCCACAAGCCTTGCCTTTTACATATAGGCTTAGCTTCCTTGACATATCAAATTACATAGAATGTGCCAAGCCTGGAAGCCTAAGATAATCTTTCTGTATGTATATTCTGTATGTATATCTGGACAGCTAACTAAAACTGGTTTGGAGGAGTGTTAGGCCAAAAAGACTGTCAAAATCAGTAAGTATGCCTTTGTTACACTTTTTAACTGAGTTCAGCTAAGCCTATCAGTTTGTTCCAGTCACTCCAGCCATCCTGTTGCAATAGGCATTTCAACGCTGCCTAGCAGCTGCATATGGAATCCCCATAGTCATAAATTCCAAATACCAGAAATAAATTAATTTAAAAGATTAAAAAATATGCAGATAGAACTAGGGACTCTGTTCAAATAATCATTAAGAAATATTTAATAAGTAATCTAATTTTCAATAAAAAGTATATATATTTCACTTACTATTGTGTTACTCTATCACTCTATTACTATATTTTAGATGTATTGACTTGTTAAATATTTTCTATATTCATAAACATTATTAATTACTCCTCAGAAGTATGTTATGGTTTCTTGTCATCAATATTTTGAGAGAAATTCTTAAGTGCTTTCAGTAAAGTGATTTTGGTCAGAAGTGTTTTCTACATAGGAAATAGAAAAACACTTCTGACTGAACACTGGGGAGTAAATAAATCTATGCAAAGTAAAGAATAGATGTTCAAAAAATCCTTGAAATCTAAATCATTGTGAAGACCTCTAGCAGAAAAAAAAAAAATGCCCTAAAGAAGATAATCTGAACTATTTCTCTACATTCTTTATCTTCATTCCTTCCTGTCCTCAGAGGACTCAGTTTTGACTTCACTGTTTATCACAGAAGAAAAGCCAGATAGAAAATTCCAGTAGAAGAATTATGAAAGAATTATGAATCCTGTAGTATGTAGATATTTCCTATTTCTTTCCTACTGTTCCCTGCACTATAGGAATTATATTAGTGATACATGGATTAAAGAAAATAAAAGAAATCTGTAATGATAAAAGCAATCACTTTTTCGGTTATGGTAAGAATAACTTGAGAATTACTGTATATTTTACGGTTTACACAAAGATTTTTTTCCCCACATAAGTTAAATCCAATTTATTTATTTATTTATTTACCTTAATGTAAAGTGCCAGAGCAAAAAGGGATACAAAATTAACAAGGGTCAAAGTAGAAATGAAAAGTAGAAAGAAAGTAGAAATGAAGAATGTGACTCTCTAGTTTTAGTTTTTCTTATTTATGAGAGCTGATTGTTTTCCATGATTATTTTTTAAAGTTCAATTACAAATATAAAATGCATGAACAGTTAAACGAGTAAAACCAGAACAAATGCCTTTTCCCTTTCAAGACAAATTTTCTGAGCTGAAAAATTATTTGTTTATTTATTAACCTCATGAATCCTTCATGCCTCTTAAGCAGCTTGAGTAAAAGCTCTTGAGGGAAACTTCACTGATAAATATCTAGTACATTGGCTTGATGTATTTTGGGGAAAAGGAAAACATTTAAAGTATCTTGGATGATGGAAAACAAGGTACACATATCTCCTATTTCCTTGGAGAAGTATGTATCATTATTAGAATGCAATAGTGAAAGATGGATAAGGAGCTGGCTCCAGGAGAGACAGTAAGAGGTGATAAGAAAAGGGAAAGTATGATGCTATAGGGTAGTCAGTAATCAGTTTTGGAACAGCTCTTGTTTAACATTGTCATCTTTATTGGCACTAGTAGAGGGATACTTCTCCTAAAAGTGTTCCCCCATGAAAAGTAAGTAAATAAATAAATAATACATTTTCTAGAGAAAAATGTGTCAGAATATCCAAAAGAAAATGACTAAAAAAAATAGCATGAAATTCACAACACAATTTTCCAGAATGTCAGAAACTCACTGAGATCTTTTGCTATGCACTGAGATGTTATCATCTAGAAGCCCCAAACAGCCTTTAGGAGCTATTAAACTAACTTTGGATGAACACATGGAGGTTGTCCAGTGAGAACATATAGTATCTACTCCATTCTCTAGGACTAAGAAGTAGGTAAGATATAATAAACAGATATTTATAATGTTTATATTCAAAATCAAACAAACACGAAAATAAAAATCAGAGAAAGATTTATGACTCTTTCTGTGATCATCTGTGATAGGTACGGAATCCAACTTCAAATGGTAGCTCTTAGTTTGGAATAAATATTATGTTCCTTCCATGCTCTATTCTAATGTTAAACATTAAGCAATATGCATGACAACTGCATGTCACTGTATATCATATTACTGGTCTGATTACCAGCTATATTTTCTTATAAAAGTCTTCTACCAGTAAGTAGGGGTATAAGAGCTGGTAATCAGAGCATCTTGTTAAAATCTAGTATCATAACTTTTGAGTTTTATCAAAAGTCAAATCTGGAATGACATTTTGCATGACTTTTATTTATTCAGAATTTGTCAATTGTGAATCAGACCCAGACATATTGATGTGTTTTACAATTGATCTAGCATTTTGATGAAATTCTTATTCAAGTGAAAGAAACAAATTAAACATGAAGTTGACACTGGTAATACCTCACAAAGGAATTTGTGGAAATTTCTTTATAGACTTCCTTATTCTTTAAGGCTTTCACCTTTGCAGATTTTAGTAAGAGCTCACATCTTAAGAGCATACAAAATAACCACTGTCATGTTATTTTCTATTAGCAACATTTTAAAATCATAGAATCATAGGATCATTAAGGTTGGAAAAGACCTTGATCATCTGGTCCAACCATCCCCCTATCACCAATATCCCCCACTAAACCATGTTCCTAAGCACCAGGTCCTACTTTTCCTTGAACACCTTCACGGATGGTGATGCCACCACCTCCCTGGGCAACTTGTTCCAATGCCTGACTACACTTTCTGAGAAGAAATTTCTAACCTTAATCTCCCCTGGCACAACTTGAGGTCATTCCCTCTAGTCCTATCACTAGTTATCTGCAAGAAGAGGGTGACCATCAGCTCCCCACATCTTCCTTTCAGGTAGTTGTAGAGAGCCAAAAGGTCTCCTTAGTTTCTTGTTTTTAGTTGTTTTTAATAGATTTCATCGCAATGAATGAGGGAATAAAAACAAATTTAATAAAAGCCTAGAAGTAGGTATAAACATGCATACTATAGGGCTGATGAGTTTTATTTACACAAAGTTAATTTAATCTTTTTCACTTTCAGGTAACACAGAAAAATTCTACCTGAGAAATAGAAAAAGAAATTAGAATTCAAAACATGTCTATTTCTGCAGTTTAAACATAGTCATTTTGTCTAATCATGTCTTATATGTTTGTTCTTTTTGATGTTATGAATTTTGTAATGAACAGAAAAAACTGACAGAGGTGCAAAATATTTAAGAACAGGGATTGTCAAACCTGTCATTCATGGTATGTCTTTTCAAACCTTTTCAATTCAAAAGCTCTAGTGTTGTTGGAAACCTGTGGAATTGAATTTTTCATCTTTAAATTCTAATGACAATCTCCCAAAGAAGGCAAACTTTTTTTTTTTTTTTTTAAACAAAATATGTCCCTTTAAATGCATTTTATAGCAATTTTGACATTTGTTTTTAAAAAGTACTGTACTAATTTAAATGCAAATTTTCTTAGCACTGTTTTTTTTTTTTTTTTTTTTTTTTTTTTAACTTAAATTGCAGTAGGCTTCTTATTTGGGGTGATCTATTTATTTCATTCTAATCGGTATGTTGAATTAAATCTGACTTCCATCAAATAATGTAATTAGAATAATGCATAGTTTATTATCAATGAACAAATCCATACCTGGTGACCTCAATTAAATCACAAGTGAAGAAGGTAAGTGGAGCTGCTTCATTCCTTACTTGTTTATTTATTATGTTATTTGCATAACAAGTGGTGGTATAAAGAATTTTAAAGGTATTTTTTCCAGATGGGACTAGAGATGGGAATAAATAACCCTTGCTAAAAGTAGCCTTAAATGCAGTAAAGAATTGCTTCCCAAAAGAAGACTGCTTTCTGAGCCAGTGGTCTGTCTAGCACCTAAGTGGTTAACACTCTATTTGCTCTATAGTGAGATCATCGTACGATATTTGTGAAAACTTCAGACAGGTAAAATCACCTGCATTTCTGTCTGCAATCAGGCAACTAGTTTAATTGGGCAATGACTGAGCCTTGCAGTATATCTTAATGAGCCTAACTGGTAGAAGAAATTTAACTCCCCAGGGAATAGAGGTAGAAAACAGACAGACAAAAATCCGTGTAAAATCTATGGAAGAAGAGACAAAAAGATAGAAGAAGGGCTCTGGAAGGGCTTGGTTTTGCTGTGTCCATCTCTTTGTATTCATTCTTTTGTTAGTCCTTCTCACCACTTTGTTTACCAACTATATGCCAATGGTATTATTGTCAATATCTTCCTTTCTATTTCTATCTAGTCCTCTGGATTTTTTTGTGTGCTTATTGTGCCTTTTGTCCCTGGTTGATCAGAATATGCAGAGTGTTCTAGTTTGAAAAGCTGTCCTGTCTAATTACAAATCTACTTTCACAGTATTCAGTGCAATGTAGAAAATAAAATAAAATAAAATAAAATAAAATAAAATAAAATAAAATAAAATAAAATAAAATAAAATAAAATAAAATAAAATAAAATAAAATAATCTGATCAAATTGGGTGCTTCTGAGAGCCAGAGTCTTCAGTATAGTTTGGACCACCTCACTAAAATTGTCTTCAGCTGTCATTGTTCTGTAACTGAAAGTCCTGGCAATAACTGAATTTTAATGATGGTTTGTTATGCTTTAGAATTTAAATGAGATGTTTGATAAAAGAGAGGAAACCTTCTGCATACCTACCTTATGTTCTTAATGCATTCCTCCTAGTTAAAAATAAATAAAAAAATACATTATTTTTTCACTGCTTGTTTTCTACAGAGACTTCCTTGCAAAGCTGCTAAAATAGCCCCCCAAGTTGTACAAAAGAATTTTCATACTAATTTCCCTCTGCTTCTGATAGAGCTTATCTTCTGTATTTACAGTTTCTGTTGCTTCTCTTGCTTCCTTAGCTTCCTAGACTGACAAGGATATTTGTTTCTGATAGTTTGAGTTAGTGTCAAAGAGTCTGACGACCGCAGCAAGCAGATTAGTGGGGCTATACTCATGTGGGCAGAGTTTTGGCACAGCATTTTACAAGATTTTTGCAGGTGAGTTGGTTTTCAATCCCCTGTATAAGACAGTTCCTTTGAATACAGTGTACCTAAGATTTTAACAATGCAATGAATTCTTTGCTTGTTTTCACTGGCCTAAAACTACCATTATTATTATTATTTATTATTATTATTATTATTATTATTATTTTCCGGATGTAAAGCCAACCTCTATACTTTGATCAGATATAGCTGTCTTCATATCAAAAGAGTACTGATGGTAGGGTGCTCAAACAATTTCCAAACACGTTAGGTGCACAAAGTTTTCAAACTCAAAATGAACCACTGAACCACACTGATTATGGGGAAAATAAAAGGTTAAGTATTTTTAGTACATTTGTTGTGCTTTACTTCTGTGCAGTGTGTGACACTACCTAGATATAAATGTTGTCTTACACAGATGTGCTAACAGAATGTCTTTTATTTAATTGTTTCTGGGGGACCAAGGGGAACTTGAAATGCTCTGTTTTAATTACAGATGTTTCTTTGTGTTGCTGACTGTGGGGATACATGTGTGTGGGCATATATGTGTGTAAGGTAAAGATCTAACTCATCAACAGAAGATTTTAGTAATGGTAATATTAACTGAAAAATATTATGGGATTACAAACTTGTAGAAGCCCAAGTGGCTGGAAAGCTGCCCAGCTGAAAGGGTCCTGGGAGTATTGGTCAATAGCCATCTGAATATGAGCCAGCAGTGTGCTCAGGTAACCAAGAAGGCCAACAGCATCCTGTCTTGTATCAGAAATACTGATACAAGTATTGATACAGTCCTGGTCAGCAGGACTAGGGAAGCGTTTGCCGCCCTGTACTCAGCTCTGGTGAGGCTGCACCTCAAATGCTGTGTTCTTGTGGCCCATCACCACAAGAAGGACATCAAAACACTGGAACGTGCCCAGAGAAGGGCAACAAAGCTGGTGAAGGGTTGAGAAAACAAATCTTATGAGGAACAAATGAGGGAGTAGGGGTTGTTTAGCCTGGAGAAAAGGAGTCTCGGGGTAGATCTTATCACTCTCTAACAGAAAGGAAGTTGTGGTGAGGTGGGGGTCAGCTTCTTCTCCCAAGCAACAGTTGATAAGACAAGAGGAAATGGCCTCAGTTGTGCCAGGAGGCTTAGGTTGGATATTAGGAAAAAAATTCTTCACTGAAAAGGTTGTGATGCATTGGAGCATGCTGTCCAGGGAAGTGGTGAAATCACCATCCCTGGAGGTATTTAAAAGACATGTAGATGTGGTGCTTAGGGACATGGGTTAGCAGTGCTAAGTTAGTGGTCAGACTTGTTGACCTTAGGGTTTTTTTGCAGCCTATGATTCTATGATTCTATGATTAGATAGTGTGGATAACCTATACATAGTATTCTGCTCCACCAGTTTATTTCACATTTATTTTCATGCTCAATATTCTAACTAGCACCTAGATAAATAAATGGAATGGAATGGAATAAAATATAAAATAAATATAAAATATAAAATAAAATAAAATAAAATTAAAATTAAAATAAAATAAAATAAAATAAAATAAAATAAAATAAAATAAAATAAATACTCAAAACAATATATAAAAGGTCTCTGAAGAGCACCATTGGAAACAAATAAGATACATATAAAGCATGTAGAGAAGGCGTGCCAGCAGCTAGTGCTTCCTACTGTAGGCTGAAGTAGTTTCAGTAGTGAGGAAATTTGTATTATAATGTTTCCAAAATGCACTACCTGTTCCATGATCACTAAGTTCACTGTATTCTGCATAGAGAAAGCTGCAGTTAGAAACCTGAATTCTATCTTACCTTCCTGATATCTCATGAATTATCTCTTGTTAACTTAATAAATATATCATTTCAGTTCTTTGTACAGGCTATCCTTTGAAAGACACATATGCTTTTGCTTACTTTTCATAAACAAGGAAATGAAACCATTAAAAGGGTAGGTTTAAAGAAGGTTTCACATAGGCATTTTGATATCTGAAAGGAGATTTTTTTCTTCTGATTTTAGTATCTCTTCACTGTCACAGGACATTTTCAATTTCCTATGCAAATAACATAATGTGTGAAATGAAAGTTAGAAAGAGTATAGAGGAAAACTAGGGATACCTAGCTGATGTCAATGCAAACTACCTGTAAGGGAACAGCAGAGTCCATACTGAGGAAAAAAAAAAAAGGCCACAGTAATCAGAGACTGACTTTAATACAGTGTTATAGCACAGACTAACAATGAGATTTTCTTCGTTCTCTTCTCAGCATTGACACTGATGATAAACTGTTACATTCACCAGGCATTTACCATATGTCTATGAAACCGAACCAAGAATAATTGGAAGAGGGACAAAAACAAGCAAACAAACCACCATTTATTGTGCTTGATCACACTTACCATCTTAGATCTAGAACAGAAATCACTAAAGGCTTCACATAGCTTGAAATGGCTTGCTGCTTTTGTACTACTGAACAAATTGTAGTATATACTTTAATGCTATAGAATTGTATAATATCCCAAGTTGGAAGGGACCCACATGGATCATCGAGTCCAACTCCTGGCTCCACACAGGTCTACCCAAAAATCAGAATTCAGACCATATGACTAAGAGCACAGTCCAAATGCTTAAACTCCAACAGGCTTGGTGCCGTGACTACATTCCTGTGGAGCCTGTATATTCCTTATATAGCACTACAATTCTAGTATACTTATCTGTATTCTAAATACTGCATGCTCTGTGTATCTCCTAAGCTCAGGCAGGCTGTGTTTTTCCCTCTTAATATTTCACTACCAACAGACCAACATAATAAATTAAGACACTTGCTCAGTCTAAACTTCCTCTCTATGCTGAAGAGACAGTTCAACATGATGGTATATCTGACACCTTCTCAAGGCAGTAGCTGAACAGATGGAAATGATATCTCTGGAGCCGAGTCCCTTGGATCCTCACCGCATTTCACCACTGATTAACACATTTCTTGGTTTTCACAAGCCTCAGGTAAAAACCCAGGCTGAGACTGAAGGTTTTGAACAACAACAACAAAAAAAGATGCTTGCTTGTGTCAGGCTTTCAAACTAATATATGATGGAGCTTAGTACAGGTAAGATATTTCTGACAAGCAACATTGCTTGCATTGCATACTTCTATGTGTGCAGGTATTAACTTAAACTCTGTTCAGTCCTGTGCTGGTATCTGTCAGCATCATGCTGATTATCCATCTTCTTGAACTATTGGTGTTTTTTTGAGGTATTTATGCAGGAAAACCAGAGCTGTCAGCCTCCTGACTTGAGGACAGCAATGTGCAGGCTACATGCTGCCAAATGGCAGGCTTTTACCAACTATATGATTGCCTGCACAGGACATAGCTAAGTGAATATGGGAACCAACATCTACTGTACTGTTGACAGAGGCTTTGATTGAAATCAGATGTGGTTTGAATCTATGTGGTGTGAATCCAAGCAGATTATTCTGTTTTCCAAGCCCAGTATAATGTTTTTATTTATTTATTATTATTTATTTATTTATTTATGTTATAGTTTTTCAGAAGGAGCAGGCTGGCTTATTCATTTTGGATCCCAGAAATGAACTGGAATGGTTGCTGTGGAATGACTGGAGAGGAACAAGCACAGAAGACATCAAGGAGTGAAATAACTTTATGTACAAAAATCATAAGAAAATAAACAGATCACAGGATCACACACAGAATCACAGAATAGTTTGGGTTGGTAAGGACCTTAAAGAATATATAATTCCAACCTCCCTGCCATGGGAAGAGACATCTTCTACTAGACCAGGTTGCTCAAAGCCCCATCCAACCTGGCCTTGAACACATCCAGGGATGGGGCATCCACAACCTCCCTGGACAACCTTTTTTCAGGTTGTCCTCACCACCTTCTGAGTAAAGAACTTATTTTAATATCTAATCCAAATCTACCGTCTTTCAGTTTAAAACCATTAACCCCAGTCCTACCACTATACTTTTTGATGAAGAGTCCCTCCCTAGCTTTCCTGTAGGTCTCCTTTGGGTATTGGAAAGCCAGTATAAGGTCTCCCCTGAGACTTCTTTTCTCCAGACTGAACAACCCCAACTCCTTCAGCCTGTCTTCATAGGAGAGGTACTCTAGCCTTTTGATCAACCTCATGGCCCTCTTCTGGACTCTTTCTAATAGGTCCACGTCCTTCTTATATCGCGGGCCTCAGAGATGAACACAGTACTTGAGGTGTGACCTCACCAGAGCTGAGTACAGAGTGATCATCACTTCCCTAGTCCTGCTGACCACACTATTCCTTATACAAGCCAGGATGCTGTTGGCATTCTTGGCCACCTGAGCATACTGCTGGCTTATACACACTGACTATCCACTAATACCCCTAGGTCCATTTCTGACCGGTAGCTTTTCAGCCACACTTCCCCCATCCTCTAGTGTTGCATGGGGTTCCTGTACCCCAAGTGCAGGACCCGGCACTTAGTCTTCTTGAACTGTGTACAGTTGTTCTCGGCCCATTGGTTGAGCCTGTCCAGATCCCTCTGCAGAATCTTCCTACACTTGAGCCGATCAACACTCTCTCCTAACTTGGTGTCATCTGCAAAACTTACTGAGGGTGTACTTGATCCCCTCTTCCAGATAGTTGATGAAGATATTGAATAGAACTGACCCCAATACTGAGCCCTTATGGACACCATTAGTGACCAGCCTCCAACTGGATTTAGCTCCATTTACCACACTTTTTGGGCCTGGCCACCCAGCCAGTTTTTACCCCAAAGAAGCATACACCCATCCAAGACTTCAGCATCCAGCTTCTTCAGGAGAATGCTGTGGGAAGTGATGTCAAAAGCCTTACTGAAGTCTAGGTAGATGACATCCACAACTTTTCCTTCATTCACCGAGCACATCACCTTGTTGTAGAAGGAGATCAGGTTCGTCAAATAGGACCTGCCTTTCATAAACCCATGTTGGCCTGATCACATGGTTGTCCTGTAATTTCTTTGTGATGGCACTCAAGATAAGCTCCATGAACTTCCCTGGCATTGAGGTCAAACTGAGAAGTTTGTAGTTCCCCAAATCCTCCATCCGGCCCTTCATGTAGATGAGCATAACATTTGCTAGCTGCCAGTTGACTGGAATCTGCCCTGATAGCCAGGACTACTGATAAATGACGGAAAGCGGCTTGGTGAGTGCTTGCGCCAGCTCCCTCAGTACCCTCGGGTGATAGAAGGGAACATCCTTTCATGGGTTGCTAATTGGATAAAGAGAACTGTTTTGAGATGATTTTCACAATGGTTGAAAATGAATAGTAGATTTCCATAGGGGTTTATGCTGGGACATATTGTTTGAAATTGATCTAAAAAGGGAAATGGGAAGTGAGGTGATGAGGCTTGCTGATAATGCTAAATTTATTCAGAATATTAAGTAAGAAATCTGAATAGGGAACACAGCATGCATTTTGTGAAACTGACTGACTGGTGATAAAAGGGCAAATGAGATTCACTTTTCACAAATGCAAAGTAATACTGGTTGGGAAAAATAATCTCTCTCTACATATACAGTGAAGATCTCTAAATTAGTTATTACTATTCAGGAAAGAGATCTTGGGAATCATTACATACTCGCTCCCTGAAAACATCAGGTCAGTGTTTAGCAGCAGTCAGAAAAGTAAATAAAGTCTTGTGAACAAGGAAAAGAACTGAGAACAAAGCAGAAAATACCACTATACTGCTGTATAAATCTATGTTTTCCTCACATCGTGAATACTATTTGCAGTTCTGATTATAATAATAAACTATTAGAAGTTGAAAATGTACGAAAAAGGTACAGGTACACTTTTGAATGCTTTGGACTAAGTAAGAAATGGATAATGACCAACAAGGCAGAGGGTCAATAGGAAAATGACAATTAATTCTTTCTTATAATACAGAAACTAAGTAGTGACAAATGAAATTGTAAGCTGATGAAAGTCAAAGAATAAGAAATATGCATACATTTTTCCCACATAAGGTGTAATTAAATTCTAGATAATCTGGATGATGAAATTACAGATGATTTTAAAATGTCATTTACTGCAGTTACTGCAGTCAATACTGCAGTTACTGAAATCTATGTAATAAATGTTCATTATGTGCTAACAAACACAAAAATAAAACCCAGGACTCAAAGCCCTTAAGCAGCACACTGCTGTTACCTCAGAGGAATTGTAAGAGTAAAGTGTCACAGAATTTCTGCTTTTATTTTTTTTTTGTATTCTTAGAGATGAGATATGTTGGTAGGTGGACCTTAGTCTGACCCAGCATAGCTGTATTCATGTTAAGGCTTAATCACCCAAACCTGTATCTCACAACACAAGAGCATAACAGATGATTAAATTAGTTTTCAGAGCAGAATTCAGCCTAAAGTAATCCAGTCTTTTAACAGAAACTAACCACTGAGCTCAAAAAGGATAAAATACTTTTATTATGTCCTCAGACTACAATGGACTGTGAAACTGCTGTAAAAATCATAGCTGTTCTTTCATGTGTAAAACTTTCCCTGTTAAGCACTATTCCAGCCTCTCTCTCCCTCTTTCTCCCACCCTTCCTCTGAAAAAAAAAAAAAAAAAAAAAAAAAGGAAATAGCATATGAACACACAGGATTATTTGGTAATAGTTCTGTAAATGCAATAAAGAAATTCTTGTTACAAAGAGAAACAGTAATATATATATATATTACTGTAGCAGTACAGTGAACATTGTATGCTGAATAGTGCTATTAAAAATATATGCAAGAGGCAAACAGAGATGTTCAGACCTTTCTAGGCTCAGGAACACATTGTTAAAGGTGAATTTGCTGCAGTACACTGCTCATTTATTCTTTGCAGCTGAGGAGGTTTTACATTGATGATGTATCCTGTGCTAGGACTGGGAAGAGAATGAATTTTCAGTTTAGGACTAGACAACAGTTTCAAAGATGAAAGGAGATAGAAAGCTCTGTGAATCCAAAGATGAAGAAACTGGACTTGAAGAATAAAACAGAGTTAGATGAGCTGAGAGAAATACTGGGTACAAGGTTTCTGAAAAAAAAATAAGAGCCACTGAAATATATATTTTTTGCTGAAAAGGCATTTAATACCCCACTATCACATTTATGTTAAACAAAAGCTTTTATTCATACATGTCCTTAAATACTGAAGGGTCCTCTCCAAACTCTTTCATGACAACAGAAGTACAACTTCTGTGTGTAACCTTTGAAATACCTTAGAAGTCTCCTTGCACTCTGGATAGCCTCCTGCCGTCCCTTCTCAACTTAGATCTAAATCTACACATCCCATGTTGTATATGCTGCCACTGTTTTGCAAAGATTATGCTAAATGCACATTTTAGGCACCTGAACCCCACCCTGCATGTTTTTTTCTATATGATGAAAACAGTTCTGGAATATCATAGAACTGCAGAATAGTTTGGATTGGAAGGGACCTTAAAGATCATCCAATTCCAACCCCCTTGCCAGTAACACCTTCCACTAGACAAGGTTGCTCCAACCTGACCTTGAACACTTCAAGGGATGTGGCCACATGGGGAATATGAAGGAGCTCCGTACACCTGCACTTGACTTGACTAAGCCAGTGTTCACACAGGCTAAACTTTCATCTGGAGTGAGTCTGTCATACAATATGCCTGACCATTTTGATAGTAGAAGAGTTTCACACATGTATATTTGTGTTTGGGCATTGACTTGAATGAGAAAACAGTACAGCTGGGAAAATCTTCAAACCTGTGAGCTGGTGTATCATGGGAGTTCCCAATGGTCTTGGAAAGTCTTGACTGCAGGGATATAAAGTATATGAAGGTATTTTCCTGGAGTTAAAGTGAGTTAAGCTCTCTTAGTTAAGTTACTAAGCTCTAGTAAACATAGCCAGAGGCATATAGGCGTATAAAATGCAATAACTTATTGAAAGGTCATTTTTCCCCAGTAACCTCTCGGAACCAAAACCTCTTTTTTTTTTTTTTTTTTTTTTTTTTTTTTTTTTTTTTTTTCCCCAGTACCAGACATATCTCCATAACATTTGCACAGTTTAATAGGGAATGTAGCTTCAGCAGATGATTTCTGGTTAGAAATCAGATGAGAAACCTAGGTCTTCCATCATCATGGTTTCATGCTTCATACAACTTCCCATATTTTAAACTTTTTTTTTAATATATATATTTTTTCATATTACAAAAATAAGTAAAATGTACATTGTAATTCAACATTATATTTTTAACCTGTGTTTATTAAAATTTTAATAAGATTCACTTGCACACTGTAGAGTAAGAAAGAAGATACTGAAAGAATTAATGAAATACGTAATTTACTAAGAGTTCTTGCAACTTTGAATTATGAATGTATAGTCATGATGGTCTTTTTACACTGAAGGTCTTTGATGATGGTGTTGGATTTATAGTCCTGTTATTTTTTATTTATTTTTTTATCATTTTGCAAACGGAACCCATAATACATATCTCATCTGGACCAGATATCTACATATCACAAGTGCACCACAGGAGTGGGAGAAATGTAGAAACGTATGGCAGGGTAATGTTCACTGAGGCATCAGCTGAATGATAGGAGCAAGCCTATATTGATCCTGCCTCCTCTGTTTGAAGAAAAGCTTGTGCCAGAGGGGAATCAAATTCAAATGGCTATCATGCTTGACAGCGTACTACTGTTTCATCTCTTATAAGAAAGTAGACTCTATAGTAAATAAACCATATATGTGTTTGTGTATATATTATATACATACGTCAAAGATTTTCCGATTAGATGCTCTTACTTAACAGCTACATAAAGTTACATCTCTTCAAACTTAATATATTCCTTCTTGATGATGACTTTTCTTGAGGGATGGATTTAATGACTTTATATATTGATATTTCAGCATAAACACAGTTATTGAAACACTTTTCTCTTTCTGTTCATCTTGGATGTGTCATTCATAATACTGCCAGGGAAATAAATTTATTAGAAATTTACTTTCTACTACTTTTATTTTTTCTTCTATTTTTACCTTCTATTTGCTTCTGTTTGTTGCACAATAAAGAATCATAGAATAATTAAGTTTGGGTGAATTTTTGGAGATCTGGTCCAATTTCCTTCTCATTGCAAGGCTAATTTCAAAGTTAGATCAGGTTGTTTGCAACTATTTGCTTTAATTCTGTCACATATCTCCAAGATTCTTACTCTTTCATCCCTATTTAGCCTAATCCTTTGCAGGCACAGGACTTTGTATTTGCTTTTTGTGAGCTTCATGATATTTCTGTCTACCCATTTGTTTGAACTATTGATGTCCTTCTGATTCATTTTCAAAGTCTTCATCCCAGTTTTACTGATCACGATAGATCAGTCAGCCTCCATTAAGTTCCCAGTAAGGTCACAATGCAAGTCTTCTTTCAAACTATTTCTGGACACTGAAAGAGAAGGAAGTGAATGGGAATAGCTGGCAATTAATGATCATATTGCATCTGAAGGCCATTTAGAAGTGGAGCTCCACTAGGGTTTATTTTGGTATCTATCCAATTTAATGTCATAGAATCATAGAATCATTTAGATCCGAAAAAGACCTCTAAGATCATCTAGTCCAACCTTTATAACCTTATTTCTTTATAAGGGGTCTGGAGAAGGAGGCAGAATGCACAACTGTCATGTTTGCTAAGGATATCAAACTGCGAAATGCAACTGATAATGCTCAAAGGCAGAACTTCCATCCAGAGGGCTCTAGACTGGCTACTGTAATGGATTGACAGGAACTTCATTAAAATCAGAAAGGGTTAATGCAATGTCCTGCACCTGGAAAGATGTAATCCCTTAGTAATGCGAAGTGGACAGTCTGACTGGCTGGGGAGCTACTCTGATGGGGGTCCTGGTAAGCAATATGCTGAACATGAGCCAGTTATGCCCTGCCAGCAAAAGTGACCAACAGCAACCTGGGAAAAGGGGTACAGTCAATATACCAAGGGAAGTTAATATTCCCCTTTACTCTGTAATTGTTAGACCACATTGAGAATCCAGTTCTGTGTCTTCCAATACAATAAGAGATCAATAAAATGAAGGAGCTTCAGTGACGGGTTCCAGAGCTGAAGGATTTGCTTTGTGAGAAGATCTGAAGAACTCGGTTTTGTGGCCTTGAGGACACCTAATGACAGCATCCCAATATGTGAGTGCCTTGCTCTGATAGGACAAGGGGGAATAGTTTTAAAATGAGAGGGTAAATTTAGACAGGATGTTAGGAGGAAAATCTTCACTTGGAGTGGTGTGAGGCACTGCAAAATGTTGCCCAGAGAAGTTGTGGATGCCCTACCCCTGGAGGTGTTCAAGACCAGGTTGGACAAAGTGCTGGGCAACCTGATCTAGCGAGCGGCATCCCTGTCCGTGGCGGGGGGGTGGAACTAAATGATCATTAAGGTCCCTTCCAACTCAAGGCATTCTATGAATATGTAAGAGAAGATTACTGAGAAAGCAGCTCTTGGCTCTTTAGTGAGGTGTGCAACAGAAGAAAGAGAGGCAATGGTGAAAAATTGAAACAAGAGATGTTCTAACAGGAGGGTGTGGTGGTGGGCAGATAAAATCACTGTCGGGACTGTCAAGCTCTAGAACAGGTGTTCAGAGAGGTTGTACAATCTCTGTCTTTGAAGTTCCTTGATACCCAACCAAATAAGACCTTAGTAACCTGGTGACTCTTACCAGGCTGTTGGTCACCTGAGGTCCTTCCAAACCTGGGTAATTCTGTTTCATCTCAAAGTTAGATCCAGTATACCAAAATTTTATATTTCAAGTTTACCAGTTTTGCACATGGTAAGAAGTCCCTAAAACTATCAATACTGTAGTATATTATCCTTTTTCAGTAATATAATTTAAATAAAAATTGTTGTTTGTTTGTTTGCTTAAATCTTTTAAAAATGAGTTGAATAACATTGGTGCTTAGGCTGCTATTTTGCTTGAGACCATTACCTGTCATGTTGCCAATATTGTGTCACTGTTTCCTTGTATTCCCTTCTTGTCTGCACTTTAAGTACAAACTTTCCAGATTAATAGCTGTGGTGGTTTTACTTGGGTGGGCAGCTGAGTTCCATCACAGCTGCTCTCTCACTCCCCCTCCTCAAAGATGGAGGGGGGGAATATGACACAAAGTGCTCAAGGTTTGAGATAAGGATTTAATGAAAGGGAAAAGAAAGATGGAAAAAAAAAATAAAATGGAAAAGAAAAAATAATAAAAAAGCAAAGTCTGAGCAGAAACACACAGAGAGAAAAGCAGTTACTCTCTACTTCCCATTAACAAGCTTCCACAATGAGAGCCATCCCTCTCCTTCCCCTTCCCCACCTTTTATTGCTGATTGTGACATCATATGGCATGGAATACCCCTTTGGTCGGGTTAGGTCAGCTACCCTGGTGATGTCCCTTCCCCATCTCTTGTCTACACCCACCTGCTGGCTCTTAGAGGGTTGAAGGGAGTACAGATGCTGTGCCAGTATTGCGCAGCAAGAGACATAACACGGATATGATACCAGTGCTGTTCTAGCTACAAGTGCAGAGCTCAGCACTGTGTGGGCTGCTGCAGGGAAAGTTAACTCCATCCCAGCCATACCCAGTACAACCTCTACCCCTTATTCCATAACATTTGTGTCATGCTCAGGTCCCACATACTTTAGGATATAGAAATCCTCATCATCACTGTTCCCTGTCCATTAAAAGATTTATAGGTCTGCACTTCTTTTCATTCTATAGGCCTCTCCACAAAACATTTGTAAGAACTGTTGATGATTTCAACTTCATCTGCCTAAGAGGTCACTCAAGGCAGGTGGAGTTCTATTTCTGGATGCCAGCACCAGCTTAGCTCAAGTCACCCCTGCACTTGCCCAGTTCTTTGCAAAGCAGACCTGTCATTGGTTCTGCAGTGTCCTCCTACAACACATAACTTAGATTACAGATTACTTTTCTCCCGAGTTAAATATTAAATCTCCTTGAGGCATGCACCTGGTATCCTCATCCTTTTGCATCACCCACCAGGTGTACACTGGTCCTTGGGCAAAGACAACCCCACAAGTGGGTCTCCCTTTTCCCACGGCAGGAGCAACACACACTACCTTCTCTATCCGTGTCCCTACACACACTATGGGGACTTTAGCTCCAACCACTGTGTGTAGGGGTTTTGCTTCAGCAGGACCAGGACAGCTGTCATACCCTCTGGTGTTAGCTAGCCAAGAGGCTTCTGGTAGATCTATGTACCAGTGTTTCCATATCCCAGCACCCAATGCTCATAACATGGTCTTTAACAGTACGTTGTACCTCTCAACCTTCCCAGAGGCTTGTGGGTGATAAGGGATGTGATACACTCACTCAATGCCATGGTTCTTGGCCCAGGATGTGCCAAGATTGTTTCAGAAGTGACTCCCATTGTCGGATTCAATTCTCTCTGGTGTACCACGATGCCACAGCACTTGCCTTTCCAAGCCCACAATAGTGTTTCGGGTGGTGACGTGGTTTACTGGATATGTTTCCAGCCACCCAGTAGTTGCTTCTACCATGGTATGTACCATTTGCCTTGGCGGGTTTGTGGGAGTGGTCCGATATAGGCAATCTGCCAGGCCTCACCATAGTTAAATCCAAGCCATCTCCCCCTATTCCATGGAGATTTTACAAAACCTCATGGCTCACTTGATCGCAGCACAGGTTTCACACTCTTGAGTGACATGTGTGATGGCCTCAATGGTCAGGTCCACTCCTTTAATATGAGCCCATCTGTATGTGGCATCCCTCCCCAGATATCGTCATGTTTCATGGGCCCATCAATGTACAAACAGCTCACCTTTGCATCCCCAGTCTAGGTCCACCTGAGCCACTTCAATTTTCAAAGCTCAATCCACCTCTTCATTATTCTGATGTTCTTTGGTGGCGTGGCTCTTGGGCATGTGAGCATCTACATGATGTTCTTTTACATCCAGGTTTTCTACCTGGGCAGCAATATCTTGCCACAGGGTAGCAGCCCAGATAGGTTTACCTCTGTGCTGCCATTTGCTCCATTTCCATTGCTGCTGCTACCTCCACAGGGCATTTGCCACCATCCCTGAGTCAGTATAAAGATACAGTACTGGCTTTTTTTCTCTTTCAGCAATTTTTGTATTTTCAGCAATGGTGTAATTGCCTAAAGTAACTAGGAAAATAACACTAATATTCACATTTTAAAGAAGATGTACAGTATTGAAGAGTCTTTCAGGGTGAGGTGTTGTCGTGGTTTAACCCGGCTGGCAGCTAAACACCACGCAGCCGTTCGCTCACCCTCCCCCCTCCCTCTCTGGGACGGGGGAGAGAAATGGAAAGTGAAGCCCGTGAGTTGAGATAAAGACAGTTTAATAAGACAGGAAAATAATAATAATAATAATAATAATAATAATAATAATAATAATAATAATAATAATAATAATAATAATAATAATAATAATACAATGATGATAATAGTACTACTACTAATAATATGTACAAACAAGTGATGCACAATGCAATTGCTCACCACCCGCTGACCGATGCCCAGCTTAACCCCGAGCAGTCCGGCCCCCTTCCCCCGGCTAGCCACCCCTATATATTGTTTAGCATGACGTCAGATGGTATGGAATACCCCTTTGGCTAGTTCGGGTCACCTGTCCTGGGTCTGTCCCCTCCCAGCTCTTACTGCACCCCCAGCCTGCCTGTTGGCAGGACAGAGCAAAAGTCTGAGGTGTCCTTGGCTTGGTATAAGCACTGCTCTGCAACAATTAAAACATCGGGGTGTTATCAGCACTCTTCTCATCCTAAGCCAAAACACAGCATTCCACCAGCTACTAGGAAGAAAATTAATTCTGTTCTAACTAAAACCAGGACAGGTGTAGCTGCATTACTTGAGCGTTCCCTAGGCTTCCAACCTTAGATGCTATTGCACTGGGGGAACCTGGTGTGCGAGCTCTAAGGAAGAGAACAGAGTGTAGAGTGGAGTGGAGACACCATGGCTAGGCTTTGTGACCAGGTGGGGACTTGATTGCTTTTGTGCACACTGAGACCAATAAGCTCCATTTCTGCTACCCTGAGCCAATGACCAGTAATGTTTTTGACAAAATGTTGTTCTCTAGTGTACTTTTTACTCGTTATAATATCGTTATAGTACCAAAACACACCTCCATCCCAAAAGCGACTCACCTCCAAGGTGTGACCACCCCTTACTGAGCACACGCTATGAATTTATCGGAGCCTATTCCTTTAAAAAGAGACAGGAAAACTTTTCACCAATCATAAATAAGATATGCTTGACTAGAATCACTCAAGCTCCACCTAAAAGATAGAAAATAATATAAATTGGCCTAAGAGACAGAAGATGTCAGGGAAGATACCATTACAAGGGAATACACTATCCTGAGGACCTCCTGACTTCTGGGGTCGGTTGACAGGCTGAGCCTCTCTTTTCCCCCCATTGGGATGCCTTTGGGTGAGATTTGAACACTTGGTTATACTGTGTGTCTCCATGGAAACTTAGAAATCTCTAGAGTCTTCGTGCCTTTTAACATGTTAATTTCCAGGCTGTGCACCTGTGTATTTCATGCATGCAACTAACACTACACACTTACTCCACGTTGTGTCGATTGCATGGTGGGTAGTGGGGATTTTCCCTTTGAACATCCAAGGTAACACAGGTAGCTGTGGGGCCAAGAGAAGTTGTGATTCTGTATCAACAACTTCTGAAGCTGTTTGAACAGCACCCCGCCCCCATATGCTGTTAGTATCTCCTTTTCAGTTAGGGTGTTGGCTTCTGATCCTCGATAGCCCCACCTCCAGAACCCCAAAGGTCGAACTTGAGTTTCTGCTGGGGTTTTCTGACAGAGGCTCTAGATGAAGTCATGCTCCCTAGCTGCAGTGTAAAGTACGTTTTGCACAGTTGGTCTGGTATGGACAAGCCCAAGCGTTATTGCACACGCTATTTCTTGTTTGATTTGTTCAAAAGCCTGTTGTTGCTTGGGGCCCAACTCAAAATAATCCCTCTATTGAGTCACTCGATATAGAGGACCCACAAGCTGACTATAGCCTGGAACATGCATTCTCCGGAATCCCACAAGGCCTAGGAAAACTTGTATTTCTTTATTGCTAGTTGGCGGAGACAGCAGGTTTTTTGTTGATCACATCCACTGGAATGTGGCGACATCCATTCTGCCATTTTACCCGCAAGAACTGGATTTCCTGTGTGGATTCCTTGACCTTACTCTGTTTAATAGCAAAACCAGCTTTCACAAGAATTTGGATTATTTTCTTCCCTTTTTCAAAAACTTCTGCTGTGTTACCCCACACGATGATGTCCTTGATGTACTGCAGAAGTTCAGGAGTGCCCCCCTGTTCCAGTGTTGTCTGGATTAGTCCATAGCAAATGGTAGAGCTGTGTTTCCACCCCTGGGGCAGTCAATTCCAGGTGTACTGAATGCCCCGCCAAATGAAAGCAAACCGTGGCCTGCATGCTGCTGCCAGAGGAGAAAATTCATTAGCAATTTCAGTTGTGGCATACCACTTGACTGCCTTTGACTCTAGTTCATATTAAAATTCTAGCATGTCCAGCACTGCAGAACTCAATGGTGGCGTGACTTCATTCAGGCCCCGATAGTCCCCTGTTAGCCTCCACCTTCCATCAGACTTTCGCAATAGCATACCTAGCAAATACAGATCCTCTTTCCAGTGCTAGTGTTCTCAGGCAGTTCTATTAAAGAAAAAAAAAAATAAAAATAGCTGAAATAAAACCTCTTCAGTATAGTTGGAATAAAGTTCTAATTCAGAACAGCAGTTTGTGTGTTTGAATTAGATTAAAGGCATCCCAAGGGATGCTGACAAAGCATAATGCAAAAATAATGTTTTATCATGACACAAATAGTTATACGTGTATTAGTCTCAAGTCCACTAATGTTGAGCCATTGTAAAGCTCAGCTTATGGCAAGAGATTGATTGAGGGAACTTACAAAGTACAAGCAAAGCTTCCCACCAGTTTATAGCAGGCAGCAAAAAGCATCTAATTCAGAATTTTGTCTTTTATATACTAAATCTTATAGCTACCACTGTCTCCTTGAAGACTCTGAGGATTCCGAGGGGGAATATGAAGAAATCAGCAAAGAGCTTAAGTAGGTCACCTAAATTTTGGTATAAGTAGTGAATTTTTTGGCTCAAATCTAATCTAACGGAAGTAAGAACCTACTCTATAATTAGAAGGTATGATCCCATCTTTGGGTATATCAGCTGCAGGTGTGCTACCGATTCTAGTGTCGTTATAACTGCAGAGTAGTGTTAAAGAAAACAGAACAGTGGTGTAAATATAATGTAGGAATAGCAGTAATCATTACTGCTGCACAAAACAAAACAGGTCACCTAAACTAGGCATTGCTCACATCTGTATATATATTTTTTGTGACACTTGTTTGTCACTATTTTTTTTTTTGGTGGTTCATACAAATATCATTTTTTTCCACTGCCAGCTCTCTGCCATCTAACAGCAGATTTAACAGCTCTAGAGGTCACCATCTTATTTGGGTCAGAAATTACGGATGCAGTGTTGATTATTACATTACTTTAATTTCCTTATTTACATATCTGTGACCTATTTTTTTTTTCTGAACAGATGTGGTAACAGACTGCATATGGGCAAGTGATTTTTGAACAGAAACCTCAGGTGAGGTATTGTTGGCCTTTCACAAGACAGAAGCTGTTGCTAGTCTAACTAAACTATTTTTTTCCCTGCTATTTTACTGTGCTCTTTTCCACAATGTCCTCTCTAATTCACTGTAGTTCCCATTTGTCAAATCCCTCAGGCAGAATGGTCTGAGAAAAGGGATGAACCTCCTCCTGACTGTCAGTGCAACAGCTGTAAGCAAATAAAGGAGGGTGTAGCCTGAAAAAAAAGGAACCTTTGCCTTGTGGAATATTGAATAATGCTATAGATAAATAAATAAATAAAACTTTGTATTTAAATAACACATACAGTGGACCAAATGTTTACTTTTTATTTCTGTCTGCTAGTCTCCAAGTATGTAACTTTCATGTGTAAAGTACAGTTGCTGCTGTGGCTACAATGAAGAGCATGCATTTGCCCATGCATTTGTGTTTAAAATACATGGGCTGTGCATTGTTATTGGTGCAATGCATCAACTGCCCGAAAAGCTAAGAGAATGCTTGTTCTATGCTGAGTCAAATTAGAGCTACTTCTGGGTGGCCTCCACAATATTGTCATAATTGGTGAGACTACATGGAAACATGAGGATTCCCTATTGTGTTGGGTAATATTGCCCTATTGTGTAGCTGCATTTCCTCTTTTCTCTCTCTAGAGGGTAACTCTTGTCTTGTGGCTGAAAATTGTTATGGTGTTGTATTTGTATGGCACTTAGGAGAAAAGTATCACTGAGAGAGGTGTAAAGGAAGATAAATGAGCCTTTGAAGAGAAGAAATGCTCGAAATCGGTACTGCTGATATTGGGGAGTAAAAATTCTTTGCAAGTTGGAGGACGGTTCAGCAAAGACCTCTTGTCTTCTTCATAACATTCATAAATTCTAAACATTACATTTAAACAGTGATTTATCTTTTTTTTTTTTTTTTTTTTTTTTCTGTGGTGATACTTCTTTTACATCCATTTGTGAACTCTTTTGACTTTGGTGATTTTATCTAGAAGAAGAAGAAAAAAAAAAAAAAAAACACAACACTAAAACCCCACCCCTTTATTTTCTTTCTCTTTCTGGAAGCCTATTATTTGAAAAGAATGGAAACTATAAGATTTCTCTTTAATAAAAACAAAATAAAAGAGTTTATTCATTTATTTATTTTTGAACATTACTTATGTTGAAGTTCAGGAATTCAGCTGCACTCTCAGAATAGAGACCACTTTTTCTAAATTCTCCATGGCATTTCTCTCTGTATTAAGCCATCCCAACTAGCTGTGATAGGCTGGACAATATCAGGACTTTCCAGGTCACCCTTACTTTAAAGATAACTATTTTTAGGTTGACTGGACAAAGACTAGACATATGGGTAGCATCAGATTTATACCCTGTAAAGAGCAGAGTGGAACTTATATAGGCTGAAAGAGCCCTGGGGGTTTGGAGTGGTCAAGAGAATGAGAGCAGATATAATATGCTGATAGACCTCAATATATATACATTTTAAAGTACAAATACTGATTTTGTGTCTACAATTAGCTGTTAACACCTTCATTTCTCTGTGGGGAAAAAGAAAAAAAAAAAAATATTTAAACACGACTGAAGAATACAGTCAAGTTTTCAATTTAAGTTCCTTAAAATGTTTTTCACTCTGGAGCAAAGTTTTCTGTGTTCTGCTGCATTCTGCCTTGCCTCCAATTACAAGTGGCTTTGCTGCCCTCTCTTTAGAGGGACTTCAGAACGTACATAGAGATGCTGCAGGGTTTTGCCAGGCATGAACCTCTGCTCTCTCTTGCCTGCAGAGCAACCTAGTAGTCAAACCTTTGAGCTTCCTGTTGAGAAAAGGTCCTTAAGCTCCTTCTCAGAAGTTCTCACTGACCTCAGGCTGTTCACTGGATCAGGTTGTTCAAAAACCTATTGCACATGAGTGTTTCCAAAAATTATTCATCTGTCAGAGGAAAAAAAAATAAATAAAAAAGTTTTTTTCCTAGGAAGTTTTTTTTTTTTTTTTTTGTCATAAACTATTAGTTATTAATAAGGAAATTCACTTTGCAATTACTGTCAGCTAGGCAATGACATCCCTAATTATCAACCTTATGGCATTTCATCATTTTGTGCAAGGGTGTTTGTGTTGTCTACATTTCATTTTCCCATTGTAACTGCAGGAAATCTGAAAGTAAGCAAAAGTTAAAATGTAAATGCCATGGTCTTCGCTGTAATATTAAATGTTCCCCATGGTTTTACGATTACCCTTTACAGAATCTGTTGATGCATTTTGGCAAGCACAATATTAAAAATTTGCTTGGCAAAAATCCCCTTAGCAGAACCTGACAGACAGTAAGGTCAATAAAGTTTTAATCAACTAAGGAGAAAATACTCTTCTACCAGATGGGTACCATAGAACAATACTTGCATGAAATATTTATGATTCACTTTAGAATCTCAAAGTCTGAAACATAAATAAAGGTTGGTGATTATTTCTGAAGTAAAATGTGTTCATCCTTACAATTTCTAAGGATTAAATTGCTGTGAAATGAATGCTAGTCTTGTTACTGAAAGGATACAATTCTAGTATTCAACTGAACACCAGTTTTGTCACTGAACTTCCCTGTATTTCATAACCTAGCATCACTTTTAAGAAATCATAATTGCATATATCATTTTAAGTGTGATGATATTTCAAGTATCCCTGCCTCTTTATATCGTAATTTTGTTTGGATAATATGTATTTATACATATATTTATATAACTATAATATAGTTATTGTTGGTAAAGGCATCATGCTGTAATTAATTTTTTTGTTCTAACAGAAGTTTTCCTTGTAAGGTTTATTCAGCACTCAGTGACACTCTAAAACTAAAAGTGATGTATATTTCATTATGTAGACTGGGTATTATACTCAAGTGATTCAGGACATCTGAAAGGAAGAGAATTCTTGGTATAGATAAATTTTCCCCCTGAGCCCTGAACCTTACTCCTTCTCAGACTCAGACCTACAGGGGAGGAAGAATTGGAAAATGCTTTTTTTTGGGGGGGGGGATGAATGGCTTCCTTATGTGTTCCCAGTCCACTGCTGCTGTTTACCTTTCTGTTCTGTTATGTGGTCTTGTCACAAGAACTAGAATATTGAAATGGATTGGCTGAAACTTTTGTCTTTCAAGAGGAAGAGTAAATGAATACCTGCCCAGATTGAGCCAAATAAGACCAGTGGCCATGACTGTATTCTGATTCTGCACGAGAGTAACTTTAAAAAAAATCAAGTTGTCTAGAAGATATGCCAGTCACTTTATACCTAAGCAAAGCCTGAATCTATTCAGAATTAATTTCTGTTACCATTTTAACACTTGCTAATTAACAATTAATGCTGCCATTAATTAACACCTACAGCAAGCTTCTTAGCCATCATACTGCGAGTTCGAAAGCACTGAAACATGATTTGTGGTTTTGAATTCATTAGGAACTCTGAATAATTCATCTTGTTTTCAAGAAACTGCTATGGTTTGCACAGAGAAACCTAAATTGAAGGTGTATAATGAATAGAATTATCAACTATATTAGCATATTTAAAATCCAAAATACATTGTTTTAATTCTGATATTAAAGATGACTAAAATATTTGACGAGATGTTTCTAGCTGTTTTGCTGCTTTCTTAATTTGTGAATTTAGTAATGACACTGGACTTTTTATGTAGACAATGTGGATGAGTGTGCAAAATGTAAAAAACAAAACAAAACTATTTTGGCATCAAATTAGTATAAAATTAATAAAGAGTATATATAAATTGTTACTTTTTGTTAACTTTAGTGAGACTACTACACTTACAGTAACAGAAGATTAATTGTCTAGATTTTCCATTAAAACATTTGAAATTATTATGAGTTATGGCTAAGTTGTCTCTATTGAATAGGAGTGGCTAATAGAAGTGGATAAAATTCCTGTATCGTTTGTATTAAACTAGCAATTTATTTTAAAAAAAAAATTGTCAGGTGCTGAGTATTTTGCATAAAATTCACATAATCTATTATGTTACTTAAAAAAAAAAAAAAAAAAAAAAAAAGGCTTTCCATCTAATTGTTTCTTTTTTTTTTTTTACCCTTATTTTAGCTTTAAAATTCTGGAAGGAGCAGTTTTGGTGGAAGTGTTTTACTTTCTTTTTCAAAACATTGAGGTATAGATTTAGTGTATTTCTAATGAGCATGTGATTTTTCTACTGTCCATTCCATAGTTCCATGTAAAATGATTGGCACTGTCACTGTGTCCTATTGTTCATTCAGACTAAATGCAAATACACCTGAGTAAACTTAATTGCATTTTTTTTCCTATCATGTCTTTAATTTTTTCACAGGCAATTTCAGTTGACGTGTTTGGGGAAAGCCAAAATATCTTTATCTTTTATGTAGCATGCATATTTATTGCTGCCTACTACTGGATTGAGTCCACACAGTATATGAGTATACTGATGGAAGATAGTAAAGTGCTAGTTGTAGTTTTGTTGGCGTGAGGTTTACAAGTAAGCAGATCTTAGTTCTGACCATACTTACTGTGATCAGGATGTTTCTAGTGGCTGTAATAAAACTGTATTATGGCAACCAGTCTGATATAGTTGCATACTCTGTAAGCTCAGTACCATCCTATAAAGCAAATTTGCAGTTCAGTACTTGTTACAGCTTTGTACTTCCCATGTCTGTTTCCTCTGTTCTTCCTAAAATGTATTATGAGAGTCAGTTTCTTCATATGTGAGTTGCTCAACCCTGGCAGTCCTTGTTGGTGCCATTATATCTAATGGATGTCAAAGGAAGAAGCTCGCTGTGTCTGTATCTTGACAGAGCTAGGCACCTGCTCCCTCTTTTCTAGTTGAGCTTATTTCATGTTATTAAACTGTCTTATATGGTTATGGAATCCTTCATGAATCAGTCGTCTCTGTTATAAAAGCAGTGGTTGCAGATCAAAGGTAGTCATGACAATCAACTCATTCATAGCATGTAGATTTGAAGGTTTTGGTTGTAGTAATGGAGACTTGCAGCATGGTTAGAAACCTGCAGCTTTCCTGCATAGTGAGGTCCATAAAAAAATTATAGTTCTAATTCACTGTTTTCTACAGTGAATGGAAGCTGAAGAGAGCAGATGGGTTTCACATAGCTCCATGGGATTTTGCCCTCGCTGAGTAGCAGCATTCCTCTCTTCAACTTTGTCTCAGTGATTTATTAAAACAATGAAAATATTCAGTAACAAGGGAGACTGATTGAGACTGAACCTTCACCAGAGTCAAAATCATACGGTAATAATATATTTCGTAGACACTGAGATTAATACAAAGCCTAATTTGTCACTCAAGATTTCTTTTTTCAAGCACAGCAGTGTCATGGGTTGAGCAGACAGTTCCACATATATTTAATCTGAATTAGTATCTCTTTCCTTATGAACACTTGTCTGATTATTTAGGATTTTTACTTAAAAAATATATATACAGAAAAATAGTTCTCAGGAGACAGATTTACCTTGCTTATTTTCTGTCTTCCTTCAGGTTGTTTCTCTGAAAGTTATTCAGAATCTATCATTTTTAATCGCTTAAAAAAAAAATAATAAAAAAAAAGCTAAATTAGGAAAAAGTTATCCTTCCAATATTCTTAAAGTGCATCTAAATGTAACCTTTTCATATACTGTTGAAAAACTACTGTTTGAACATGAAAATAGAACCTGTTTTGAAGAATGGTTAGGCATTTTTCAGCTAAGCTTTTGTAATGTTTCACCCTGATGGACAACTAAACTCCACCACACTGCTTTCAATCCCCCTCCTCAAAGGAAGAGGGAAAGAAAATATGATGGAAAAGAGGAGCTCAAGGGTATAAGGACAGGGAGATCACTCACCTTTTACTGTCATGGGCAAAACAGACCCAGTGTAGAGCAATTAATATAATTTATTGCCTATCACTAACAGACTTTAACAGTGAGAAACTGAAAGCAAAATAAAAAAAAAAATCTTCCCCTCATCCTCCCACTTCTACCTTCTTCCCCTGTGTGGCAAAGGGGACTGGGGATTGCGGTCAGTCCATAACACTTCTTCGCTTCTGCTCCTTCTTTCTCACTCTCTTCCCTTGTTCCAGTGTGGGGTACTTCCCACAGGACAACATTCTTCCCGAATTGATCCTATATGGGCTTCCCAAAGAACTTCAAGAACTGCTCCAATAATGGGTCTGTACCATGAGGTCAATACTTTGGGAACACACTACTCCAAAATGGGTCCCCCATGTGTGGCAGACCCCCTGCTCCTGCATGGGCTCCTCTCCATAGGCTGCAGCTCCAGCCTGAGGGCTTCTCCTGTAGGTGCTCTCCATGGGCTGCAGCCTCCTCCAGGCCACATCCACCTGCTCCACCAGGGGCGCCTCCACAGGGTGCAGCGTGGAGATCTGCTCCATGTGGGACCCATAGGCTGCAGGCAGACAGCCTGCTCCTCCAGGGGCCTCTCCACAGGCCGCAGGGGAACTGCTGCTGCATACCTGCCCTCCTGCACTGAACTGGGGGTCTGGGGCTTGACTGCAGTTAGCTGTCAAAAGTAGTTACTCTTCTTTCCCACAGGTGATAGAACTGTGTTTCCCTGCTTCTTGAACCTTCTTTACCTACTACAGGAATGTTTACTGCACACCAGAATTAGGTGATGGGTTATTTTCAGATATTTGCTGTTTGTGGCACTGCATGATTTTACAAAGCTTTCACTAATAATACTGTTAGATTTCTATTTTGAAAATTATCAATTATTTTTAATTTCCCATTAAACATGGAATTCTAATGCTTTGAATGGTGTTTTTTGTTTGTTTGTTTGTTTGTTTGTTTTCCTGGTTTAAACCTTTAAATATTCTTTATCCCCCCCCCACCACCACCACCACTTAATTATATACAATCAGTTGTCTGCTCGTTACAGATTTTCAGTAAGCCATGGTACGAATCTTGACTCCACTGGTACTAAGTGAAGAAAAAGGATTTGACAAGTCTAGATATGAAATGAATGGTGACTTTCCTCTGAAAATATGTCAAATTAAAGCAGGTGAGGTGAGGAAAACAGCTACAGTATGTCAACTTTTACAGGCTTTGATTTATTTTTAATGATGCAGTGCACTTTAGGAAGCCTGAAGATTTGCTCATTCACAGCCCAGGTCTCATGGTGTGCTGTATTGTTCAGGTACTTCTTCTAAGTTGGGTGCAAGATGGTGTCATGACCTAGAACTCCTGTAAATAGCAATTACCTCTTTGGAAAAAGAATGATTATAGTTTAGTTGAATGTCAGCAAACTATTCACTACTCTCTCTTCCTCCCTTCTGAAACTTATTTATATTCCTTAACCACACATCCTTCCAAAGTTTTTCTATGGCCAATTCTCTTGATGTTTTATTTATTTATTTATGTCTGATGGGTCACATAGAAAAATGTGAAAATATAAGACATTAGTAACTTTTATATAAAAAATGGATACTTTCATGTTCAAGCTAAAAACTGGTGCTTGCAAAAGAAAAAAATAAATGTTTAAATACTTAATCAGAAGGATTTCATTAAAAAAAAATAAATATGATGGAACCAAAAAAAAAAAAAAAAAACAGTGATTCATATGTACTTCCTATTGACCAAATGAAAATCTTGGTATTCAGGTATTTAGGTATCGAAAATGAGAGCACAGATAATTCAGCCAGGAAATACATGGATTTTTATTTTTTTGGGTGGAGAAAATAAATATAATAAAACTCATCCATTTCAATGTCATGAAATAATTTATTACCAGAAATGTAAATTGGACAAGAATCTGGCTTAAGAACAGATTACTTTTAGTTACACCAAAAGGAAAAAGAAATAGGAAAAACATTCTTCAGGATCTCCAAAAATAAAATATCTCAATACTGATATTTTGAAACATTCTAATTAATGACCTCAACAAAAAATTAGAGTGTTCCAGTGAAATTTGCAGAAGATCATACTACAGAAAGCCTTAGTATTAAGAATAAACTAAGTGACCTTGAGAATTTCAGTAATGAATCGAGTATTCCTAGTTCAGGACTTTTCATTTAAAGCCAAAACTAATATTTCTGTTGTAAAGTGAGAGATCAAAGTAGAAAAAGGAGAACCCAGTATCCCCATTGACAATGATTAAGCAGTGATCAGAATACCTCCCTGAATACTTAGATTTTTATGTGGTCATTAGGGATTAATATGAATCACCATTGGTGAGACCTCATTGGAGGTCTAAGTAAGGTAATGATATTCAGGATTCTGTTACTAATGCCAAATAAAAATAAATAAATAAAAATAATCTGCAACAGGAACCAGAAAGCTTTCAGGAGAGCAGTGATTCCGTGTGATTTGTGTTCACCTTCCCTGCAGCAGGGACACACGTCATAGAGCCAAGGTAGAGATTGACAGAAGGGGAGACAGAATCTCACTTACAATACAATTAAGTTTATTATTATTGTTGTTTTTGTTGTTTTCTCATTATCTAAAGAGATATAGTACTGCCTGGGAGTTACAAAATCAAATCAAGCAACTTGTGAAATTCCTGTAATCTCACACCTGATAGGCATGATGGTGTACCCCAGTCTGAGGATCTCATTGCCAGGCTCCGATGGGAATACGTGTAAGTAGCTAAGAGGTAAATTGAAAAATAACTGGTATGAATTAGCATGACTGTCAGGAGTGTAAGGCAGAAGGATGTGTTGGGGTGCCATGTGTAGCATCAAATCATCACAGGAATGGGCTAGGGGAAGTACATCAGTCCACACCTCAGATGCAATAGTAAGAAAATTGCTGGGAAGTACCTAAAATAGGAGACGTACATGGAAGAGACTGAAAAAAAAATAAAAAAATAAAAGTGAATAAATGCATGTAGGCTAGGAAAGACAGAAAGCATGCATCTCTCCATTCAAGACTTTTAGTTAGAAATCTTTAGAAATGCTAGTTAAATGAATTGTTCAGTGAAATGATTATTGGACAACAGAAATTCCTGTGGAGTCAGGCACTTCTAACTGCTTTAAACAAGTAGCTTAAGATCTGTGCACAAATTAAATTATTCGGTATCTGAAAAAATGAACACATTATGACAAATAGTATTAGTGAGATATGATAGCTGCAACACAGCCATTCTCTAGATAACATAGTAAGGATTATCACGTTTCATTCAAAGCAGTATACATGTCATGGTATATAAGAAGCTTAAATAATCACAGTATAGAAAGCGAGAGTAAAAACAGCTGCACAGTTAGTGTTACATGAACATCTCTGAGATCATTTTTCTCTACTGAAACCATTTCTGATCTTATTTTAGTGCTGTTTTCTTATGTGTTCCTGTCTAAAAAGATCTTGTGTTTGAAGATATATGAAGATTTGATGTCTTGAATAGAGAAACATAACTTACTTAAGCAGAAGAAACTGTATACCTTAAGGAGCAAAGAACTTACACTGGAGAGCATCTTAATTGTGGGTAAGTCATAGCCAATGTATCTTAATTAAGGTCTTTTATCCACCTCTCAGCTGTGATTTGCAATAAGGAAGAAAATACATCACTTGGGCAAGTGAGCTGTTTAACTCTACGCTTCAGCATAAGCTACTATTCTCAGTAACTGCAGCATGGAGCAGAGCTAACTTTGTAATACATATTACTGACTCTTCTCTATCATCAAACTGAAGAACAAATGCAGATTCAGTGAAGCTACTGATAAAAACCAACCAAATGCACAAACAAAACACACATATCTTTTAAAGAGAAAATTAAAATAATCAACAAAATCTCTTTTTAGAGTTGAGGAGGAAGGAGATGCTGCTTACCAAAACAGTGAGTCAAATCATTGATAATTGCATCAGAAAGGAGAAGAAGGTTATTTGAAGTGTGGATCTTTACTTCAGAGCAACCTAGATCTTATCATAGAATCATAGAATGATTCAGGTTGGAAGGGACCTTAAAGATCATCTAGTTCCAACCCCCCTGCCATAGGCAAGGAGGCCACCCACTAAGTCAGGTTTCCAGTCAGGTTTCCCTGACTTTTTGTTGTTGTTGTTGTTGTTGTTCTTTCTTATTTCTTTGTTTTTAACTTTTTCATGATTATGTATCTTTTAAAGAGAGGAGTGACTGGGTAAACTGTATCACTTGTGAACAGAGGGGACTTGTCCTTCTGTATTGAGCAGTCAAGTAGGATGAAAAAACTTTGAGATGTAGCAAGTAGGAAATTCACAACATGGAGCTGCAAGCTTGCAGCTCAAGCAGAGGAACTGACAGCAGAATGGAGCAGTAAACCTTAGAGCTAATGAAAAGGACTGTCTGAGGGACAACAGGGAACTGCAGCACTGTTTAGCTCAGCTCAAAAAGTAATACAGCTATGTAAAACTAAGCCTGGGAGCAAACATCTGCCTGAAAGATCCCAATAGGCAGCTAAAGCAGGTACAGATCTTCTCTACTTCTATTCTCTCAAACCTGCTAACTTCAACTTTTTTTTTCTTTTTTTTTTTTTCCTAAGTTTTCCTTTATGTTTATTTTATTTTATTTTATTTTATTTATTTTATTTCATTTCATTTCATTTCATTTCATTTCATTTCATTTTAGAAGCATTCCGGTATTCTTTAGAGCATACAGAATTAGGAAAAGGTCTAGACAGATTCAACTCATAGCTGTAGCTGACTCAAGGTCCCATTCTCTAGGGTTAATGAACTTTGATTAACACAATTTGCCCTGAAGGCAACTCTGTTCAGCATTCCTACCAGTCTTCACTGAAACATCAGTCGGCAAATAATGTTGCTGCAGCCCAGATACAAAAGTACACAGAAGGCACCAGGAGCCTTCACAATGTGTGACCAATAAGGTATTGTCAGAGTTCCATAAAGACACTTTGATAAACCATAAGAATGAATTAGTGCCAAATCAGACCTATAGAATAAAAGACAAAAGAAGCATGCAAGTGACTTTGTCATTTCCACAGCTTGCCATGTCAGAGTTTTGTACATGGCAGAGCCCAAGAGATTGGTTCCAAAATAACAGGTTTCATTATCAGATGTAGTTTCTGTAGGTTTCTTTGAAAAATCGTCACTTCATGTACATAATATGTGATTACATAAAAGCATCTGTGGTGCTACACTGGACTACAGATTAATTTCCTGCTTTGCCAAAAACTTCCTTTATAGCTTTAAGTAAGTGATATTAAGTCAATGTATTGAAAGATATCTGGATGTCTGCCTGCTCTTGAACTGATTAGGAGATAGACACATAATTTTGCATCTTATCTTATCTTAGTGCCCATCTTTTATATAAAATGCATTTTTTATCTAGATTACTTCTGAATGTACCAAACCGTTACAGTCAAATGAATTTTCAGAAACATCTATTCAAACAAACAAAATAACACACAACAAACCATACAGCATCACAGAGATATCTGTAGCTCCTTTACACTTTGTGCATTAATTTAACTAGTTGTATAATCTAAATACAGAATTAGAAGCCATTCTCAGCTAAATTTACCTTTAGTAGTTCACAGAGGGAAAAAAAATATTCAAAATTATTCAGGCTTTTAAAACTGAATAATTACGTCTTTAAATCTACCTGCAGATAATTTGAAAGCAGAATATTGACAAAATATTGAAACCAAGTCATCCCACTGACTTTATGGTATAATACAAGAAGATAATTTTCTTTGATGCAATTTTATTTGTAAAATTTCCATGAGCTTTGACTTCTGTATTTTTTCATTTCTTTTCAAAATAAGGAATTTAAATTTACTTTTATTTTTCTTCTTTTTTTTTTTTTTTTTTTCCCTGCAAAAATTGTCTTCATCCAGTAAATTTTAAATTTTGTTGTACATTTGTTTACGTTTTTGACTGGGCAAATGTTGATTTTTCCTTTTTTTTTTTTTTTTTTTTTTTTTGATTATCTCTTTTGCAATAATTTAAAATTATCTCAGACTTAGACAACTTAGATGATTTTCAACAATGAAAAAGAGATGATCTGCAATCTTAGAACATCTCTGTGTTTATTTTTTTACTTTATTTTTATTATTTTTTTAATGGTGGCACTTTTAAACTTACGTATTATACTGTTGAGCCATTTGCTTGATACCATTGTAATGGCATTAGGTGTCTCTTTCTACCATCATATAAATGTCTTAGCTTGGAATTCTGCTGGTAGAAGTGAGAAGATTGTTTGCAATTCCAGACATGACCAGAAACCTATCGTATTTAGTGATTGAGTCACAGTTATCTGTGACAATGAGATAGTCATGGTGTTTTTTGTTACAATCTTTTAGTTTTATTATTTTGCTCTTCCTTCCCAGTTTTGCAAAGCTGACGTTGGCTTGTTCTGTGTTTGTCTATGATTTTTTTTTTTGTTTGTGTTGTTTTTTGTGTTTTTGTTTGTTTGTTTGTTTTTTTCTTTGTTTTTTGTTTTTTTTTTTTCATACAGTACTTGATTTGGAAACCAACAATCCAAGTGTCTGTAGTACAGGTTAAATATTTACAGACACTGACCAACAACTATCAGAAATACTGGTGCTTTTTTTTTTTGAGCCAAAGATGTGTAATACTAAATCCATATTGTAAGCAATAACTGAAGTGTTGACATCAGTCCTTCAGTTTGTCATAATTTGTCCACTGTCACTTTGAGCTTTTCTGATGACTGAAGTAACAAATAAGCTGTCTCTTCTCCAGTTGATTTTGTTCCTTAGGGAAGAACTTGTCCTTTAGTGTCATTTAAAACACCTTAATCTGTTGCCAAACTAATGTTTGAGCACCTAGTTTTGCACTTGGTAGATTCCTTTTTCTTATACAATGTTTAGTATAAATCTGTATAACTGAGGTTAGACTATATGTCTGTATTGTATTTTTCACTGAACCACAAATATTTCTCACACTGAAGTTCTCTCAGAAATATTATTTTAAATGAAAGCTCATTTCCACAGCAGAAAAAAACTTAAACCAAAGTGCAAAATCATGTCTCAGTTTTGTAACAGTAGTTATAATATGCTAAAGATTGTAAGATGAATGGTGTGCAGATTTTCAGTGATGTAAGGTTATAAAATGGTTTACATTATGTAAAAGTAGAATGGACTATCCATATCCCTATCCCCTTTTCCCCTCTCTCTCTTTCCTTTTCTCCTACTAGGCAAGATGATGAGTTTTCATCAGTTTTTTCCTCCAGTCATTTTGTTCCTGACCTACATCCTGTTAGTAAAGATTTTAGTTAATATGGTAGATTTATACCACTCTTCAAGGTCTTAGCTTTAGGAAAAAAAATGAAAGCTTTTTCTTTTCATTCTCTTTCATTCTCTTCTCTCTCAAAGATGGATCCATCTTGTAAAGCTTAAGAAAGTCTGTTTATTCAACTTCCATTATGTTGTGTTTCTGTGATGAGTAAAAAATTAAGAACTATCATCTCAAGAAGAGAAAAAATAAAAATCAATATTTGGTTCACCAGCAGTACAAAATGTTTAAATTCCTTTCATTTTTTAAAATGTGCCTACAAACAGTAGTTATAATTTGCTAAAGATTGTATGGTGAATGGTGTGCAGATTTTCAATGATGTAAGGTTATAAAATGATTTACATTATGTAAAACTAGAATGGACTATCGTGATTAGATTTTTTGTCTTACTTGACTTTTGGATAATAAAAACCAAAGATTTCCCTTGGATTTTAAACTTTCATCATATCAAATTGAGTGTAGCTTTCTCTTTTTTCTTTTTAATAAATAAATACTTTAGAAAGAAAATACGAGAATGATGACCTAGTATTGCTAAAGGTAACTTGTGGATCTTCTAGTAGATTTGCAAAGTAGGTTTCTGGTAATCATGAAGATCAATGCTAGCCATAAAGACGCAAACCTACTTTTCATCTAAACTAGCTGTGTGTGCTCTTATCATCGAATCAGAATGGTTTGGGTTGGAAAGGACCTTAAAGGTCATCCAGTTCCAACCTCTGTGCCAAGGCAAGGGACAATTTCCATTAGATCAGGTTGCTCAAAACCCCATCCAACCTGGCCTTGAACACTTCCAGGGGTGGGACATCCACAGCTTCTCTAGACAACCCATTCCAGTGCCTCACCACCCTCAGAGTAAAGAATTTCTTCCTTCTGTCTAAACTAAACTGACTGTCTTTTAGTTTAAAGCCATTACTCCTTGCCTTTTCACCACCCTCCCTGATAAAGAGTCCCTCCACAGCTTCTCTGTAGCTCCCCTTTAGGTATTGGAAGGCTGCTATTAGCTCTCCCTGGAGCTTTCTCTTCTCCAGGCTGAACAACCCCAACTGTTTTCCTGTCAGCCTGTCTTCATAGAAGAGGTGCTCCATTATCCTTGTGGCCCTCCTCTGGACTCCTAAGTGGGATGGATGATCAGGAACTTGGGTGTGCAAGTCTTCTTCTCCTCCATTCTCCCCAGTACTGATGGTGACAAGAACAGAAGTATAGCATCCATTAAAACGTGTCTCCGTGGCTAGTGTCATCACCAAAATTTCGGGTTCCTTTGCAACAGGAAGTCTTGCATAGTACCAGAGCTGGCAGTACTTATTGATCAGGCTTTAAACTAGATTCGACGGGGAAGGGGGATATCATCATGGATGCTGGAGATAAGGTACAGGATGACATGCCAACCCACTCACACCAGCTGAACACCACAGCTGGCAAGGGATTCCCAGAACCTAGAGAGGGAACACAGGTTAACAAGAGAGCTACCATAGGCCCACATCGTTGAGTTATAGTTGCTCTATCCAGAAAGACAGACGTACTGGGAGCCCAACTCAAATGCCTCTATACATGTGCAAGTTGAGAGCCTATGGGTAAGGATTAAAGGGCAGGCCAACAGGGATGACTTTGTGTTGGGTGTTTACTACAGGCCACCAGATCAGGAAGAGGAAGTGGATGAGACCTTCCACAGGCAGCTGCAAGTTGCCTGATGTTTGCATGTTCTGGTTCTTATGGAGGACGTTAAACACCCTGATATTTGCTTGGAAGACAACACAGCTCAGAATAAACAGTCCAGGAGGTTACTACAGAACATTGTGGATAACTTCCTGATGTAGGTGATAGATGAGACAACAAGGAGAGGGGCGCTGCTGGACGTGGTACTAACAAACAGAGATGGTCTAGTTGGAAATGTGAAGGTTGAGGGTAGTCTCGGCTGCAGTGATCACGACATGTTGGAGTTCAAGATCCTGCAAGGGGAAAGCAGGGCAAGAAGTAGGACCACAACCCTGGATTTAAAGAGAAATAACTTTGACCTCTTCAGGGACCTAACTGGAGGAATTCCCTGGGACAGGGCCCTAGAGGGAAAGGGGGCCCAGGAAAGCTGGCTAATATTCAAGTACCACTCCCTCCAAACTCAGAGAAAGAAGTTGAGCAAGGGGGGCAGGAGACCTGTGCGTATGAGCAAGAAGCTCTTGGTAAAACCTAAACAGAAGAAGAAAGCATACGTAATGTGGAAGAAGGGACAGACCACTTGTGTGGAATATAGGAATATTGTCAGAGAATGCAGGGTTGCAATGAGGGAGGCCAAGGCCTAGTTAGAATTAAATTTAGCAAGAGACATCAAGGACAGCAAGAAGGGCTTCTTCAAATTCATCAGCAGCAAAAGGAAGACTAGTAAATATGTGGCTGTGCTGCTAAATAAGGTGGGTGCCTTGGTGACAGTGTATACAGAGAAGACAGAGTTACTGAATGCTGTTTTTGCTTCAGTCTTCACTGCTAAGGCTAGCCCCCACTCACTGCCAAGCCAAGAAACAAGAGAACAGGTCTGGACAGAGGAAGACTTTTCCCTGTTTGAAAAGGATTGGGTTAGACATTATGGAGGTAAACTAGAAACTCACAAATATATCGACCCTGATGGGATGCACCCAAGGGTGCTAAGGGAGTTGGCGGATGTGATTCCTAGGCCATCTTGAAGGTCTCTTCCAACCGTAATGACTCTATCATTCTACAGTGATTCAAAATAGTACTATGTAAGTGATTACAGATGGCTATTTTTTTATATTAGAAAAACTGAGTTTCTACATCTTAGTAATTTTCTGTTATTACAAGTAGCATTGTGTGGTAGGTACCATTGTGTTCTTTATTATTATTATTTTTATTACAAAACAGCCATTTTGGTACATGGTAACATCCATGCGCATCTACCTGCTTACACCAGAAAGCACGTATGCAAAGTGCACATGGGAATTAGGGCTGAAGATGCATCCTGCTTCTGTTCTTTTATATAAAGAATAGAATGAAATTACCTCAAAACCAGTGTTAAAAATAAACCCAGAGCACAGGATGGGAAGTGGAGGGCAGTCCCTTGCGGCTGATGGGTAGCCTTTCTCTCTGGCAAACCAAATGGCCCGGGGGAGACAGCCCCAGAAAAGGGGTCCTTAGTCCCCCCCAACCCTCCTCTTTCTTCCATATGAGGGCATCTTCCAGGCCACTCCCAACACAGCCGCCTTTGGCCATGTGTGGGCCACTCACGTTGTGCATCACAGAGGCTTGCTGAGGCCACAGTGGCCACCACTGCCCCACCTTTGCTCGGGGCCCTGGAAAACAGGACCCCTTGCAGCTGGCCCACCACTCACTGAGCTTCTAGGCCCTCCTGACAGCCACCTTGTGTGGCAGCAAGAAGCCCAGAAGCAGGAAGGCAAGCAGCAGCCCTTCTTGGCATGGGAGGACAGAGATGCAGTCCCTGGAAGCACTGAGAAGGAAGGCACCTAATGCAAAGGGGAAGTGGCATTGGCAGAGGGATAGTGCCTGCAGTACAAAAACAAACACCAGTGCTTGAGGGACCTCTGGCGTGCAGCCCATGGACATGTATGAGCGTGGCAAAGACACAAGGCCCTGGCATTACTACTGGCACTGCAACGGTGTGAGGCTTGGGCTGTGATCACTGAAACTGCATTGCTGGAGTGCCCAGCCATATCCCTGCCTGGGGCTCAGCCTCTACTCTAAACATTAGCTTGGAGCCACCAAACACTATGGACATACCGCAGGCTCACCTGCAAGATGTCCTGGTGTCGTGGTTCCGCTCGAGTGGGCAGCCGAGCTCCACCACAGCCGCTCTCTCACTCCCCCTCCTCAAAGAGGAACGGGGAGAAAATATGTGAAAAGGGGCTCAAGGATTGAGATAAGGACGAGAAAATCACGCAATAATTATTGTAACAGGCAAAACAGACTCAGCATAAGAAGACAGTAAGATTTATTGCCTATTACTAACAAGCGAGAGAAGCGAGAAACAAAAACCAAAAGCACCTTCCCCCCCATCCACCCTCTTCCACCTCCTCCCCCCGAGCGGCGCAGGGGAACAGGGGAATGGGGGGTTATGGTCAGGCTATAGAGCTTCTTCTCTGCCGCTCCTTCTCGGTCACTCTCGTCCCCTGTGCTGTGGGGTCCCACCCACGGGATGCAGTCCTTGATGAACTGATCCGGCGTGGGCTTCCCACAGGCAGCAGCTCATCCAGAACTGCTCCAGATATGGGTCCGTACCACGGGGTCCATCCCTCAGGAGAAAACTGCTCCAACCTGGGTTCCCTACGGGCAGCAGCTCCTGCCAGGTCACCTGCTCCTGCGTGGGCTCCAGGGCTACAGGTCCGGCCCGGAATCTGCTCCGGCAGGGGTCCTCCACAGGCGGCAGCCTCCATCAGTGCAGGTCCACCTGCTCCACCATGGTCTCCTTCACGGGCTGCAGCATGGAACCCTGCTCCGCCATGGTACTCCATGGGCTGCAGGGGGACATCCTGCTTCACCATGGTCCTCACCACAGGCCACAGGGGACTTCTGCTCCGGCGCCTGGAGCACCTCTCCCCCTCCCTCTACACTGACCTTGGCACCTGCAAGGCTGTTCTCTCACTCCTGGCTGCTGAGTGGCGCAGCGTTTTTTCCCTGTTTAAATATGCTCTCACAGAGGCGCAAAACAACATCGCTTATTGTCTCAGATCTGGAAAACAATGGGGCCCTTCCCAAACATGGGGCAGCTTCTAGATCTTTCTCACAGAAACCACCCCTATGGCTCCCTGCTACCAAAACCTTGCCACGTAAACCCACTACACCTGGCCATAAAGGTCTCTGTTGCCAGTTCTCAGGGGTTGTGTGAGTGCATCCCCCAGCCCTTGTGCAAGAGGTAGCATCTCTTCTGCACAGAGCCTCGAGGAAGAGCACAAGAGAGGACCCAGCTCCCTTCAGGCTGCTGTGCTGGGGTGACAGGAGGAGTCCCCAAGGGCCACCATGCACTTTCAACATTTGTGAAAATAGACTGAGGGGTGAAAATAGTAGTGTGTAAGCAATTATAGCTGGCTTATTTCTTATATTAGGAGTGAGTTTCTATATCTGAGCAATTGGTAATGACAGACATGGAGAAGGCTGAGGTACTCAACAACTTCTTTGCCTCTGTCTTCAGCGACAGACAGGCCTCCCAAATTTTTGTTTCCTTGAACCTGTAGATGGAGGCTGGGGGAGCAAATTCCCACCCACTGTAAGTGAAGAGCAGGTTTGAGACCACCCATTAGTGATAATTCAAGCTGGCAGAGATGAAATTGCTGAGAGAAGCCTGAGGGCTATCAAAAGGGACTTGAGGGGACTAGGGCAGTTTCTGGACGGAGTGGGCGCACAGGTGGTGTTTTCCTCTATCCCTTCAGTGGTAGAGAGGGATATTGAGCAGACCTGGAAGACCCAGCAGACTAATACATGGCTGAGAGGCTGGTGCTGTCGCGGGACTTTTTGTTTTATTTTTTTTTTATCACCGGGAGGTTTACTCAGCACCTGGTCTGATGGCTGCTGATGGGTCCCACCTGTCCCAAAGGGGGAAACAGACTCTAGCCCAGGAGCTGGTGGGGCTCGTTGGGAGGGCTTTAAGCTAGGTATGAAGGGGGAAGGAGGGGAAATAAGACTAGATAGAGTTGAGCCTGGGAGAGCAGTTTCAGGTTTGGGGGTGAGAGCAATGGTGTGACTCAAGTGCATCTACACTAATGCATGCAGCATGCACTACAAACAGGAGGAGCTGGAAGCCATTGTGCAGTGGGCAAACTATGACCTAGCCACCATCACTGAAACATGGTGGTGGGACCACTCCCATGACTGGAGTGCTGCAATGGACAGCTACAAGCTCTTCAGATGGTACAGAAAGCTAAGAAGGGGCGTTGTTGTGGCTCTCTATCTTAGAGAGTGTTTTGGTTCTGTTGAGATTAGGTTTGGGAATTAAAAAGTAGAGTCCTTGTGGATAAGGATCAGGAGGTTGGCCAACAAGGCAGACATCCTTGTGGGGATCTGTTATAGACCACCAAACCAGGATGAAGAGACGAATGAGGCATTCTATAAGCAGCTGGCAGAAGTCGGTCAATTGCCAGTGCTTGTCCTTATGGGCAACTTTAAGTTCCCAGACATATGCTGGAAATACAATACAGCCCTGAGGAAGCAGTCTAGAAGGTTTCTGGAGTGCATGGAAGCTTCCTGGTTCAGCTGGTCAGTGAGCCTACCAGACAGGGTGCCTCGCTAGACCTGCTGTTCATGAACAGAGAAGGACTGGTGGGAGATATGGTGGTAGGGAGCTGTATTGGGCAGAGTGACCATGACATGGTAGAGTTCTCCATTCTTGGTGAAGTCATGAGGGTTGTGAGTAAAACTGCTACCTTGGACTTCTGAAGGGCTGACTTTGAACTGTTCAGGACACTGGTAGGGTGGGTCCCTTGGGACTCAGGGGAGGGTCCCTTGGGAGGGTCCCTTGGGAATCAGGGCAGAGGGGTCGAGGGAGGCTGGACACTTCTCAAGAAGGAAGTCTTAAAGGCGCAGGAGCAAGCTGTCCCCATGTGCCATAAGGTGAGCTGGCGAGGAAGAAGACCAGAGTGGCTGAACAGGGAACTTTTGCTGTATATTTGGGAGAAAGAGTTTATGACCGGTGGGAGAAGGGGCAGGCAACTCAGGGAGATTACAAGGAAGTTGCCAGAATATGAAGAGAAAAAAATCAAGAAGGCCAAAGCCCAGCACAAGCTCAGCTTGGCCACTATGGTCAAGGATAGAAAAAAATGTTTTTATAAGTATATTAATGGAAAGACGAGGGCCAAGGAGAATCTCCATTCTTTATGGGACACAGAGGGGAACACGACTACAGAGAATAAAAAAAAAAAAAAAAAAAAAAAAAAAAAAAAAAAAAAGTTGAGGTTCTTAACACTTTCTTTGCATCTGTCTTATCTGTCTTTAATAGCCAGACCAGTTGTCCTCAGGGTACTGAGGATAAGGGCTGAGGTCACTGGGCCTGTTCAGCCTGGAGAAGAGGAGGCTGAGGGGTGACCTCATCACAGTCTACAACTTCCTCGCGAGGGGGAGTGGACAGGCAGGTTACCTTTTCTCTGTAAACACCAGTGATAGGACCCATGGGAACGGCATTAAGCTGAGGCAGGGGAAGTTTAGGCTGGACATTAGGAAGAGGTTCTTCACCGAGAGGGTGGTTGCACACTGGAACAGGCTCCCTAGTGAAGTAGTCACTGCACCAAGCCCCTCTGAATTTAAGAAGGGATTGGACTGTGCACTTAGTCACCTGGTCTAAACTTTTGGGCAGACCTGTGCGGTGCCAGGAGTTGGACTTGATGATCCTTATGGGTCCCTTCCAATTCTAGATATTCTATGATTCTATGAATCTACGAACGTGAGCCAGCAGCGTGCCCAGGTGTCCAAGAAAGCCAACAGCATCCTGGTTTGTATCAGGAACAGTGTAGGCAGCAGGACCAAGGAGGTGATTGTCTCCCTGTACTCTGCTCTGGTGAGGCCACATCCCAAAGATATACTATGTACATCTTTGGGCCCCTGAGTACAAGAAGGACATCAAGGCCCTGGAACATGTCCAGAGAAGGGCTACAAAGCTGTTGAAGGGCCTGGAGCACAAGACCTATGAGGAGCAGCTGAGGGAACTTGGTTTGTTTAGTCTGGAGAACAGGAGGCTCAGGGGAGGCCTTATTGGTCTCAATAACTACCTGAAAGGAAGATGTGGGGAGCTGGGGTTTGGCCTCTTCTCATGGATAACTAGTGAGAACACAAGCGTGAATGGCCTCAGGTTACACCAGGGGAGGTTCAGGTTGGAAATTAGGAGACATCACTTCTCAGGAAAAGTGTTCAGGCATTGGAACAGGTTGCCCAGGAAGGTTGTGGATTCACTGTCCTTGGGGGGGGTTAAGGAATGTTTGTACCTGGTGCTTAGGGACATGGTTTACTGGGTGATATTGGTGGTAGGGGTATGGTTGGACCAGATGATCTTGGAGTTCTTTTCCAACCTTTAAATTCTATTATACTAAGATTTATAAATACCTTATTTATGTATAGTGTGACCACTTCTGCAGCAGGGGCTGCTCAGGAGAACCATTGGAAACTTCACCCATAAAATAATTAGATTAGATAGAGCAAGAGCATCTTCAGGAAATTTCAAGAACTGTCCAAAATTCCCATCAAGAGGGATCCTGTTGATCAGTTAAATACTTGATATTGAAGATTCATTCAGTCACCTTGTCTGTGATACAGATCCTGTATTGTCACACCAATAGCGTGTATTGCACCTTCATATTATAAATATAGTGCAGTGGTAAAGCTAATTCCTGCTGCTTTCTTTACATTTATTTAGTTATTTCATTTTGCTTTGCTGCTCTTTAAAATGAAATGTAGTTCAAGAACTAATAGAGTCATTCTTGATCCTCAGAATCTTGAGAAGATTCTGTCTGTTTCCAAACATATTTTGGTATATTTCCTTTGCTGTTTTAACACCAAGGCCAATGCTCAATTCAGCTATGTAGAAAAAATAATATCCATATTCTGTTTTTGTTTGTGTGTTGTTTTGTTCTTGTTGTTTGTTTGTTTTTCACCATAATCTCTAAGTTGTCATTATGAAAAGTCACATTGATTCACTCACATTATACTTAACACCTGGAAAATCTTGGAATATCTAGAACCCAGAAAGACAGTGAATTAACCAAGACTGAATAGAGTTTTACAAGACAAAGAAAGACAATGAGGTATTATTCTTGACTGTTTCTTCTCTGGGTACACAAAACTTTTACACACAAATGATCTCAAATGTACTGTTTTGTTGTTGTTTGTTTTGTTTTGATTTTCCTTGCTGGCAGTTCTCAGGGTAATCACAATACTTGTACTATTTTACATTTTAAAAAATGCTTTATCACAGAATTTTAATTGGTTTTAGGTATATTTTGGGTAGCTTGTTTAATTATTCTGAATCAAACTTTGTTACTGGTGTTGGAGAGAATTTACTACTGCAGGTAGTTTTGCTGACTTGGGAAAAGGTGGTGTCAATAAATAAGGAAAATGCTTAACTACAATCCTCTACACCTTGTTCTGTAGATCAGCAAGTGTTGTATGTGGTGTTTTGTTTTTTGATTTTGTTTTTTAATCTTCTGTGCTCATACATCATCTGGGATGTTTGATGAAATAGTTTTTCTCTGTTTTTTCTCCAGAGACAAGTTATGAAATACTAAAGCAACTTTTTAGAATAGATTTAGGGGATAGTAGATATTCTTGCTTTCCCAGTCCTGTGGTGACTGTGTAGAGTGCACAACAGAGACCAAGTTCTGGCACACTGTGAATTTCAGAGACTGTATCTGTTAGAGCATCTCTTGTCAGCCAGTTCCCTAGAACTGTACTAATATTAATTCAGAGAAACTAGCTTTATCCTCTTGATTTAGTGGGATGATAGGAAAATGTTTGAAAAGAAGAAAGCAGTAATACAACAAAGGCAAACTCACAGTAAGAGTGAGCCTGTGAAAACAATGAGCTCTTCAAACTTAAATATAATAAACTAAATCCTCTTTTTGTGGAAATGCATACATTCAGTCACACATCTCTCATTATTTTTTTTTTCTATGTGACTCAGAGAGAACAGTTTTTTCATAATTTGTGAAGAATATTCATGTTCTATTTTTGTGTATGACTCAAGGGATTTTGTGGCCTTCAGGACATGACGGTACTAGATGCCATGAACTATGCAAGCTGATAATAAAAAGAAGACTGAGAAATTAACAGGTTGAATAAAATGTAAGGCACAGTCCCATAAGGTAAATATCTCCTTTTTGTTTCCCTTATCATACCTTAGATCTGCCTAAATACTTGGGGAAGATGGTATAATCAAAAGGTACTTGAAATCCATGCCATTTATAGTTTTGTGTTTGCGATATTAATTTTACTTATTTTTGTAACTCCTAAACAGTGCCAGAAGGAAATTGTTCATTAGCAAACTGTATTCCTTGAATATACCACTCACTTAAAATAAATAAATAAATAAATAAATAAGTAATAAAATGATTGTGTGAAACAAACTAGCTCACAACTGTGACCAGATCCTTTCAGACTAGCACTAATAGCTCTTTTTCTTTAGCTTTCTTTCACATAAAGAATGAAAAATCTGAATTTAAGATATCTTAAAAGATATATTAAAAAAGTAAAACAAATTTTAACATATGCTGGATTGCGGACACACAAATTTATCTCTTATTGTTCAGCCTAGGGCAAAGGAAGAGAGCAGAGGTTCTGTGAGGGTCAGAAAAGTCCATGATGTGTCCATTTCTAGCTTTCAGTTGTGAAGTGGAGCAAATTTTTGCATCAGTTCTTCCCTCAATAGAACAGGAGGTGTGAGATGCATTGAAGACTTCAGTGAAGGTGAAAATAAATGTATTCAAGTAATCAAACAAAGTTAACAACAGATAGATAGATCAAATAATGCTGGGAAGTAGTTTACAGTCCAAGACCTCCTCTGTTGTGTATGTTTTTTCCTGCTTTAGCATAATCTTTCAGAATTGATGTGCTGATTACTGCTCCTTCTTGTTGTCTCTGGAGATTGGTTTACTTCTGGCATATCTTTGCAGAAAAATTATTTCCTCAGGTGCAATAGATGGATCTCAAATTTGATATTCCATTAGTATGAGATTCCCTGTGGTGAAAGTGGGGAGGATTTAGCTTATTTATTTATTTATTTATTTATTTATTTTATGCTATCAAAATTCCTTTTTATTCTGCAAAATAATATGACCAATGCATGAAAAAAAAAGTCATATAATATTTACTATGAAGTTGAAATACCTTGTAATTGATATACCAGCTATCAGTTCCTAAAATAAGTTAATAATTTCATCAAGAATTATTGTATTTCTATTAACTTAAAATTGTATTTCTATTACCTTAAATCAAAATAAATATTTTGGTACCTTCAGTTTATTCTGATTATTAATACATATCCTTTCAATTTCTATTTATTCAAAACATGTGCTACCCAGAATGTTTCCAAGTGCACAAAGATTGGAGGTTCTCAGATTTCTATCTTTTGTTTTATTTACAGTTTAAGTGTAGAATTAGAAATGCTCTAAAGCAGCTGCTTTTATTCTGCACTTTTAAGAATTTAACAATGAAATTTAAAAATCCTGTCTGACAACCTTTAATCAAATTATAACTGTGCCATGAAATCAAAAATAATATAAAAATATTGATTTTGTCATTTAACTAATGCTTGAGTGTGCAGCTATATCCGAGAGATTTTTGTAACTGATGAGACAATTCCATTTCATAGTTGGAAAAGTCAGAAAAGGCAGTGACTTACCAAAATAATTGTGTCAGAGGGTAAATTCCAGTCTCAAGCTTGAAAAGGTATGGTGTAATGAATTATTTCATTAAACTGTGCTGTAAGAACATTCACACTCTGAAAAACAATGTTGAGTCCCTTCTGTATTTTTGGATGTCTAATGTAAAAATGATGCTTTTCCAATGCAAGAATACAATTTCCTCATTTACACTGTACAAAACTTTATACTGAGTTAATAGGAACCCAAGATTTTAAACCCTGTGTTTTGTCAAATAATTGCTTTATTTTTACTACACTGTATTTTCCTTGGATTTCATGGAGCTAAAAACTTAATAACTGTAACAAACCTTAGCTTGACAGCTATATACTGAATGTTATTGCTACTACTGTTTCTGCTTTATACTATCGGGAATACATTTATGTGTTCAAAGCTCCTGTAATGTACTTCAGGGAATGAGCTTTGTGTGGTCAAATCTACCATAACGCAATAGCTTTCTAGAGACATGCACTTCAGCTCTCTAGAGGGTCCCTTTAATTTCTGTTAACAGAATATGTTCAAATACATCAAGACATGCAATGGTATAGCAACATATTTTCAAATCAATGAAAATTTTCAGGTATTATTTCTTAGCTGACTCTTCTGTTTCAGCTGACCAAGGGTGTTTGGCAACTAATGTTAATTTTCAGTACTTTCTGAACACTGCAGAAAGAAACAAATATATGTTGATACCCTATTGATTCACTTCTGTGGGAAATTCTAGGAATTAGACAGAAATATGGTAAAATACAGTAAGTTGTTGAAATCTATAGCCAAAGGAATTATATACTTAAAATTTAACATTCAAGAAATTATTGTGAGCAATAAAAGCAAATATCATGTTAAGTACATGAGGTGGCTAAGAAAAAAAATATTTTTACACAGTATACCAAATCTTAATTGAATCCTAATGTTGAAGAGTGGGGAGAGGTAAGATAAAAAGAAGCTAATTGAACAAAATGTTAACTTTTACATGAAATAGTCATTACCCATGGAAACTAGGGATCAATCGAGATATTTCATTGGATAATGTAATGGTAGTGAAGCTACTTAAATCAGCCATTAGCAAACTAGCTTCAGAAGTACTAGATATTTTTCTTTGTGCATCTCAAAAACCTGAGTGGATTTTAACTTTGGATAATAGAGATAAAACTCACATAGTCATCTGACATGACACCAGTGAACAACTGCAGAGTTTTCAGAGCAAGCAGAAAGACATTTTTCTAATCAGAGTTTAACCTCATGAGAACAACTTTCTTATTATTGCAACAATAGTGCTCTTTTAGTTGCATACTTCATTGAGTCTGGGAGACAAAACAATTAACAGTCAAGCTGGAGGTGAGCAACAAGAAACCCATGAGGAATTTATTCAACAGGATTTTATTTTATCTTGTTTTGTTTTATTTAGTTTTATTTTATTGTTTTGTTTTGTTTTCCATCTATTTCTACTCTGCCAGTTATCTTCCTATATAGATGACAGTAATCAGTGCAGTAACTGGTATTAATTATCCCAAGTACTGCCAAGAAACTCGTGGTGCTATTGCAAAGAAAGATAAAACATGAAAATTAAATGCAAAAGAAAGAAGTCTTCAGAACAAAGCACACTTGTTTTTAATTCCTCAAGCTCCTTCTCTACTTTTCATATGTACAAGTCACTAATTAGTGTATCTCAGTAATAGGGGACTTATGATCAATAAATCTTTCCACATTGCAAAAGGAATTGAGAAACACCCATAATCAGAGAAAAGATTGCCTGTTTTTCCACAAGGTGTTCATATGTTCTACCCGCATGATATAAAGTCCTACTCTTAGCTAACAAAAGTGACATTAACTTTTAAGACTTTTATTTTTCTAATTAAATTTTAATTAATTTTTATTTTTAATTTTTTTTTATAAAAAAAAGAAATGTAAACAACAAAAAAAAGCATAGGCATGACAATTCTATAGGCAAAACTTCCTTCAAAACCTTGTAAAATAAGAATATAGATGATCTACAACAAAAAGGTGGCTCTGCTGCTCTGTAGATAGAATTTGGAGATAGAATTCAATGGAAACCTCGTGTTCTTCAAAAACAAAGTGTTGGTTCTGCATGGTACTTTCTGCCATGCTTATTAATTGTTTAAGGAATAACTGGAAATTTTACAAGTAGTTGATTAAAGATGTAAATAGTAAAAAAGAACTATCTTGAAAACAAGTTGCAACTTCCTAATTGAATACTGACATAAAACCAGGTTCACAATTGCTTAGTTAAGAGCTTTTGGTATGTAGCAATTGTAATGTAAGGTGAGGTGGAATTTTTCAAGGAGAGTGAATTGATTCAGATGTCATAACTAACACTTGGGGGGGGGGTGGGGGGGGGGGAAAGGGGGAATATGTATCTTATTATTTCTTTATTGTCACTGCTCTAATAACAGAGCTTTTCCCAATCTGAAGCCAAGGAGTCATCTGATTGTTGCAGCAACATGGGAACAACCTTTCTAAAACAAACCAACAAAATAAAAGCATGTCGGTTGCAATGGAAAAACAAATTTGTGAAAATGATACTTTGGCAGCATTTCTCTCTCAGTCCACCTGCCTTCTAATTCAGGACTCCTCACTCCTGCTATAGAAGATGAGTTCTGGCACCAGGGAGCAGCTGCATTGACCTTTGCTCCCAAACACTTCATGCAGTGCTCATGCTTAGGAACTGTGCCAGCATGTTACAGCTGCTTTCTAATGCTGGGAAGCTGAGGTCATTTTCTGCAGAGGACAGGGGAATGGTGAAAACAATAGCCATCTCCATAAAGGGAATCTTCTGCAGTATTGTAAGAGGCATCCATGCCCAAATCTTAGTCAAGATTAAAACCCACACAAACCCACAAAAAACAACAACTAATGACAAAACAAACAAAAACAAAGCAAACAAAACAAAAAAAGGGGGGGGGGGGGAGAGAACACAACAACACCAACAAAAAAACACAGAAACAAACAGAACCAAAGCCAAACCAATCAACCAACCCAAAACCTTACAGCTCATTTAAAAGATGAGGAAAGTGGTAAGCAGCAGACAGCCTACAGCACTGGACAGGATTATTTTGTCATGGATGTGCCTGCGTTTCCATTTGATTGCTAGAATAAATCCTTGGCATCTGGTCCCAGGTGCCTGAAATGACAGAAACAAAAGCCCAGATGCCATCGTTTGGTCCTAGTTAAAAATCAAAACAAGGTTGTAAATTGGTTCTTTTTTAGCATCCTCTTTTATTTTTTATAATATCAGTAAAATTGCTATTCTAGAAAATTTCATTTGATGAGTGTCCTGTTTTTTACTCAGATGTGAGATATTTTTCCCTTCCCTTTGTTATTTTCTAGCTGTATTTGTATATTTAAAAAAGTTGCTCCTTGGCCCATGTTCTGCATATAGATGTCTTAAACAGAGAATGAAGAAGAAACAGCAGCAGAAGTGATCTAATGTACTACAGTCATATACATAATGACTCTTTTAAACCTGGGAAATGCAGTTATCATCATTCTTAGCCCAGTATTTTGTTGCCTTAACTCTCTAATTTTTTTTATTATTTTTTTTTCCTGTTGGATAATTATCATTCTGAAGGTTGGTTGGCTTTTCTCTGTTCTCCATTTAATTGATGATGGGAGTGGGGGACAATGGTGAGAATCTTACTATTTGTTCTCAGCAATACCTCTCACCTACTGTAAACTACACTAAGTAGTTTCTATCTGTTCTGAATTTACACTTTCATCTGATGACACTCTCCATAATATGACACTCTGTCATAGCAGTATATTTATTTCCTGCAAATTAACTCAAGGTGACAGGCAAATGTCACAGATATTTTACCATTTGGTGTCCAGCCTGAAAGAAGTGTTGCAGGCATGTAGCCACACACAAAGTGGTGCTGGTTTTCCCTTGCAAGGTTCTTCCAGACAGCACACTAGCTATTAAAAACTCTACACATGCATAAATTTATTTTTTTCTTGTAATAACCCTTTAGTCACTACTGTGAATGCTTACAATGAAGCTTTACTTTTAGGTTTAAGAATCAACAGATCAAAGCATTTATTAGGAGGTTATTCCACTGTAAGGCTCCAAAGTAAGGTTTTTATTCTGTTTTTAAGTCTGTGTTATATAATAAGTGCTTTTTGTTAAACAATTTTTAGTGCCATGTTTTAATTTTTCTAGGCTTCTGTTTTTCCCGTTGCATTTAATTAGCAATGCTTGAATTTGTGAGAGAAGAAACAACCAATCACCTGTGAGTCTAATTTTCTATGAAACAGCTTAAATGATCACTGAAGTGGGGAAGTTTTTTATATAGCTGGCTGGAGAGTTTCCTTTTTAGCTATCATTTATTGATTTATTTCTTTAAAAAGCAATATAAAAAGTCATAAGTTAATGTGTTGGAGCAATTTTCAAAAAAAAAAAAACAAAGAACAAATAATTTTCAAATTATTTGAAAATTTGAAAAAAAAACAAACAACAAATAATTAAAAAAAAAAACAAACAACAAAACAACACAGAGATAGTTAATGTAATAATTCAATGTAGATGTTTATATATATTTAAATCATTTAAATATTATTAGAAACTTCAGTTTTATTATAAAAAATAATATAACTGCTTACCCCATAAGCATTTTATTATAAATTATTTATACATTCTCTCTCTTTGCTCTTTCTATTTGTGTGGGAAGCTGGATGCTTGTTGGATTTTCTTCTACTCAGAATAGCTTTCTGGATTCCTGTAACATATATTATGCATTAGTTGAAAATGTAGTTTCTGTGGCTAGTAACAGTCTCTTAAGAATAAATTCACTACTCAAGATTAAGACTCAAGCAGTCTGGATATGAATAGACCTAAATATTTGGGCTGCTTTGATTTGCGATATTGTTTAGACCCATATGTATTATTAAATTCTGAGTACTGAGAAGTACTGTAAAGTTTGTCTCATGTCAGTCTGATCACTGTTTTACGCCAAACTGCTGTCTCTCAGATGGGGAGAACCTCCTTTCTCACCACTTCAACTGAAAGATAATCTGAACACTTTAGATGTTCCTCATTTTCTTTACTGTGATAAATCACTTGTGATAAATCACATGTGCAACAGAAATCACATTCATCACTTGCATGTGACATGTCATATCAAAGTATTTCAAAGAAAGAGGATCAAAGTTTATAAACTTTCATGAATTTGAACTGACATTCAGTTTTGTTGCCCATTGAGTCCTACTAGGTTATAGCTACAGAATAGATCTGTATCTGTGTATGCGCAGCTGTGAAACTAAACCCTGCCACCATTTGGGACTGGAAAGTAGCACTGACTTCCTGAGGCAGGTTTCACTTTCAGAAGAATTTATGTATTAGGGATTACTCCAGAAAGATCCATAAAGCATATTTCTGAGGCATCAAAAGCCAAAAATATCTCCAATATCCTATTGTGGGATTAAAACATAGGTAAAAAGAAGTTGTCATCTATAAGTAACAGGAAAAGAAGAAATAAAGGTTATTTCCTGTGTTCTTGTTACACCAAAAAGTCTACTTGGAATAATGCCTGGAGGAAACCATGTTCTTTTCTACAGATTAAGGCTAAAAATCTAATCCAATGAAGACCCCCCCCCCCCCCCCCCCCAAACAGGTCTCATCATCACTTGAATACTAAGTGAGTGAACAAGATACACCAGCTAAGTACTTGGAAGGAAAAGTAGTACCTTTGGGAATTTTCTAGGACCATCCTGTCCACAGCTAAGACTAGTTTCTGTCAGAGAAAAAAAACAAACCACTCTACATCAAATTATGATGGTTGCTCTGTGGGGCATGAAAATTTCCATTCCAATCCTTGTAAACAACAAGCAGAAGCTCTGAAGCCTGTAATGAATGCAGTATAAATACAGTACAATAAACCCAAAACAACAAAAAAGAGACAAAGCTTCCATTTAACAGCAATGTGGGGATAACGAATTGGAGAAACTAAGATGCAGACTTTGATTCCAAGGTAAGGACTAAACAATACAAAACTCTAATTCCAGGCTTAATCTTTTACTTTGCCATTGTACTTACATTTATTAAAGGGCAAAAAATCAATGCCTGTTTGGTAAGTCTGCACTTTTCTGGCTGAATCAGAAAATATTTTTGATTATGGAAGGAGACAAAGGAAGACATAAGGAAATGCCTTCTGTCAGAGATCTCCCAGGGTTTTGGAACTCAACATAAATTGGACTAACATTTATTTATAACGTCTTCAGGTCATCCAGCAAAGTAAAATTGTAATGTATGAATGCATATACGGTATGTCTGTGCACATATCTATTTTATATATATATATATATATATTTTTTTTAGTGGTGTAGAAAATAAAGCATAAACCTTCTAAGGCTGATCCTCATTGAGACATTCAGTCATAGGTTGTAATTGTGTCAGCAGGTGAGAAAATCTGTGCAGAAGCTCTGTGTTTTTCTTTTCTTTACAAGCTAGTGGATCTTTATGGATTCATCATCATTTTGTTGAAGTAATATGACTAATACTTGGCAAATTAATAAATGCTATTAACTTTCATAAGGATTATCCACAGTACTGGTGAAAGCCTGCCAAGATATCTCTCTCTCAGTCAACTGCATTTATTTTTTTGCCAGCCATCACAGAACAAAGAGATCTGCTTTGTTTTGAAAATCTGAAAATAATATTTTCAAGTGTTTTCAGATAAAGGTTTTGAGTTTAATCGACTGTTCACTGTGTCCCATGTAATAATTGCTGTATCCCTGAAAATTACCCAATAATGAATGAGTGAAACAATAGAATGCCATTAAAAATGGCAAATCCATACCTGTCTGTTTTCAATTTCTCAGCCAACATTTACAGATTGACTGCTGTTGATTCATCACGATAGTGTATTAATTAGGGCTCTCTAAGAAGGAAAATAATGTGTTTATGACAATGGCTGTGACATATCAAGTGGCAAGCAATGTGATAAATAGGTCATTGAGTATTTTTATAACATCAGGGTTTTCACAACCTAAACTAAGTTGGCAATATTGACTGAATAATTTCATATTGACATTTCACAAAGTCATTTCCAAACCAATAATTTGGTTTGGAAATGTTCCAATATTCCAATTTCTATAGATTAGTAAGTTATTGAAAACATTTTACTCAGGATACCTATGGATTTAAAACAGTCTCCTACTTCCCCATTCCTCAGCAGTGACAGACACTAATGTGTTCATTAAAGCCTGCCACTCAGTGTTGCGTATGCATACTTTTTACTTTACTGATTATATGATAATGACTGTTACTATAATTCTACCCCAAATCCATGAACATATACCTATATATATATATATAGGTATATGCTATATATAGCTATATATCTTCTACTATAGAGTCTACAAAGGGTACATTACGCAATAGCTTTCTGTATTGGGTTTGTGTGGCAAAGGCCTAGTAGGAGGGTCTGCAGGGGTGGCTTTTGTGAGAAGAGCCCAGAAGCTGCCCATGTCAGATAAGAGCCATCTCCAGCCATCTCCAAAAGAGACCTGCTGCTGGCCACAGCTGTGCCAATGAATAACATTGGTTGCACTTCTGTGAGAGAAGATTTAAGAAAGGGAAAAAAAAATGCTGCCTAACAGACGCTAGGAGAGAAAGGAGTAAGAAACAACTATGCAGACACCGAGGTCAGTGAAGAAAGGGGGGAGGAGGTGCTCCAGAAGTTCCCCTGCGGCCTATGGAGAGGCCCCTGGAGGGGCAGGCTGTCCCCCTGCAGCCCATGGGTCCCACATGGAGCAGATCTCCATGCTGCAGCCTGTGGGTGGAGGAGCCCCCAGTGGAGCAGGTGGATGTAGCCTGGAGGAGGCTGCGGCCCATGGAGAGCACCTACAGGTGGAGGCCCCAGGATGGAGCTGCAGCATGTGGAGAGGAGCCCATGCAGGAGCACGGGGTCTGTGGAGAGCTGCCGCCCATTCTTAATGCCTTCAGAAAGTCTACTTCTTCAGGTCTGGAAGAGGGGTAAAAGATGATAAATTTGAGGTTTGCTGCTTTGAAAGTTTAGAAATCCCCCTGGAATAGTGAAAATTCAGTGTTCATGGTGGATATTGTTTGAAGAAATATTGTGACATTCCGCTAAGTATGCAGAATAAGAAGACTAGAACAGAGATTTTCATTTTAAGGTCTTCTTGCTCTCCCATCCTCCCACCTTCATCTGTGGACTATGGCAGCAGTTGATTTAAGCCTGGACCTTATGGGCAAAAGCATCCTACATACATCATTGTGACAACTGAGACAGTGCAGTCTCTTTTGTAGGAGCTTGAAAGGGCTGCCACATCAAACTGACTCCAAAGTGACACAGTCAATTTTAGCTGGAGAAACTGAAATCCCCCTTCTCCCCTCCCTGCCACCATCCTGTCACACACACAAATGTCAAAGGGTTCATGGTATTTGAGTGAGAAGTTATGGTAGTCATTTGTTTTTCTTGATTCATCTGAAAGCTCGGCATGCTGAATATTCTGTTTTTGAAGAAATAAGAGAGGAAGTTGATTAAAACAACTGAAATGTCTCATACAGTGGGAGTTTTCCAAGTAAGGTTAAACAAGTCAGTATTGTTTTATAGCTACTTATTTCACATATTTCCTGGAAGCATGAAAGTTGCTGCTTAATAAATGAAACATTTCCTAAATAGTCAGGAAAGCTAGTTGTTGTTATCTCCATGTGGAAATGACTGCTAGGAAACAGTGACTAAAACAGACAGTTTTTATTTTATCATTTGAAGAGTGCTTTCCAGATTCTTTATGGGCTACCAGAGATTGCTGGAAGGGGATCTTCTGGTTATTCTAACTTAAAACTGTGTTAGTAACAGATGACCGTAAAAAAAACAAGAGGGCTATTTAAAGAAATCTCCACAGTGAATTTTGACTGCAAGAAAATGTTAACTGGCAAAACTTGTATTTGACTAGACTCGCCTAGGGTCACTGTCAGCAAAGACTGTAATGAGCATGACTGCTGCAACAGAAGCCAGAAAAACATGAATTTGTCTTTATGCTTGTCTGGAATCAGTCATTAAGAGAAAAAAAATCAACCTAACATTATGAAGACATGGTGAGCCTTCACCACAAATTGAAATGGATGTTAAACTGAGTCTGCAGAGCTTATTATGTGTTTAGTTCTAAAAGTGTTCATGGAACATTGCAGACATATAAGACATGGACCTGTTGGAGTGAGCCCAGAGGAGAGCTATGAAGATAATCAGAGGGCTTGAACATCTGTCCTATGAATGCAGGTTGAGAATTATGTTTTTTCAGTCTAGAGATGGAGAGGGGCTTTTTACAAGGGAGCATAAGGACAGGAACAGGGGTAATGGCTTTAAAGTAAAAAAGGGTACATTTAGATTAGATTTAAGTTAGACATTAGGAAGAAATTATTTACAGTGAGGGTGGCGAGACAGTGGAACAGGTTACACAGAGAAGTTGTGGATGCTTCATCCTTGGAAGTGTTCAAGCCAGGTCAGACGGGACTTTGGGTAACCTGGTCAGGTAGAAGGTGTCCCTGGAAGGGAGCATTGGGATTAGGTGATCATTAATGTTTCTTTCAAACCAGAATGTTCTGTGATTCTGTGAAGATGAACTCCTTACCCTGAACAGCTTGCAATCTAAGTTATATAGGAACAGACGATAAATATGGGCCCTAATGGCTGAATGAACAAAAAGGATTGACAGGATGCCAGATAAGGAAAAAGGGGATAGTACCCTCAGGTGAACTTACTTTATTTTATTTTATTTTTTTTTTTAGTTTTCATGTAATTCTTATATTTTTATTATCATTTTTTTTCCTTTTTACATGGTAATTTTAGACTTTTTTAAAAGTCCAGATCTAAGTGTTATATAAATGATAACACCAGTATAAAGTAGAGTTATTTCTTTTTTATGTCAAAATGCGTATTCAGAGGCAGAAGAACAAGATTGAAAACTATTCAGGAAAAAAAAAGCCTTTAAACATATAACAAGCACTCACTCACCCCCCCCCCCCATCCCCCCAAAACCAAACCAAACCAAACCAAACCAAACCAAACAAACAAAAAAACACAGAACTTTGAGATTATTTTTCTGTTTGGGTTGTTTAATATGCTCTATGAGTTACTTAAGATCTTGCATCTTACTTGTAATGAGATTCCTTTTCCCTAATCCCTTTTCAGTTATCCCGTATTTTACAATAAGGGTAGAAAACACACTCATAAATGCTGAAAGACCAATTCAAAAGTACCCCAAAGCATGGTTCTGTATCCTGCTTCAGACTTGACCAATGCCTAACATGGGCTTCAGGAGTGCAGCCTGCTTCCACCAAGGCTGTGTGCATGAGACTGCAGGTTTCTGTTTCATCAGCAGAGGCAGGCTCAACCTTGGATAAAAAACTGGGGCTGGCAGATGCAGGAGCACTTGCTGTCTTTGGCTGGTGCAGTGTCTTCCCCAACTTTATAATCACAGATCATAGACCCATAGACTCATCACAGAATCACAGAATCATATAATCATAGAATGGCTTGGGTTGGAAGGGACCATAAAGATCATCCAGTTCCATACTTCCTGCCATAAGCCGGGATGCCACCCACTAGATCAGGTTGCCCAGGGCCTCATCCAATCTGGTCTTGAACACCTCCCACGATGGGACATCCACAACATCTCTGGGCAACCACCACCCTCTGAGTGAAGAATTTGCTCTTAATCTCTAATCTTAATCTCCCTTCTTTCATTTTAACCATCTCCCCTCTTTTAGTTTAATCCTCTCCCTTCTTTTAGTTTAACATTCCCAGCTTTCTCAGTCTTTCTTCATAGGAAAGGTGCTCCAGCCCTCTGATCAACTTCATAGCTCTCCTCCGGACCCACTCTACCAGATTCACATCCTTCTTTTGCTGGGGGCCCCAGAACTGAATGCAGCACTGCAAGTGGAATCTGACTGTGCAAGTGGAGTCTGACTTGGACTAATGCAGGATCTATAAGTTATCATTGTTTTAAATATAATATAGTACTAAACAAAATAATTTTAATGAAATTAATCACCTTTCACTATCAACTTTAAAAATGGTAATGATAGAAAGAGTCAGTAGCCTCAGTAAGCCATTTGGTGATAAATTGCCCACAATTTCAATTAATTGTCTTTTTAAATTTAAATTCCAACTCATTTTTTAATCTGAATTTATCTAGTTTCAACTTTAAATTCCTAGCTGAAAGAATCTCAAATTCTTTACTAATAATTTTGTCGGATATATTTATCAAGGACATATCAAGACATTTCCAGGAATTTGTGCTACTGAGTATTCACAATATGAGTATTCATAATCATGAAAATTAGGTAAGTGACCAAAGTTGCTAAATTTTATGATGTTGGGTTGGTATAACTGACTGCAAAAACTTGCAAAATAAGGCTCAAATTCTTGAATCATCTACTGATCTATCAAACAGGGATTAAAAGAAAAGCGCACAAGGGGAAAAATGATACCAACTCTTCACACATAAATGCAGACCTTAAAAAGGCTCTTTTTCTCAGGAAAGAGATTTTGAAGTGACAAGGAAAATCCTCTGAAAATATGTACTCAGTTTGACAAGTCAAAAAGACAAAATTAATATGAGATTTTCAGGGGAAAGAAATGGGAACAAAATATAATTATTATGTCAGTGTGTCTATGGTGTTCCACAACTTGAAACTGTACCATTTCTGCCACCCTTCTCAAGAGGATATGACAAAAAGTAAAGAAAACAGCAATTCGTATCACAGAATAGCAACTGGAATTCTTAAAACATAAGTTTACAAAGCTCAGGACTCTTTATTCTGCAAACTGGTAATAGAGCTCTATGAAATCAGGACTGTTACAGCAAACTTGGAAGAAATAATGGGTGGTACTTCTCAGAGCAAGTGAATTATTGTTGGCCAATAGTTTGCTCTGAAGCAACAGGTTTAAAGAAAACAAAAGCTAGCATGAAAGATTCTGTGAACTCCTGTGAGACCCTTTGCCATGGGATTCCATTGAAAAAGCACAACCTGAAAGATGCAAGAAAATTGTGGTTGGGAACAGCTGCAACAATGGGGAGGCAGAGAGGGAAAGAGACTTTATTTTCCCCTGGAAATGTAGCAGTTGCTGGTACTACAAGAGGGTTTAGGCTGTTTGCAGTACAGAGATGCCTGGAAGGATGGAGAGAGAATCGGTCACTGCTGTGATTGGAGAAAAAATCCAATTCTTTGAAGTCATACTACCTGCAGCTGAGTGCATCATGAGTGTTATAATGACATATTTATTATGGAAAAGTATTAAGCACTGGTCTGAATTTCTCAATACATATATAGAAATTTATTTATTTTCTGCCAGAAGCCCATTCATCTGGTTGTTTCCCTGTGAGTGGAAAGCAAGGTATCGAGTATAGTAACCCAACTTTGAAAATGTAACCTGCTCAGCCTGTTGTTGCTAAACTGCACAAAAAGAGGTTTCATGCTGTCTTTCATGTTGTCAGGCCAGCCACATGGACAAAGTGACACACCAGGTAAGGTTGATCGTTTTTGTATTTGGGAGGTAGGAGGTACTTCCATAAATCAAGGTCAAGGTAAAAAGCTTCCTTTGCTTCTTTTGACAATAGGAACAGAGCAGGATGAATGGATTTGGAAAATGTTGCAGAGGGATTGCCAGCTGGATTTAATACAATGGCAAAATGAAGGGATAAGAAAGGGGGAAAAATGACTTATGCCTTACCTCTTATCTGACATATTCTGCAGTCAGTCTGCTATAAGGAGTGTGCACTTCCTCCTGATAACTCCTCTTTCAAAAGACAAATCCTACCATCTGGTTTATAGGTTAGGTCTACAGTAATTTTCTTAATTGAAGCAATCTAGACAGAAATACAGAGATGTTATTTATGGGATTCTTTCATACTTCTGACATGATTTAGCATGAGACTATTTCCCTGTAGCAGGGACCATATGTACAAAAGGGACCATATGAACAAAAAGACTGTCTAAACTGACATAAATCCATACAAACACAGATGATTCCAGAAGCATGCTGTGCTATAAAGGTAAACTTTTCTGTAGCCTACCATTTATCTGCCTTTCTAGTACACCTTTTCAGTTTTGTATCAGATATGGTCAGCTTCAGACTGGAGGTTGTTACTGGTGTGTGAATGAAGCATGAACATCATCTGCACATCACACCTCTGCACATCTAAGTCAATAGGTTCAAGAACATGAGAAAACATAAGATATCATTATCCTGCTCTTTTAGTTGAGATGTGTGTGTGAGAGAATACACATGCGCTATTTGCGTCTCATAACACTTCTGCCTATCCAACACACTATGATCAACACTTCTGCTTATAGCGAGGATCATGTCCACTCAGGCAAAGTTAGCCTCTCTCCTTCCTCCTCCATCCAGTCTTATTCCTGTACATCCTAGCCTATAAATATGTCTAAGTTAGCTAACTATGCTATGTGAGTTACAAGTGATGTTACTAACAAGCTTTTAATTGTGGAAACATCAAAAAGTCCTACAAGAGATTTAGATTATGTGGTATAATGATGTTGAGTTTAATATGTAAATTGCACTGTTTCACTAAATCTTGTTGTTAACAAAGCTATGGTCTCTCCCCAAAGAACCCAGTCTGTAGTTTAATACATTGATGGCATGTTTCTTGGGACAATACACAAGAATGGAGAATGCACTGTATTTTAATATAATACAGAGTGATACAGCTGTGTTAATCTGGCATTACATATTGTTGACAATTATCAACCTCATTTAATTTACGTAATAAAAGCATGCCAAATAGCTTTGAAATTGCAGTGCTTTCTGTGCTAGAGACTAGACGGTAGGTCTTTTGTAAAAATAATCTAACTACTCAGAGAAACAGACTTTTAAATATATTTACTGATAAATTTGCATTACACAGAGTTACACACTATTCCTTTCTTACATTTATCTTTGTATTATGAATAAAAAGAATTAATTGTTTAATTTTGAGCGAAAAATTTGAAAATGATTATATTAAATAACTAATTATGCACTTCATTATTATCATTTATTATTTTTTGCTATATTTATATAATCTGAAAAATGAAGAGAGTTTGGATTCTAAAGCTCCCCATGCTGGGAAACTGTATTGCTGCAAATGCGCTGGTATGTCTTAATCTGAGACCAACCAGAAGAAGACTTACAAAGTGTAAAATTTAGGTAGTGGATATTATGGAAAATATTTTGCTTTTTATTTTTATTTTTATTTTTGTTCCTTATTTGTTTTTTAGTATATCCATTGAATTTTATCTGCTGCACTGCAGTGTGGAAGAAGGTAGCCCCAGCTCATCTGTTCTCTGATAAACTGCAGGGCCAGGTCAAGGACGTTTTGTCTTTACTTCAGCTTGTGGCAAAAAGCAAACAATACAGTGATCTTATTGTCTTGTTTGTTGTTGCTGTGTTTTGTGTATGCCTGTGTAAATTGAAGATATGATGCTTACAAGCTTGAGCAATAATAATTTGCATCAATCTCTATTTAGGTTGAACACCTTTCCTTGAATCTGTTCATAAGAGACTTTAGGTCTCTTTTATGAAGCTTGTTGTTTGGCTTCTCATGTTATCATTAACTTCACTTATATCAATAAGTAGAAATAATAGTGATATAGGAAGCATTATTACCCTATATATCAAAAATTTTTGATCCCCTCCTGTTTCTTTTTTTTCTTTTTTTTCTTTTTTTCTTTTTTTTTTTTTTCTCTCTAAATGACTTTCTTTTCATTGATCATGTCACTATAATTTTTAAAAGGAATTTTATTCTAGGAAGTGCACTTATCTATTAAAACATAGGTTTTGCTTGTTTGGTTGGTTGGTTTGGTTTGTTTGTTTGCTTTCCAAGAGAAGAAAAAATGCTGACTTATTTATTTATTTATTAATAACTGTAAATAGACTTCATTACACCTTCTCTATGAGTACTTTGGAGGTTTTGTTTGTGCTGTGCAATTTTTTCCTGTGCAGATACAATTGTTAATGTTGAAATTATTATCCCTAGAAAATCACTATGGGCTAGCAGATCACATTTTATTATACTATTGTATATGCAAATCTAAGATTAGTTTTATAGCAGGCATTATGTCCAGTGTCTGTAAAACCCATTAACTATTAAAAATAAGGGTTGCAGTAAATATCTTGTGCTATTTCAATAAAAGAAGATTTGCAAGAAAGTATATCTTATGATATCTTTCTGCTGTTAAAGGTATGTTGTTGCTCAGCAACAGCATCTATTTGGATTATAGAATTAGATTTTAAATTAAAAGATTCAAAGGAATTATTTTTTTTTTCATGCCAATAAGTGAATCGGGCTATACTAGTCTATAAATGTAACCTTAAGCATCTTATATGTAAGTATAAGCAAAAGCTTATGCATAGGAGCAATTTTTGCAATATACATGTATAATAGAAGATCATTCCAGTGATTAAGCCTATCAGGTTTGCCTTATTGTAGTAGACTGTCTTACAAAAGACACAAGTGTAGTATTTCTACACTTATTTCTCTTCAGGATTATTCTTATAAATAACAGTTGCTAAATCTGATCTTTATGTTTCTAGAAATTAATGTTTTATTATTAGCATAATCATAGTTATTATTAAGACCATAGAAATTTCTTTTGTATTTTAAAATGTATGAATGGAACTTGCAACATGAATTTAAGAGTCCTTATTGATGGCTACCATTAAAAACAAACAAACAAACAAACTAGCAGTGTAAATTAGTGATTATCACCCTGTCAGATTAACACCCTTAGAAATTTAGTAACATACAATAATCAGTGCAGCTGAGCTTTGCTTTGAATATCTAAAATAAACTTTCAATTTTCTGTTATCATTTTCAGTATGCATATGAGTTTTTATTAGCTTAAGTGAAATGAAGAAAGGTGTTAAAAACACCTTGCATATTATTAAATAAAAATGATAACATCTCTAATAATCCTATCTAAAGACAAAAGTTTCAGAAAATATGTGTTTGTCTTTATTTGGATTATAAAAGGAAGCTATGTAAACATCAGGAAACACAATATTTTAAAATTACTTCCTAAAGGTACTTAATATAGCTGTATTTTATTGTGCAAGTTCAAATAATATACAGCAAGTTGGTAGCCAGGATTTCAAAGAGATAATCTTAATAATCCAGATATTTCTCATTCTTTCACGTCAATACAAAATAAAATTATTTTTGATACTAAATTAGATACTAGATACTAGATACTAAGGAGTCTTGCATTATGAATACAAATCATCAAAGATTTATAAAAAATATAGTCTGTCAAACTACTTTCATGCTTTTTATTTAATTATTTATTTTTCTAGTTAACAAAAGTAATATTGATGCAATAGTTTTATATAATCAGTTGGCTTTATGTTACAATGTGTTTTTTTATTTGTTTTGTTTTGTTTGTTTTTAAGGAAACCACACAATTACAAATCAACCTGGCTTGTAATTGGTGGATTATAAACTGGTTGACTGAAAGGCCACAATTGTAAGTGGGATATTAAGCCACTGCATTTTTTATGTGATTGTGCAGATAGTACTTTTTGGATTATATTATATATATATATATATATTATTATTATTATTATTATTATTATTATTTATGTTGAGCTCTCAAAAAAGTAGAAGTTATGTAAAAGATGTAATAACAATCTGATCTGTTTATTTGGAAAAATAGAATTTACAAGGAAAAAATACTACTTATAATTGCCAAAGAAAGCTATGTCTCAGTGAACAAAACATGGATGGCATTCTTAGTAGAAAAGGCTGCTGTGAAATGCTATGGCTCCATGGTATTCTTGGTGCCATCTCACCTGAAGAGAATGATTCAAGTCTTTGACTGGTACAATAGACTCTACAAATTTATAGGTGTCCATGACACAAGGTGAGAAGACTGTATCCCTCATATATTTGTACTGTGTGTCACCAGTGGATGTAGGAAGTGGATTTTAATATCAAGTGTAGGAAAAAAATCAAAGGATTCATTGTAAATACATCTGTATTTACAGATTCATTTACTGTATCTGAAGCACAGTAAATGAATTCCAAACCAAATGGCCCACAGATATCAGTGCATTCCTCTACAGTAGCATGGTAAAACTGGAGCTCTTTGTGAACTCGAAGCAGGTGAATATTGAATATTAAGTTGTTTGTGTGTATTTAAAATGTGTTACACTGTTATTGAGTGTAACTGGTATTTTTGGTTGGGGTATTTAAGTGTGCTCGTTTAAGAGGCATTCACAAGATACAGACAAAACCTGTTTTTTTGGACAAAGAAACACACACTGAACAATATTGTCTGATACTCAACCAATGAATGAATGAGGCCCTGTTTGAACTCTTTCAGTCTTAGTGACCTTGCAGAACATGGTAACAGTGGTCTCTTCAGAGATATTTTTCCTCATCTTTATTTATTTTGCTTTTTTTTTTTTTTTTTTTTCAATATATGATTTCAGCTATTATACCTGCTTTTTTTTTTGGCTTGGTAATAATAATTACATCCTTATCATTCAAGCCACAGATTTTGTCTCTTAATTTTGCAGTAGGCATTAGGAAACTTCTTATTTCTTATATGGTAATGCTTATTATCAAGACATTAAAGTTGACATGGTAACTATGAGAGCTGAGAGGGTTAAATCTCTTCTCCTTAGGGAGAGGATTAAATCTCATCACAAGACCTCACTACAAGAAAAACATCTAAGCCCTGAAGCATGTCTAGAGAAGGGCTACAAAGCTGCTGAAGGCTTTGGAACAAAAGTTTTATGAAGAGCAGCTGAGGGAACTGGGGTTGTTTAGTCTGGAAAAGAGGAGGCTCAGGGGAGACCTTATTGCCTTCTACAACTACCTGAATAGAAGTAGTGGGGAGCTCTGGGTCAGCCTCTTCTCACAGGTAACTAGTGATAGGACTAGAGGGAATGATCTCAAGTTGCGCTAGGGGAGGTTCAGGTTGGAAATTAGGGGAAATTTCTTCTCAGAAAGAGTAGTCAGGCACTGGAACAGATTGCCCAGGAAGGTGGTGGCATCACTGTACCTGAGGGTGTTCAATAGAAAGACCTGGTGCTTAGGGACATGTTTTAGTGGGTGATATTGGTAGTAGGGTGATGGTTGGGCCAGATGATCCTGAAGGTCTTTTGCAACCTTAATGATTCTATGATTCTACAAACTACGCAGTGATGGCATGAGAATAAATTTTTGGCAGGTATGCATCAGGACCAGACAGGGAAACTCTCCACCAAACCCTTTTACCCTTTCATGTTTGCTTTCAAAGGTAGGTGGATAGGACCTGATTCTGGCATTTCCTCTCCACATTGCTTTTTGTGCTGTGAGAAGGACTTTGTTGTCATTTCTCTGGTTAAATGCCATCACACAATTGGGAAAAAGAGGTTTCTGCCTCTTCTGATATATATATGAATTTTATGTTAAGTTCAAAGAGTCTATTTTTGAAATACAAAAAATATTCCAGCTACAATTATCCTAAAAGTCCCTTGCTACTCACCCCTCCCTAAAACAAACAAACAAACAAACTTCCTTTTTAGACACTGATTTTTTTTTTCTAGATTATAGAGTTTAATTTTCATAGAGAATAGAGAATTTCATAGAGAATGTCAGTAACACTTTGAGAGACTTCTGAGAGAAACATGATTTTATTTTCAACAGTAATTTTATTTTGACTAGACCAAAGAAATCTAATATATAGCTTTGTAATAAACAGCCTTCTTTTCCTTCAAAAGGTCATAAAACAGTCTTACAGTTCTCTTGAGGTATCCTCTAGATCTCAGTATGAGACACAGTATTTGTTTTTGTATAGTTTTTAATTAAAAAAATAAATATATATATATCTCTACAGATCCAGACACTGTTCCAGCTGAGTGGATAGGAGAAAGACAAATATTTTGGAAGTTATCATTTCAGTTTTTAACCTATTGATAGTGCCTAGTGTTCATGCTCACCAGGGAATCCATATACTAACATCTTCTTGCTAGAGGAAAACATATATATACAAGCTTATCTGGATACTAGTCAGGAGCAGTAACAGCCAAGAGAGAAACTATTCAACAGAGAATGGAACTATGTTACCTGTTTATTATTGATGTAATGGTAATTCTAACATATATAATGTGAGAATAACTTCTATTGTCTTCTCAAAACCTTATGTACCATTTTTTTCAAGACAGCCCATGGACATCAGCAGGTAAATTCTGAATCCATCTGATGAAAGAGGAGAGAATGCATAACTTATTTTGATCTTAGAGCATGTATTTTAAACATCCTTTGGTTTAATCTTCTGTGTACCGTGTATTGCTGTAAGCAGATGGAAAACCTACAGAGGTACCTTCACGTTGGTGTTCTTTAAGTTTTTTGCTGTATTGGGAGATTTAGCAGTGCTTATATACATGTATACTCTTCTAGGGACATGTAAACAAAGCTGAAAAATCTTGCTACTAAAAAAGTAAACAGTTCCTGTGCAAAAAATTATTTGTCAAGTGTCTGTTGCTTAAATACCCACTAGTAAACTTAACCCATCACTCTTGATTTAAGCCAGACACAGTACTAGGGTGTGATTATGGCATTAAAGTGACACTTCAGGTTTAAAGGGCTGATGTATTCATTCTAGTGCTGTCCAGCGTAGACAACAGAGTAAATTAATCTCTAGTGCAATTCAGGATGACACTGAAGATAAATTTGGCCTATTGCATTCAATAGTCTGGCCTATTGTCTTTAGAAGTTAGAGTCTTTATTTTATAAGATATCTTTTAGCACAGATTGAATTCAGCAGAGTGACTTTTCTTTGGCAAGGTGTTATAGCTCTTAAATTACTTTGCTTTATAACGTTGAAAATTTTGTCAGACTAATTTAACCTTGCATTTCCATACATACAGATCTTTGTGAAATGGTTTCTTAAGCACCACAGTTAGGGATCCACTAAATAATTTGTATGCTCAAGAGTTTGTTTGCAAAGTGTTCACTTTTTTTTTTTGCTGTATTTTTTATATTGTTGATAGTGTGTGATTGACAGACATGGCTGACTACTTAAGGTTCTGTCCTCTGACTGAATAGGTACAGTATTCATTTTGATTTATTTTTTAATAGAAAAATGAGTGAAAATTGAACACTGACTATCACTGCGCATGAATATCACATTTCACTTGAAAGGCAGGCCTTTTCGTTTCTATTTGCCATCCCAGATACTTGTTCAGAAAAGCTGTTCTTGCTGATTGGAGTCCATTAACTAAATATCTGTTGCTGTGATGATCTACAACAGAGGTAGACAATGAGGATTTTCCAATACCACTTTTTGTACCGCCTATTACAAGAATACATTGACTTTTGGAATCAATATTATGTCAAGTTATCTTCTATTTATTTGTGTGTCAATGTGTTTCTGTGTGTATAAGTGGTACAAGGATAGTTCACAGTTTTAAGTATTGGATAGATATAGAAAAATGTCTTTTACTTCTTAATGTTGGGAGAAAATTGTGCAGACTTTGGGGTGTCCAAAAGCTACCTATTTTTCTATTTGTTTGATTGACACCAGTATGACATTAATAAAATCTAATGTAAGCTTAAAGTGTGTTCAATTGGTCTTATTACCCGTGGTTCTCTAAAATTAATTTTAATCACCTTTTAAATGCTAACCTTTAAAATATTTATATATTTTTGTGAAAACCATACATCTATCTTACTTAAGGATTTAGTTTTCTTCACCATGTCCTATCATTTCTAATATTAAAGACAACAAATGAAGTGCTGTTGTGGCGTTTTAAGCTTTCTTTCAAGTATATTTGAGTATATTCAGATATATCCAGCTTCCTAACCTTTCCTCAAACCTGTCCTCATCTCATCCTTTATTGCTTGGACTTCTTCTTTGTTAGTGAAAGCTCCAATAACAATTATAACTAGCCATTTCCACGTAGGACACCTTGAAGATTAAAAAATATGTTAAAAGTGCTTTATTAATAAAAAGAAAAAAGATAACCACCTCCATTTCTCTAACAGATCTTTAGAAAAAAAAAAAAAAAAAAAAAAGGACAATAGAGAAATGTGAATAAAAATAATTTATAATAAGACAAAAAATGTCTGCATATTAGGAAAACCCTAGGAATGCTACTTTCATTAATGGGGATCAGGGGGTAATATACCTTTCTTCAAGACCTGAAGGGATTTTTATTTATTTATTTATTTATTTTCTGAAATATAAATGCACAGGTTTTAGTAGGGATCTTCTTTTCTTGTGGCATCTACTCTTTTTTTGAAGTAGAATTTGATTAAGGGATCAACCATCTGGAAAGATGTTTATTAACTTCAGCTTCCAGTTTCTGAAAGGTATTATCAAGTCATTTCCAGCTACAGCAAACTGGTAGTAACACTATAATTAATCATACATATACACATACAGATATAAGCCTGCAAATCCTTAATATATAAACAAGTCAGTTTTAAACTAGTCATCTTGTGCACAACCCACCAGCAGCTTGCCGCAGTACTGGTTAACATGTTTTCCTACTACAGATTTCCTGTTAATAAAGACAAAAGCTATTTCTCTGTTAATATACATGACATAAAAGTAAACAGACCAGTTACAGAATTTAAGTCTGGATCTGAACTTTTTCTCTGCTGGAGTAAAGATTACCAGTATTTAAAATGAGGGTTTCCAGTCTCATGCTAATTGGGGTGGTATAGAGATAGGCTTCAATTAAAACACTTTGTCACAATTAAGCTATACAAAAGGCAATATTGAGTTTGCAAAGCAATAAGAAACCAAATTATGAAAAAGGGTAGAGTGATGCATATAGTGGTAATTGGGATACTTCATGAATTATTACTTTGAGTATACGATCATATAATAATCTTTCCATCTGACAGGAGTCCTTCCTCATTCATTAGACAGAATTTGCTTTATGCTAACTTGACAGTAATCACAGAATCATAGAATCATTAGAGTTAGAAATGACCACCCAGATCATCTGGTCCAACAATCACCCTACTACCAATGTCACCCACTAGACCATGTCCCTAAGCACCAAGTCCAACCTCTCCTTGAACACCCCCAGGGATGATGATGCCACCACTTCCCTGGGCAACCCGTTCTGATGCCTGACCAATCTTTCTGAGAAGAAATGTCTCCTCATTTCTAACCTAAACCTCCCTTAGCACAACTTGAGGCCATTCGTTCTAGTCCTATCACTAATTATCTTTCTTTCAGGTAGTTGTAGAGAGCAATATAGCTTTCCCTGAGCCTCCTTCAGACTAAACAATCTCAGTTCCCTCCTCATGGGACTTTTGTTCCAGGCCCTTCACCAGCTTTGTAGCACTTCTATGAACATGTTCCAGGGCCCTGATGTCCTTCTTGTAGTGAGAGGCCCAAAACTGAACACAGTACTCGAGATACAGCCTCACCAGAGCTGAATACAGCTGATCCTGCTGGTCCTGCTGGCTACACTATTCCTGATACAAGCCAGGATGCCATCAGGCTTTTTGGACACCTGGGTACACTGCCAGCTCATGTGCAGGCGAACATTGACCAACACACCCAGATCCAGATTTCGAGCCAATCTCTTCCAAGCCTGTAGCGCTGCATGGGGTTGTTGTGGCCAAAATGCAGGACCCAGCACTCAGCCATGTTGAGTGTCATCCCACTGGCATCTGCCCATCCACCCTTCCTGTCCAGGCCCCTCTGCAGGGCATTCCTACCCTCTAGCAGATTTGACACTTCCCCCCAACTTGGTGTCATCTGCAGACTTACTGAGGATGCACTCAACTCCCTCATCCAAATCATCAATAAAGATATTAATGAGGATGGGCCCCAACACCAGTCCCTGGGGACACCATTGGCCAGCTGGATTTCACTGTGTTCACCACCACTCTCTAGGCCTGGCTGTCCAGCCAGTTTTTAACCCAGCAAAGCATGTATCTGTCCAAGCCATGGGCTGTCAGCTTCTCCAGGAGAATACTATGGGAGACTATGTCAAAGACCTTGTTTAAGTCTATATCAACAGCCTTTCCTTCATTCACCAGGTGGGACATCCGGTCATAGAAGGAGATAAAGTTTGTCAGGCAGGACTTGCCTTTCATGAACGAATAAAAAAATTTATTTGGGATATTCTGGTGTAATATTGAATTAATTTGAAAAATAATGTGAAAATTTAGATGTGTGTTTTAACTTTTTATGTATTTTAGTATTTCCACAAACTTCATTAAGATCTCCATTATTATCTAAGTATGGGACAAGAGGGAACAGTATATTATATTAGAACATTATATATTACTTCAAAGAATGGACCTTCCAACTGTGATTGTCCATTGTGAAAAAAACAGAGAAACAACCACGAATGAAGTGAAAAGTACTAGATCTGCAGGAGGCGTAAGTATCGGGATTAGTAGTAGTACAAACTGACAGGCATTTTTTGATAACTGCAAACTGTTTTTTCAAGTAGTGGATAAATTACTGAGAAGAAATCAAGTGTAAATTCGGTGTATGTGGAGGGGAACTTTCACCACTCAAGAGTTCTTATAAAATATTTGAACACTTTTAGTTTTTACCTACAGCTTTAATTCCCCATAAAATGTGTTCTACCAGTGTTTACCTGCCAAATATTGAGATGCCTTAGCTTTGTGTTTTATATTAAATTTTCATGTCTGTAAATTTGTATTTCAAGTTGCAAATCAAGAAGCTTTCAAGGTAGTTTTGATTAATTTGGGGTACAACGTGCCTTCGCTTCTTTTTTTATGTTTTGATAGTAATTTACCATGGCATAAAATTGCTTTGCGTTAAAAAATATTCATGAATCAAGAGTCCTTTGCAGTAACAAGATTCATTTAAGGATTAAGACCACCAACAAATCAACTATTTTGTGTCAGTTTCAGTAATTATTGTTTAACAAGAACTGGTACAGTGGCACCATGAATTATTTTAGCACATAGATGACAGCTAAATAGAATGCAAATGTTAATTCAACTGGCAGAGACTGTTTTAGGGTCTTTTGTGTTCCAAAGTGCACAAAAATAAAATAAAGAAATAAAAATAAATAAGCTTTAGATTATACTGTTTTAGATTACAACAGTATTTCTTACAAAGAGCTCTATTCATTAGGAAATAATACATGGCTATTTTAGCTCTCCAGCTGGGAAGTAAAGTAATATCTAATGAACGGAGCCCTGAGGTACCTTAACTACAGATAAATATATATTTTTGTATATATACTTATATATATATTTACATATATATATAAAGGGTGAATTCTCTTGCTCATTAAGCTGTTTAGAAAGACTGGTTGTCCTGGTTTCAGCCGGGATAGAGTAAATTTCCCGCATGGTAGGTTTTATGGTGCTGTGTTTTGGATTTAGGATGAGAATGTTGATAACATACAGATATTGTAATTGTTGCAGAGCAATGCTTATACTAAGCCAAGGACTTTTCAGCTTCTCTCATCACCCTTCCAGTGAGGAGGCTGGGAATGCAGCAGGAGCTGGGATGGGACAGCCCCAGGACAACTGACCCAAACTGGCCAAAGGGGTATTCCATACCATACAGTGTCGTGCTGAACAATTCATATGGTGGGGAGGACTGATGGCTGCTTGGGCTTAGGACGGGCATCGGTCAGTTGGTGGTGAGCAATTGCATTGTGCATCGCTTATTTTATATCATATATATATCACATGATACATATCATATTTATATGTATCATATATATATATTAATATTATTATTAATTCCTTTCTGTCCTAATACACTTTTATCTCAACCCACAATATATTAATATTTTTCCAATTCTCTCCCCTGTCCTACTGGGGGAGGAGGGGGGAGAATTGCTGTGTGGTGCTTAGCTGCTGGCCAGGTTAAACCACAACACACGTAAAATAAAAAGAGATCAAGTAGTATCCATTCAATCAATGACAACCTTAAATAATGTATCTGTGACAACATTTGTTCTAAACAGCCTTACTGAGATTATTTCAGTTGATTTCAATGTGAAAGATATTTATACTATGCATTAATTTACAGTATTTCTATTTGTCACATAACTATGAACTCAAAAAACAAATACCTCTTGTAATTTTCAAAATGTGTCTGTGTTTTTGTCTCCATGATTTCAGTAGACGTCATCAGTATAACAGACAAAATCATCTGAAGGTGTGCATAAAAATCAGAGAGTAAATTTTGGGCTTTCAGCAAATACCTCAAATTCAGCGGCTGAGTCATTAGAAATATTTTTCTGTTCCTCTCCTTCTTGTAACCCATCTCCTTATCTCCTCGGGGTTGTCCTAATGTACTAAAGAATATGCTTATTAAGTGTTTTAAATTTGATATTTAGAGCATGCTTGTCAAAATTCTGACAACCGAATTTGGCTTCCACTATAAACATTAGTAAAGGTACAACTTATTCTAAAAGCAAAAAGCTGGAGAAAAAAAAAAAAAAAAAAAAAAAAAGCAATATTTATAAGTGATGATGGAAAGCATCTTATGTTATGCTGTGCTTTTTATAATTTCAGCAGCTGATGATCAAGTTAAGACTACTTTATGTCAATATATGAATATAAACAAGCTCCCTTTTAAAGGGCTACTTTTAAAAAGAAGTCTAAGACATGAAAATTTGCCAGCTCAACCTTACCTTTAAACCCTTGTGAAACTGCCAGTTTCTGTCACTTCTGTCTGGTGAATATATACATTTTTCTTATGAAATATTGGTGGGTCTCACAGATAGATATCTCTGCAAAGCTTGCTTAATACAGAAGGACAACATCTCCATTCCATTTTATTTAAGTTTGCCTCTTTAATGGCTACAAGTATTTCTTGGTAGGAGTAAAATATTGCTTAGAATATGTCTCAACTAGCCTTCCTCCTCTCAAAGGAATAATTGGATCGCTCCTACCACTTGAAGTGATTAATAAAACATGTATCTGACAAGTGAATGAAGTCAACTGATCCCCCTGAATAGATAAAAGCTTTTAAGCACCAAATTCTGAAAACTTTAAGAAACCCTCAAAAAACAACCAATCTTTTTGACACCTCAATTTGAAATGAGATTCCTGAAGTATATTACAATTAACTATAATGAATATTCTTTCCGAGTCTGATACAGAGTGCTTTTTTTTTTTTTTTTTTTTTTTTCCTTCCCTTACAATGTTTAACTGCAGGTAAATATACCAACCTGACATTTGCCTCCAATTATCATGGATCCATATTGAGTTCTTCACTCTCTAAAGAGAATTTGAATGACTGCAGCATCTTCATAGGATAACATATCTTGTTTTCATTAATCTTTGTAGTGAATTTCACTGCTAGCCACCCATGACCAGAATCTAGCTCTCATAACATCTGAACTACTGTTGTCTTTTCTGACTTCTGGCTTCCTTTGGAAGCTCACATAACTTTTTCTATGAAATAATTAATAATAATAATAATAATCAAGTCCTGACTGAATTTACCAACAGTAATCATTATTAAATAATAAAGTGATTTAAGGTCCTCAGATAATAGGTCCTAGCTGTATGCAGAGTTACTATTTTATGTCCTTTATTACAGTGTTACCTAATAAACTGGGAAAAAAAAAAAAAAAAAGTAAATATTATCAGATATAAACCACCATCTGGTCTCTAAATAAGTGTATATCCTTACTGTAAATGAAGTCAAGATGGATGTCATACTCTCAAATTATGAAATGGTCATGGGGAGAGAACAGGAAAAGATTTGTCCAAACAGCAGTTAGCAATTCTTTATATTCTCCTCTGCCCAGACATGCTCAGAGTTTTGAATCATGGAAATAACTTTTTAAATTACTGAAAAGTCAGACTAACTCTGTGGCAAAGGTTGTTGTTTAATCCTTGTGATTCAATAAGTGTTTATTCTGAAAGAACAAATAAAAATGCTAGTGGAATTATAATTGTCAAGGGAAACATCCTGTTTTAGTAGTAGTATTATTTTTTAAAGTGTCTTGGAATTTCTGTTAGGTGATTGTCCATAGTGCTTGTTGATGATTTTACAATTTTCTTTGAAGGGCGAAATGGAGGACAACTATTTCTAATCAAGGATACTTAGAAATATAACAAACCTGACAAAATGCAGACATGAATGAAACAAGCTATGTAATAAAGGTATTACACGCTCGTATAGGCGGAGGGTTACATTTTTAGAAAGGAATTAAAACTTAGTAGTACTAATTGTCAATGAATGTCAATCACCATCTGAGTGCCAGCAGTTTCAGGAAGCATGCTTCCATTCTTCAACCATAGACATTGATTTGAAGGTCACTAATAACTTCCTCTCTCCTTTTAACATAAAAAAAAAAAAAAAAAAAAAAAAAAAAAAAAAAAGCTAAATCCTAAATAAGAACTGTTGACTTCTACTTTAACAAAGAGAAAATGCAAGGTTTACAGAAGCAACCTGATATGTGGTAGAATTGGCTGTTTTATTTATTAATAAAGTAAACTACAGACTGGGCATGATTTGGATTTCTCAGTTTCCTAGTTGAAGGAAATAGGAAGTGAATCATAGTTATTCTGTACCTCGCTTCAAGAAGTTGAGGATAATAGGTTAAAGATGGTGAACTGCTCAGGTGGTGAACTGCTCAAGCTGTACAAGTACCACAGAGAGAAAACACTCTCTATTTCTGAGCAACAGTTTCAGCACAGTTTTCACATGCTGAGACATTTCTTACTAACAAGTTGTGACAAGACCCCAATTTGGCCTGATTCTTGAAGTGGAACAATCTGTGTCTTTTCCTTAAAGTGAGAATGCTGAAAACCTCCAAAGGCTTTCCAATTATTAAAGCTCTGTCTTATTAGAGTGCAAGGAACAAGGAAACTTTTGAAACAGAGAGAAGTCAGATTTTCTGGGTTAGACACATTAAAATAAAAAGGTCTGACATTTTCTTTCTCTCCAACCCCTCCTTCTTCTGTTCTTCTAGGGCGGGATCTTTCCTCAAGCCCTTATCTCAGTCTAACAGTTTCCAATAACTGTTTTTATTTATTTATTTATTCTTGTTCCATGACGATGATTACGTTGTTGCACCCTACTGTTTTTGATAAGCTTTACATCTTCTTTTGGCAATAAGATTCCTCTCCTGCTGTCTAGAAGGCTTCTCCCAGCTGACCATGCTCAGTGACTTGCATGGATGGCTCCATTTTTCCTTCCCACAGTTGTGTGGCTCTCACTGATCTAGAAAAAGCAGTGAGCAGGTGGCTTTCATTTCTGATGATCAACAGAACATTTAAAAATAAAATATACAGCTTTCAGGCCCCATCACATGCACTAGATATGTCACTGTAACTGTCGTATTACTTCACCTTGACTCTTGAATCAGCCAATGTTAGCAGTACTGAGCTTATTGAAAGCAAGATTGGATGTAGCTGCACACAGAAATTTCTGGAGCTTCAAATAGGCCAGAATGAACATGTCAAATCAGGCAGCGCATATCTAGTGACAACTAGTAAACATTGCAGACAACTAATCATCCTGTACTTAGGTAGAGGTTGTCTCTCCTGAAAAACCTAGTATGGGATCATGTATTGTACTTTAATGTGTTTATGTATGAGACCATGAGGGGTGGAACAACTGTAGTGGTGGCAGTTTTTTCTAACTGGTGAGATCTTGGTTTGTAAACTGCATGATTTCATAAGACTTTTTCCTGTCAATACTACTGTATGTACTCAGATTGCATCTTCTATGCATGTACATAGTGGAGGCTGTAGCGAGGTGGGGGTTGGTATATTCTCCTATGTGCCTGGTGAAAGGATGAGGGGGAATGGGCTAAAGTTGCACCAGGGGAGGTTTAGGTTGGATATTAGGAAAAACTTCTTTACTGAAAGGGTTGTTAGGCATTGGAATGGGCTGCCCAGGGAAGTGGTTGAGTCACCATCCCTGGGGGTCTTTAAAATATGTTTAGATGTAGAGCTTAGTGATATGGTTTAGTGGAGACCTTGTTAGTGTTAGGTCAGAGGTTGGACTAGGTGATCTTGGAGGTCTCTTCCAACCTAGACTATTCTGTGATTCTGAGTAACTGAGATTTTTGGCACCATATAAGTGAATCAAAAACATGGATGCAGGGTTTATAGGTGAGCATGGAAGAAAGAAGGAGGCATTACAAGGCAAAGTAAGCTGCCTAGAATGGCACATAAGGCTGGAGACTATATATATCTAGTATAAGAACCGTTACCCTTTGTCACATTCAGGACAATTAATTTTGGAGAGAAAATACACCTAGAATATTACTAGCTTAGCTATGTCAGTCATAAGCATGTGTATATTTATTACTATTATTTAGTTATTTAAATCCCAATAAATCTGAAATTTCAAAAAGTTTAGTCTATCCTTTTAAAGGAGTGATTTTGTGGGTGAAATTTTTCACTTGGTGAAGCTGTGTAACTTCAGCAACAAAATGGGGATCTTGCAGATTCACCCTTACTGATAAAGCCCTTACAGACCTTTACCTGATGAGTATGTTGGTTATTAGCTCTAGGGGCAAGAACTACCTTGGCACTGATTGTTTATTATGACATAATGGGTTCCTGACTATTACATAAAGTCTGTAGGATAAATGATTGCAGTGGAGGAATAAAGAAACAAAAGTAGTCTTCTGTAGCCTAGATGATGCTTCCTAGGAAAAATCTGTTGTGCTATAAAAAAATAAAATAACAGTTCTCATCCTTTGTAGTATGCATTGATCATCCACGACACTGCAGTTGTTCATGATCTAGTTACAAAGATTTCCAGAAAATGACACCTTTCTTAAGAAGTAATTTTGTTAGATATTAACGGGATATTATATTAAAAACTCATACTAACATGATATTTAATACATGGATATATTATTTTATGTATGCATTCATTGATATGGGAATAAAATTTGTTATTTGTGATAGGAAGGGAGGGTATATTTGTTCTCAGAGCAGGAACAGTTTGGTAGACCACACTCTCAGAAGCATGAACAGAACCATGGACAGAATTTATGTGTTTTTTTTTATCCCAAGAATGATGGTTGTGGCTGATTCATTCCTGCCACAGAAATGAGTGAGGAACATCAGAAAAAAGATCAAAAACTTGTGGGTCGACCTGGAAGAGCAGGTTTGTTCTCCTGTTTGTGTAGAAGTGATTGCTGACTTACTTTTTTATATTTTTTTTACCTTTTTTTTTTTTTTTTACCTTTTTTTTTTTTTTTTAATGCTGTGATATAAGCAAAACAGAAAGAGGATAACAACTAAGCCTGATTTTTCTGTGTTTAAAATGATCTTAGGTGACTTAAATCTGAATTCAGAGCAGCAGAAGCTTTAAAATTGTGCTGTGCCATAACCATAGTATGGTTCATATATTATACATAGATACACACACACACTAACTTTTAATTACACCTACACCCTTCCTCTCCACCCATCATGCCCCAGAGTTTCAAAGTTTTAACTTACTGTGTGCCAAATCATTGTGATAGAATCATTCTACATAGACTTATAAATACATATAACCTATGGGGCAATAGGTTCATGACCCATGATCAATGTTGATCCTTCTCAGTTTGCACAGTTATTTAATTCTCCTACTCTCCTCTTGCTGGAACAAGAACATAGATTATCAAAAGAGGACTAGGTCTATGCATTAGGCATATGATTTACCGTTAAAATTCTTGGTTTCCCTTCGCTATGGGAGCTTGGTCACTGATGGTTTTCCATCCAGTTGGGCTGTGAGTTCCAGTGAACAGGGGATCTCTACCAGCAGCTGAATATTCATATTATTCCATTTTGCCTTTAATGGGTGTTAAGAAGAATTTCTAGTGTCTGGAGGCACTAAGGTAAGTATGAAAGGTGCTCCTATTCTACCTTAATCTTTTGATCCCAAACCAAGTAGAAATGCAAGTTGCCTATATTTCAAATGAAATATTTTCTGGTTTGCCCACCATTTCAAGCCCTCCTGATTGCATGGTGAATGGTCAGAGTATGAAAGACCCTGGCCTCACTTGATCCTCTCCGCTGATTTGCAGGCTCTACATTTAGTTCCTGTTAGAGGAGTTAAACATGGGGAAGCTACTGGGTAGTACTGTTCTATGTGCATTTCAGAATAATTGGATACCCCACCAATTTTTAAAACAGTATCATGGTGTGGCTTTACAATTGAGATACTTCCTCAGACTCTCAAAAATAAATGCAAAATAAACAAAATAAAACAACTAAAGATAATTTATTACTTTAATTTCTTGTTGGACACCAACTATTATAACATGATCTTAGATACTGGGAAACTTTGTGTAGTTTGATTTACCTTTAGTCCACAGATACTGGATATAAAGACTGAGTAATTGTAAAGCAATATGTTGAGTGTGCAGAGTGTTGTCCTGTGCTGATAATCTAGGTATGTGCTATGGGAATTCACTAAAAAAAAATGTTACAAATTAATAATATAAAAATGACTATGTTTTCATATAAATTGCAATTACAACTATACAATAAAGCTATTTCAAGTATTATTTCATTTTGTAAAAATGACTTCCCAATTAGACACCAAGCATTGTGGTTTGTTAATAAAATCTTTGCTAAAAGGTACATGCAGTTCTCAGGGCTTGAGCAGAGAAGAGAAGGTATCAGGCTGTCCAGAGCTGCTGGCCCCTCTGCACCTGTTGGCAATTTCAGCAGGGACACCAATTACAAAATAAACCTCTCACCCCTAGATGTCTCCCAAGGTCAGACTTAAGAAATGACGGCAAAAAGTTTTAATCTGACATTAACCATTCTTACTTATTTTATAGAGGAACATTATCATCAACTACTATTAGATGTTTGAGATAAACTATTTATTTGTTTGTTTGTTTGTTTGTTTATTTATTGTCCAAAGACATTGTGAGGGTAATCTGTAGTCTCTGTTTTTCAGAAAACATTACATTTTAAACTTGGGATCCTTTCCTTTTCTATGTAGTATAATTAGTTGTGCTTTATCTGTTGAGGCTTTGTTTCCAGTGAATTGTTAAGATTCCTGATTTCAAGTCCAAGCAAGAAGCATCTTTCAATTCCATTTTCTGCAAGAGGGACATGTAGTCTGATAGCATATTAATATAAAACAAAAAATGCCACTGAGAACAGTAAAAATCATAGTTTCTTGGTATGTATGAAGAATGTTAAGAGTCAACATTAAATCAGAAATTAAATGAGAAAAGTGAGAAAAAGTGCTTAATTCTGGAAAAGGCTCAGATGCATTCATTAGTGTAAGAACTTGAAGACAGTAGAAAAACTGATATTCTGATGTTTTTCCAAACAGCAGGTGGGAGAGGGAGGCATAACTTGTATTTGTTTCTAGAAAGATTGATTGTTTGATGGCAAGTTGCAGAAGAGTAAAGCTTAAGAAAAGTGTTAGAAGGTAAAAAAAAAAAACAAAAATAAAAAAGCAATAATGCTCTTGTCTGTTACAGTGATTCAAATAATTCAGAAAATCATATACCTTTCATTATTTAACTACCAAAAAAAAAAAAAGAAGAAAAAAAAAAAAAGCTTTCAAAAATGCATCTGCTGAATTAACTCCATAGTCAGATCTGAAACAAATTTAATTTCATATTCTGAATTGCTCTTCACTTGCAGTGAGTTTAAATACATGGTTCTGCTTCATTAAGTGAGACCCATCACCTAGCTTATATATTCAATCAATTTATCTTTTCCTGTAGCACTAACAATCAAATTTTCAAACGTAGGAAAGAAAAACACACAACAAAAATCTTATATTTTTCAAAGATTTTTCTTTTGTTGGTTGGTTTTTAAAGTGTGTGTGGAACCTTGATATTTTAGCCTAGCTTTCCAATCAATAGCTTAAAAGAAACTGCTGCAGCCCTGAGGTCCCGAAGTGAGAGTTGGCATTTAACTAATCTAATCAGCTGAGAACATTTAGATCCATGGAGTCAAAGCTATCATACTTACTGAAAAACAGGATATATAGTTGAAACAAGAGACACATCCATCATCAAGAGCTGTTTCTAAGGTAGGGCTTTGGATCTTACATTTACCATGTAAAGCAATATTGGTGGTTTGTTAATAGAATCTTTGCTAAAAGGTACATGCAGTTCTCAGGGCTTGAGTAGAGAAGAGAAGGTATCAGGCTGTCCAGAGCTGCTGGCCCCTCTGCACCTGCTTTACATAGTAAACTTTGCTGCTAAATAAAGACAGATTTATGCTATCATGAATTTTACTTATTGAGTGTTTCTCTGTAAGATGAAGAAAACTTTTTTTTTTTCTTTTTCTTTTTTTTTTTGGGGGGGGGGAGAGGGAGGTAAGGGGGGGGACCTTTTACTTCATTTCAGAGTTTTCCTGGCAGCAGGAGAGTACATTATTATTCCTGTCTTAAACACAACTGGGGTTTTAAGGATTATAGGTAAAGTGTTTCTTTCCACGTCATAAGAAGTTTTTGGTGATTAATTTTGATTTTGTACTGTGGGCAGAATAAGGCAGTCTTTCATTTTATTTCTCTCTGTTCCCTTTTCAACCTTGGGCAGGGGGTGGAAGGAGTGGAGAGAAAAATGAAATGGTTGTATCTCAGTCAGTCTTTCTTTCCAATGACCAGATAACTTCAGAAGAAAACTTTTTTTTTTTTTAAAAAAAACAACTTCCTTTAATGGTACATCGGGTGAAGCTACAAATTTTTCAGATCTTAATCTTACTCTAGGAAGACCAACATTAGGATCTCAGCATTAGTGTCCTTTTAGTATTGAACTGAAACCATTTTGTAGTTTCTGCAGTTCACCTTTCTTCTTCTTCCTGTTGCTTTTCTGTGTTAGGGATGTCGGAGTTTGCAGCTGAGGAATCTTTTTTTTTTCTTGTAGCTACAGTTTACAAAAATGTGCAGTTCAGTGTTGTAAGGTTTCAGATTGTGGCTTCTTCCCTTAGTGCAGCCAGGTGGTTTTTATCATCAGGCTTATAATTTTCCATTGATTGGTAAAAACTGTATGGTGTTTTATGCAATTCCTTTTAAATGGATATCCTTCAATATCCATTTTTCCATTTCTAAATCCTACATTTAGAACATTTCTAATCCTACATTTATCCATTTCTAAACATTACTGTTTAGAAATGGTGCATTCTGGATGAAAAATAGTGGTCAGTCAGAAATCCTAGTATAAGAATGTTAATAAGTATGCCAGTTATAAACTAGTATCGACAAGTAACAAATTGCAAAATCTATTTTTTTTAGGAAGAAATATAAAGGTTCCCAATATAAGAACTGCTTTGTGAAAATGTTACATAATACCAAAGTTTTCTCAATGAATATTAAGTGGATTAGTGTGTCTTTTGCCTTTTGCACATAGTGTAAATAGTTAAAAAAAAAAAAAAAAAAAAAAAAGTAATTCATTGAAATTGATCAATATCCCAAAAGAAATGCAAATGCTTGTACAGCTCACCTGTATGGGTAGGGAGTTGTTATTGTGTTTTTATTTGATTTGATTTTAAGCATAGTCACGAGGAAATTCTGGAAGTTCTCAGGTCTGACATTAATCCATATTTGTTCAGTTCTAATTTCTGTGGCCATTCTCTATTTAATTTACCACATTAAAGATGTAAAATTTTTTTAGAAGTTTGTTATCTAGACTGCACTGTGATATTGTACTACATCTCCCTCTTTACACTAAATTCATGAGGGGAAGTATTAACTGAAAAAGAGTATAAGTACTAAAATAGTCTTTTTTTTTTTTTTTTTTTTTTTTTTTTATCCAAAGTATATTTCTTGTGCAGTTGCATATAAGATATGTCCATCTGTATGTAATTTTCTTATTTACTTAGCTGAAACCCACTAGATTTATGAGCAAGCAGAGTTAACGCTTTTCATTAAGCTCTTCTCAGGAAAGAGCAATATAAGTTTTAAATGGGTTTCTAAAATGTAAGTTAACAAAATTCCTTTTACATCTCAAAAGTGTTTTTTTTTTTGTTTTTTTTTTTTTTTTACTTTATGTATGTTTTATGACTAAATATCAGTTAACATTTTTCTGTGCACAAAACAGATATGTGCAAAGTCACACGGGATCTTTCAATATAGACTTGGTTCTTTAGTTCTCTTTCAAAGTCAAACATCATTTAACACGCTCCTATTGTATTGTGTTGCTTAGAGTCAATAATTACTCAGCTGTCCTCCTTTGCGGCTTATGAAAATATAACATTCCAAAAAATATTGGTCTACACATTGGTTATAATTTTCTGGTTAGTTACCAGCCTGGTTAGAAGAATGGACATATAATGAAATTATCCTTCTCCTGTTGTAGCATGCCAATTGGAGGTATTATTTTATGACCAATTTTATGATTTTAAATGATAGACTTAGACTGCTTTTGCCTTTTGTTCCCTGTTGAAAGCAAGATAGAGTCTCTGTGTGACTTATAATCTTTTTCATTTAGTGCTACTACATTTGAAAATATTATAGGTCAATACGAGCTTTACCTGTGCTTCCCCAAAGTTAGAGTACTGAAAGGGTCAAAAGTGGAAACCTGTCACTTTAACCATTTCTGAGGTACAGGTGAGGATTTTTGTCCATCAACAGAAAAGTCATATCTTCTGTCAGCTATTGCTCATCAGCATTTTGTTTCCGTGTGTTGACAGGTGTAAATATCAAATAATATTTTCCTTGGTCTCTTTAGTATCTTTTGTGCTTTGTGACAGATCCAGTACTGTTTCTTTCAACAGTTCCTGGAAATGTTATCAGAAAATATTTATCCCATCTAGCTTTGCCAACATTGTTCTGTTTACTGGTACTTTGTGGGGATATATGTCACCCAAAAGGCTCAACAGGGCTTTCCAAAATTTTTTTGTTGTTGTTGTTTTGTTTTGTTTTTATTGATATCATTATTATATTTGTGTAAAGTAAAAGCTTTTTTTTTCTTTTTTTTTTTTGTAAATATAAAAATATCATAGACATCTTGTGTAGCTTAACATAGTCATTAAGAATACATAAAAATGTATTATATACGTAATCATAATTACTGAACATATCTACAATATATTTTAGTTCATATCTCTATTAACCCATCAGTCTTCTTCCCCATTTTCTTTGGCAGGTGGGGTGTTGTTCTGAGTCTCAGTTTTGTGGTTGTTTTGGTTTTTGGACTTTATTATTATTATTATTATTATTATTATTATTATTACTGTTATTATTTTATTGCTTGCAATGGCAATCTTTTGAGTCCACATGGTTTTTGAGGGGTGGTGTTTTGTCTTTCTGTCTGTCTGTCCTTCTCTCTCTCCTTCTTTCCTAGAAGGTTCAGTTGATCCTTGTAAGGAAACCTCAATACCATTGTTATATATCAGGAACTAATTTTGATTAATTGATTACTTCAAGAGGTTATTTTTTCATTTAAAATGTTCTGTGTTATTCATTAGGTGAATATTGATCGTTAGGTGATTTCACAACTTATCTCAAAACCGAATTTATTTTGTAGGCTAATATCCACTTGTGCTGGTTTCAGCTAGGATAGAGTTAATTTTCCTCCTAGTAACTTGTAGGGTGTTATGTTTTGGATTTAGGATGAGAATAATGCTGATAACTCACTGATGTTTTAATTGTTGCAGAGCAGTGCTTATACTAAGCCAAGGACTTTGAGCTTCTCACTCTGTCCTGCCAGCAGTCAGGTTAGGGGTGCAGCAGTAGCTAGGAGACCCAGAAGAGCTGACCCAAACTGGCCAAAGGCATATTCCATACCATCTGGCATCATGCTGAACAATTCATATGGTGTGGCTCGTTGGCGTGGGGGTTGGCTGCTCGAGGATAGGCTGGTCACTTGTCAGCAGGTGATGATCAACTGCATTGTGCATCATTTGTTTTGTACACATTATTAGTAGTAGTACTATTATTATTATTATTATTTTATTTTCTGTCCTAATAAAGTGTCTCTGTCTCAACCCACAGGCTTCATTTTCCTGATTCTCTCCCCCATCCCAGAGAGGAGGGTGAACAAACAGCTGTGTGGCGCTTAGCTGCAGGCCAGGTTAAACCACACCACCATTCAATGATTAGAGGCAGTTTTATATCTTCTCTACAGCAGTTAATCAAAAATGCTTCAATTTGTTTCCTCTTTCTCCTCAGTCCCAAACCATGCAGCATTTTTTGTCATCTTCTACAGGAATATAACAGTATGGTTACTAAGTCTTACTTGAAGACAATTCACACAGTAACAAAATGATAGGAGTTTTAAACTTTGAATATACACTGCACTGACTCCAAAAGAGCTGCTGATAAACAGTTATTTAGCTTGCATATTTGAATATTATCACTAATTTTTTAACTGAGAGCTTTGTATTTGTGTGTACTGTGTTCCAATATTTAAGATGGAAGATGCTTGAACAGCTGATCCTGGTAGTTTTTTACTGTTAAATGCATAACCCTTCTTAAAAATGGAAATGAAATGGAAATGGTGCTAGTTTTTTTTTTTTTCTTTTGTTTTGATTTGTTTTTAATAAAGGATTGATTTTATTAATTTATTTTAATTTATTTATTTATTTAACGTTTGGGATTTGGGCTCCTGTCAAAACATTTTGTTTTTCTGTTTCATTGAAAGTTACCTTTACTAACACTTCTAGGATGATAAAAGTAAATCAGTCTTGGCATTTCTTTTGAAGAAAACTATTTATGCAAAACTGCTGAAGCTATGCCATTTAAAAGTTAAGTCTTAGAATATTTGTCATCTTTTAGCTACTATTTGACCATACAAAACTGTTTCTTACTATTAGAAACAAGAAAGTTACAAAAAGTAGTGTCAATAACAGTTACCGAGACCTTATCCTAAGAGGGACAAAATGATTTATTTCCTGTAGCTATTTTCCTTTGCCTGCTGGAGGATCCCCTGGTGGTATTGGTTGCAGGACATGAACTGCAGTGTTTGTATGACAGTTAAGAAATCTTTGGTACTGCATTCAATGGTTTCCTGTTTTCTGCATATTGTGGCATCCTATACATGATGGGTGCCATGAAATAACCATAAACTTAATGTCCTTTTTCATCAAGGTAGTGAAAATAGTAGCTCAGATAACTGACTCCCAAAATGCAAAATTTATGTTACCTTCTGTTTTTAAATTTACTGGAAGCATATCTAATAATAATAATAAATAATAACAGTTAAAAAAAAAAAAAAAGTTAAAATGTGTTAGAGAAAAAGTTAGCTAACTAGTAGCAAAAATCAACAAACAGCAGAAGTTTAAAACATGCAGACCATTTCTATATTTAAGCTTGGAGCTTGTCTGCCAGTTGTCCTAGGGCTGAACTCTCTGGGAAGGATATCAGTATAGATTTCTTACTGCTGGTTCTGAAGAGTGGCACTCAATGAATGAGAAATTGTCACTCTGAACACCTGGAACATGATCCATTGCTCAAGAGACACTGTGCATGTCTATGTCAGATGAAACAGTTGAGCTAAAGTCTGTGCCATGGCAGTGGAAAGAAATGAGAGAGAAAAAAAAAAAAAAAAAAAAAAAAAAAGAAAGGAGGAATTGTCACTAAATCTATAAAAGCACATTGATTTCAGGACAAGGATGGGACACAATATCTGTGCCTTTGTCTCAGTTTATGCTAGAGGGACATTAACGTGCTGCAACAGGTTTCTGTTCTGTGTGTTTGAGGCATGGGGACTGTGGAGTAGTACATGTAAATCAGAGCTCCTGTAGGGGGGCTACACCTTACAAGCACAGATAAATCGCATGGCTAACATAGGTCTCTTCTACTGTGTTTTATCATAGTGATATAAAAAGGCAACTATTAGACCTTATGAGAATGCATATTTATTTATTTTTATTTTTTTCCTCAGGAGAGGTAGAGTAAAATTCATGGAAATGCCGATTTGAAGCCCTTCTATAACTATTTTCAAAACATGTTATGGAAAGAGATCCAAGAGATCAAAATTTTGGTGGAAAGATGGAAAAAGCAACAACAAAAAGTAGTATACTTAAAGGGAGCTTTGTTTTGCTGTTTTTTTTTTTTTGGGGGGGGGGGGGTGAAGCACATTAGTAATAGTTTGAAATGTTATCTGTATTCAGAAACCTCTAGAGGATAAGAGGTAACAACATCAGTGAGAAATTTAACTGTTCCAGCACAGGTTAATATGCTTATGATTTTTTTTTTTTTGATTTTTTTTTCCTCTTCCCTTCACTCAATGTCTTTTCCTGTCCTAGCAGAATGAAAGATGGTGGATAAGTCATTGTGCACGGTAGAGAGTTAGTATTTTAGAGGGACTGTAAAGCTTTTTTTTTTTTTTTTAAACCTTTACTACTATGTGAGAGAATATTAGAAAGCCTCTGTGATTCACTTTGTTTTACATTCCCCAGCTCAAACTGTTGAAAGCAGTACACAAAAGAAAGTGTATGCTAGAAATTCACAGCAGTTTCATTTAGGCTCAGCATGTCAAAGTTACAGGTGTCAACATTTTTTTCAATTATTTTTTTCTCTTTTCTTACCACCAAATAGGGGGTAAAGTGCATGGAAAACTACTACATATTGTAAGTGGAAATGTTGCTGAGAATTTTTATTATTATCGTTGTATTTTTTACTTGGAAAATTTTCTTTGGTGTCCTTATTTGCTAAGTCTTCATTGTTGTTATGTAAACCTGTGCTTGGTTTCTGGTAACCAAGATATTGCTTAAATTAATATAATCAATATAATATAATATAAATAAATATAAATATATATAAAAATATTATATTATATATAATATAATATAATTAACTATATAAATGTATAATTAATATAATATAAATTAATTAATATTAATTGAAATAATATAAATTAATTAATATTAATTAAAATAATATAAAATTCCTGTTCATGGAGCACCATGAACAGGATGCACACACAGGACAGGACTGGCTTGGCAGTTTGCGCGGGAAGTTTGCATGGGGCAGCTCAAGCAGGGCAGGGAGAAGTGCAGGGAGGATCTTCTCCTCCCTTTACCACCTCCTTTCCTCTTCCTCTCCTTTGGGAGCTCTGTCTCTTACAACTTGTAATTCATCATGGTGGGTACCCATCACAGAGGCTGGGTCGAGGCAGCAAACCATGCTGAAGGGACAGAGCCTACCTGGGCTAATGTGGGCACCCAGGTGGATCCCCTGAGGGGTGAAGTGGCAGTCCAGACTGGAGACTGTGAGGAGCTCTGGAATCTGGAGGCCCCCCTGGGTACTGAGGGAAGAGAGGATTGTCATGTGTGCAGGTGTGCCCTGTTCAAGGAACTGTTTGAGCAGATGGCTGGACTGCAGCAAGAAATTGACAGCCTGAGGGGCTCCTGGGAGTCTCTGAGGGAGACAGATAGGAGGTGTCAACCTTCCCCTACTGAAGGCCAGCAGTCCCCTCCTAAGTCCCTGTAAAGCGTAGTAGCTGATCCAGCTGCTCACCTGCAGGACAGAGGGCTTGACAACCCATGAGAGGAAAGGGATTGGACTTGTGTCTCTGCTCAAAGCAGAAGGAGGCGTCTGCCCCAAACACCCATGGTGCCATCAACTCCCACAGTGTCCCTGGGTAATAGATTTGAGGCTCTCGGGCAGGAAAAGGATGAGGGTCTGGACAGCAGTTGGAATCCAGGCCTTGAGAAGCATGTCAAGTTTGAGAGAAGTACAAAGCATAGGGAGCAGGGCTGGAGGGAGTGCTGTCTCCAAAACAGTGCCACAATAAAAAAGGAGAGAGAGTCTTAGTGATTGGGGACTCCTTTATCTGGGGCACCAAGGCTCCTGTTTGCCATCTGGGTAATCTCTCCAGAGATTGTCTTCCTGGAGCACGTCAGAGACATCCTATTCTTGCATGCATTGAAAGGTGTGTAGCCAGCAGGTCAAGGGAGGTGATCCTCCCACTCTACACTGCCCTGGTCAGGCCTCACCTGAAGTACTGTGTCCAGTTCTGGGGGCTCCCCGCTACAAAAAAATCTCCAGGGATCTCCTGGAAAGAGTCCAGCGGAGGACAAAAAAGATGATATGTGGCCTGCAGCTCTTTCCTATGAGGAAAGGCTGAGAGACCTGGGTCTGTTCAGCCTTGAGAAGAGAAGACTGAGAGAGGATCTTATTAACATTTAAAAATATCTTAAGTGTGGGTGTAGCGGGTTTACATGGCAAGGTTTTGGTAGCAGGGGGACATAGGGGTGGTTTCTGTGAGAAAGATCTAGAAGCTGCCCCATGTTTGGTAAGGGCCCCACTGCTGACCAGAACCAAGCCAATAAGCGATGTTGTTTTGCACCTCTGTGAGAGCATATTTAAGACAGGGAAAAAAACGCTGCGCCACACAGCAGCTGGGAGAGTGAGAGGAGTGAGGAACAGCCTTGCAGGTGCCAAGGTCAGTGAAGAAAGAGGGGGAGAGGTGCTCCAGGTGCCAGAGCAGAAGTCCTCTGCAACCTGTGGTGAGGACCATGGTGAAGCCAGCTGTCGCCCTGCAGCCCATGGAGTACCACGGTAGAGCAGGGTTCCATGCTGCAGCCCATGGAGGAGACCATGGTGGAGCAGGTGGACCTGCACTGATGGAGGCTGCAGCCTGTGGAGGACCCCTGCCAGAGCAGATTCTGGGACAGACCTGTAGCCCTGGAGACCACGCAGGAGCAGGTGACCTGGCAGGAGCTGCTGCCGGTGGGGGACCCAGGTTGGAGCAGTTTTCTCCTGAGGGATGGACCCCGTGGTATGGACCCATATCTGGAGCACTTCTGGAAGAGCTGCTGCCTGTGGGAAGCCCACGCCGGATCAGTTCATCAAGGACTGCATCCCGTGGGTGGGACCCCACAGCACAGGGGACGAGAGTGACCAAGAAGGAGCGGCAAAGAAGTGCTGCAGACTGACCATAACCTCCATTCCCCCATTCCCCTGCGCCACTTGGGGGGACAAGGTGGAAGAGGGTGGATGGGGGGGGGGGAGGGGGGGGAAGGTGCTTTTGGTTTCTTTCCTTTGTTTCTCACTTCTCTAGCTTGTTAGTAATAAGCAATAAATCTTACTATCTCCCTATGCCAAGTCTGTTTTGCCCATTACAATAATTACTGTGTGATCTCCTTGTCCTTATCTCAACCTTTGAGTCTTCTTCATCGTATTTTCTCCCCATTCCTCTTTGAGGAGGGGGAGTGAGATAGCGGCTGTGGTGGAGCTCAGCTGCCCACTTGAGCAGAACCACCACAGAGGGAGACATAGGGATTTGGCCAACCTGTTTTCAGTGCTTTGTGGGGACAGGACAAGGGGCAATGGACATAAAATGTATCACAGGAAGTTCCGCACCATCATGTTAAAGAACTTCATAGTAAGGGTAACAGAGCACTGGAGCAGGCTGCCCGGGGAGGTTGTAGAGTCTCTGGAGATTTTTAAGACCTGTCTGGATGCGTACCTGTGCAACCTGCTTTGTCAGGGGGGTTGGACCTGATGATCTCTTGAGATCCCTTCCAACCCCTACAATTCTGTGCTTCAATAATATAATTAATTATACAATAATTAAGAATATCAAAGGAATTGCTCTAACTCTCAGGGAAACAGGGAAACACCAACCTTCTTTTCCTTCTTCTTGTCCCTTGACACCATTCGCATATTTTTTTAAAAATTACTTTCTTTTCTTTTCTTTTCTTTTCTTTTCTTTTCTTTTCTTTTCTTTTCTTTTCTTTTCTTTTCTTTTCTTTTCTTTTCTTTTCTTTTCTTTTCTTTTCTTTTCTTTTCTTTTCTTTTCTTTTCTTTTCTTTTCTTTTCTTTTCTTTTCTTTTCTTTTCTTTTCTTTTCTTTTCTTTTCTTTTCTTTTCTTTTCTTCTTTTATTTTTTTAAATAAACACTACTCTTACTGATGCTAATGCTCACACTAAATCAATTATGTTATTATATCTGCGTCCTGCTGATTTGGCTAACTTTTAAAAGACTACAGTTTTTTCACTTAAGGAAGATCAGAGGAGATGGAGCATTTTTCACTCTCCATATTTTACATGCTTCACCAAATCTCCCCAGAACTGGGAAATAAAGATAGATAATTCTGTATCTTCAATACAATTGCAGGGAAGAATTAGCTTTTGTTCCTTGTTTTTCTTCATGCTATCTTGACAGGCTTCCCTCTTCTACTCGCAGAAGCACAACTCAAAAAAAAAAAAAAAAGTGCTTTAAAAAACGTTATTTGGGCATATGCATATATTTATGTATGCTCTTTCTGGGCCATAAAAATACTATGGATGCTTAGAAACATGAAATCATAGAATAGCTTGGATTGAAAGAGAGTTCCAGCCCTCCTGCCATGGGCACAGACACCTTCCACTAGATCAGGTTGCCAAAGCTCTATCCAATTTGGCCTTGAAGATTCCCAGGGAAGGGACATCCACAGCTTCTCTGGACAACCTGTTCTAGTGCCTCACCACCCCCAAAGTAAAGAATTTCCTCCTTACATCTAATCTAAACCTACCTCTTTTAGTTTAAACATTACTTCTTGTCCTATCACTGCACTCCCTGATAACGAGTCCCTCCCCAGCTTTTCTGTAGCCCTCCTTCAGGTACTGGAAGGCCTCTATAAGGTCTCCCTCTTCTTTAGGCTGAACAATGACAACTATCTCATCTTGTCTTTGTAGGAGAGGCAGAAGATAACAATTAGCATTAGTATATCAGATTATGTTATTAAAGCTTGGAATTAATTTCTTTGTGATCATGCTCTCTTGTCAGTTTGAAAACAGAAATAAGTTACAATACTTCTGGATTGCCATCAGCTCTGCTTTTGTTCTTGCAGAGAAGGTAAGTGCTTGCCTGGCACCCGTTCATGGACTAGTTCACTTTGAGAGACCCTGGAGGTTGAAGCATTTTTCCTTACTGTGTTTTTAAATATGACTTCTGAATCCAGAACAGAGCTGTAGATTTTTTTTTCTACTATTATGTTTTTTTCTCTTTTCCTGTTGAAGTTGCTCTAGCAGGACAAAGAAAGCCTTTAAAAGCACAAAATGCCCATCCTATGAAATACGTGTTTTGTTTGCTGATTATATACTTCATTTTGTTTTCCTCAACCATTATTTTTGAAGGAGTAACTGAAAAGGTGAAAATGTTTAATATAACTGAAGTTTCACAAAGTCAAAATGCCAATGATTTCTTTCATCTGTACTAGGATTTACAGATGGAATGGGGCAATACAAAATGAAACAAAACAAAAGTGTTATTGCAGGAAAGTAAAAATCCTTTGTAGTTCTTACCCATTGCATTTTCAGCAGAATGCCAAAGTCAATAGCCTACAAATTTTATTGTACTCAGGGTACAATATAATTTAATGGCCCTTTCTGTGATAAGAATATCAGTCTATGAGCAGATGTCCATCATGCTTTGTCTTTTACTATCAAAAATATGACATATATTGTGCCTTTATAATTAAAAGACCAGTATAAAAGGTAGTAAATGAACAAACACAGCTTCATCATCAAGAAGATCAGTAATTAATATCATCCTTGGTTTGATGATATGGAAGCTGAGGTGTTAAAACTGTACCCAAGCCACAGTCAGATTCAAAGATCCCATTGGGGCTGAAGCTGATACTGATAAAGTACATATCTACCTAACAGTTTCAATACAGAAATCAAATATCCATTTAAAATATCATCACATTTGACAAAGCAGAGCTTTCATCTTTCTCCTGTTCCACCTGTTGTGTTGATGCAGTTAGGGAGTGCATTTTTATGCACTGTGCCAAGGGACTGCATGTGTCACAAAGTTAGGTAATTCATATCTAATAACATAGATATGAAAATATGAAATTCTGGAATTGCTCCCCATGTGACATCTTTTTTCTTTGACTGCTTCCAATGATGGTCAATAGGTTGTTTTGCTTGTTTGTTTATTTGTTTGTTTAGTTGGTTGGTTGATCAGTTAGGTTTTGTTTGTTAAAGCTGACAAGCCTTAAGAGAGTGCATTAGATAGAAAATCAGACAACTGAGTTGGAATTCCTGCTTTCTTGGGGAATTTTAGTCCCATATCTAACATTATTTTAACGCACTTTTTAATTTATTTATCATTAACACACTATTTAATTTATTTATCATTAAGAAATGGTAAAAGGCAGTTAGCAGTCACTCTTCCTTCTTTCAGCTTTTTTATTTTATTATATATATTTTTTTTTTCTAAAGGAAAACCTTTTCCTTGCTGCTTTATGTATCATTTCAAAATGATATATAATAAAAAGTCTACTATGGTTGATAGATGAGTTTTTCAGCTAGTGAAAAATAATGAAATTCCTTTTTACCTTCAGACATGCAGAAAAAATGTTTAAATAATTCAGTTTATTTAATTGAGAGATAAATAATTAATATGTGCTTGTTATTCACCTTTTCATGCATTTCTATTACTGCAGCAATTTGTAGAGTGGAAAATCTACTCTCATCTTTTATTTTATTTTTTTCTACTTTCCTTATTTGGCTTCTTTTAATTGAAATATAAGCTTTTCAAAAATAAATAATGGAAACTTTAATAAAGAGAAAAGCTAGTTAGATATTTAAATGTATAAATCTTACTCATATGACATCAATTATGTCATTTTATTTGTGACATCAGGTTTGCCTGTTGGAATTTCATATTTCCAAACAGAAGGGAATGTAAAAGTTCTAATTCAAAGCATCAATCACAGAAAATGAACATAACCTAATGTCATTGCTGAATCAGGCCATCAATTTATTGCTTTGTAAAAGCAATCAGCAAGCTATCAAGCAATAAAGTGTATGAGATAAGTGCTTCTTTTGAGACAGTACAGCCATTGACAATGATATACTGATGGAGAATAGCAACTATTATCCAGCATAGTATGCCTATTACTTGTTAAAAGCTCTGAACTGTTCAACAGATGTGAAATATGTTTCTTATTATTATGGACCAATCTAGTTTGCTTAATAGCCTTGTATGCCACTTAGATTTGCTGCCTTATTTAATGAGGTTATATTTGCACTTTTTTTTTTTTTTTTTTTTTTTTTTTTTAGGAAAGTATGACTTGAGAACTGATTTTCACTCAATTTTCTGAGGAACAATGAATACCTGAACAGTGTTTATTTCAGTGGCTTATGATGGAAAGTGCTAAAGGGCAAAAGCAGAGCTATTCAAATCCTATTGCTGTACTACAAGAACAAATATTTTAACATCATGCTAACAAGATGCACCTGAGTATTTCATAGACATCTAATATGCAGGTATTTGATAGTGATTTATTTTTCTTTATTTCCATCTCCTGTTTGCTCTTGCTAAAAGAGGGAGCTAGAAAAAGAGTAAAATAGCATGTAATTAGCTTACCTGATTAGTGATGATGAGGTTTATAAGCTATGTTTGTACGGTGAACACTTGAACTGTTATCTGTGCTGGCCTAGAACTAACATCTCTAGAACTAACAATCATGTCTCTGTAATTGGTGCTGGGAAAAGAAGATGTGGTCTGTGGGACAATGAACTATTAGAAATAAAATATTATAAAAGTCTTCACTACTCTGAAGGATTACTTTGGTAGTTGGCACCACATAGGTAAATTAAATTAAATTCTGATAGCCTCTGCTATCAGAAAGTCTGATGAAATTTCCAATAGAATTTTTAATCACTACTGTTCTCATTGCATTAAGATTAGCTGCTAGAGGTTTACTTTCTTAATGATTAGTAAAAACCTCCATAGATTTACATTTCATCTATGATTTTACATCATAGAATCTCCAGCATATTCCTAAAATGGTTTTGATCCTGTGGAATTTGTTGTCCCATTTTAAGATCATATATTATACACCTATCTAAATGACTGTGGATTGACTCACTGTTTTGTTCTATTTTTTGGTAGGATTTAATGTTGGAGTTTCTATATAAAGAAACTTTAAATGTATTAATAATAAATAAATGAAATATTTTCCCATATAATTAATACATGGGTTTGTTAACTTTGAAACTAAATCTTTTTTTTTTTTTTTTCCAGCTCTGCTAAAAAAACTAAAGTGTATATTCAGCTTCCATTTGCAAATATAAATGAATTAAGCATTACACAATTCCATTGTGAATAAACAGTTACTATATAAATTTAAAAAATGAAAACTGAAGAATAGATATGGTAACATTTTCTTATAGTGGCATAATTAATGGTGGCAGGCTAGGAATTACTGATGCTCACATTAAGGAACATTAATGATGCTCCTTTTCTTTAGTCATAAACAGTTCTTAAAACACACTTTTTGATGAGCGTTCAAGCACTGTCTAATGGTACATCAGGTAACACAAATGATAATTTTTTCACACTTCACTCTTTCTCAGGCTGGAGAGAGAAGTCCCTGAAATTCTGAAATAAACTGTGCTGTGTTCAAAATCTTAATTTTATCTATTTAATTTATAGATTTGCATATATATGTATTTTAGGGAAGGTAATATGAAAAATATCCATTTTGATCTTGCTGCTGAAAGTGATGATTGTCTATGATATCCAGACAATGTCACTCATCAGTTTTTGATCATCCCCTGAGGAAATTCTATGTACTGCACAAATTACTCTATGGTTATTGTCCATTTCTATTGTCCCCTAGTGTTAGATTTCATATTCTAAGTTCCTTCACAGTTCTGTAGAAAACTGCTGATGAGCATGGGAGCAGAAATGCTTGTTCTTTTATAATTCTGGCCATGAAAGTTCAATAAATAGAGGTAATTAAAATGAAATTTCCTACTGTCTGGATAAAATTTCTATTATATATGTGTAATTCAGTAGCACTACACTACTTGAATGTTTGTTTTATAAAATTCTGATCAAGTAACTAAAATATAATGATAAACACTAAAAAAAATTAAAAGTGAAATATTTATCTTAACTGTTTTAATTTAAAGTAATACTCTTTCACCTTCCATTGAGTTTGTTCTGTATAGGAAGAACTGATTACTCTTGTAACACACACACACACAAAAGAAAAAAAAAAATAAAGGACAATTTCATTGGTGAGTACTATGTACCAAATTTAAGTTTTATAAACGTCATTGAATAAGCTCTCTGTTTTCACTATGACTCTGGTTCAGAATTAAAATCTTAGTTGTTAGCTAGGTAACAATGTTAGGTAAATAGCATCTAGCTAATATGGATTTCTTAAATATAGAGGACCCTTTGAGGTCTCGAATTCATGAATCTGTTTCTGACAGCAGGTGGGGGCCCTTGTTAGAGCTGTTATTTCATCTATCCGTGTCTTTTTGGAGTTAAATGGTTTCATCAAGAGGTTGGCAGATTGAAGAAAGTATATTGAATGTTGTGACTTGATGTCAGCAACGTTCCTGGAACAGAGGGGAAGCTATCCAGGAAAGTCTTTAAGAATTATGTTTTAAAATGCTCTTTTTGAACATTCTGATATGAATTTGAAATGTTATTCCAAGGCCCCTGGGTACATTTTGCATTCAAATAATTTCTAATATATTTGTCAAAATAAAATAAAATAAAATAAAAATCTACTATTAATTGTCCACCACAGGCTTTACCAATTTTTTTGCCTCTTGTTACATTTAACCACAGCATTTCTTTCTGCTTAATGGCAAAGGAGCAGCTAAGTTCACACTGTATGTCTTCTTAGTTTATGTGCTAACAACCTCATTAAAAATCAAGTATGCTTTTAATGTAGTATTGTTTGAAATTTCAGTAATGAACATGTTAATCATTGTCAGACTAGGAAATATATTTTCATTATAAACTTTATTTCCTGAAGTACGTATCCAGAAGTAGCTAAAAATGAACAGATAAATAAAAGCACTGGCACACCAATGAACAGGGCAACAAACTGATTATCTTTCATGGAGTGGAACAGTAGGCTTCAAAGGCTTGGATCCTCTGTGGAAAAATCAAAAAAATTGCTAAACGTGACAGTACAAACACAAGCATTGCAAGCGTGAATCTTCAGTAAAGATCTGGTTGATGATATACAGTGCACTCCCAGTAAGTTTGTAAATTACACAAAACTGGGAGGAGTGGGTGATATACCAGATGGTTGTGCTTATGTCCAGAGGGATCTCAACAGCTAGAGAAATGAGGTAACAGGAACATGCAGTTCAACAAAGAGAAGTACCATATCCTGCATGTGGGAAGGAACTAACCCCAGGCACCTGTACTTTCTGGGGGCCACCCATCTGGAAAGCAACTTTGCAGAAAAGAACCTGGGGATCCTGGTGAACACAAGCCAGTAATGTGCACTTGCTGCAAAGAAGGCTAGTGGCTTCATTAGCCATTAACATAGCCTGGGCTACATTAGAGAAATTATTGCCAACATGTCAAGAAAGGTGATCCTTTCTACTCAGCACTGGTGAATCCACACCTGGAATACTGTGCCCAGTTCTGGGCTCTTCAGTACAAGAGAGAAATGGATATACTAGAGAAACTCCATTGAAGTACCATAAAGACAAATAAGGGACTCATGATGATCGGAAGAGTAAGGTGAGAAAACTGGTGGGTTGAGGTATTATTAAGTTTATTAATTAATTAATTAATTAAGGTTTATTAAGTGAAGCAAAGTTGCAAGTGGAGGCAAAACAAGATAGGAATTCATTCACTCCTTCCCACTGTCAGGCAGATGTTCAGACATTTTGAGGAAAGCAGGGCTTCATCACATGTAAAAGTTACTTGGGAAAACAAACATTATAACTCAGAATGTTTTCCCCTCCTTATCCTTTCCACAAGCTTTTACTGCATAACACAGTGTTGTATGGTATGAAATATTCTTTGATCAGTTGGAATCAGCTGTCCCAGCTGTGGCATCCCCCAGTTTCTTATGCACCCACAGCCTACTCACTAGTGGGTTATGAGAAGCAGGGAAAGCCTTTTGTAATCATTGTTCAGTAGTAACTAAAACATCAGTATACTATCAACACTGTTTTCCTCACAAATCCAAAACATATCACTATATGAGCTGCTATCAAAACAAAACAAAATTAACTCTGCCCCAGCCAAACACAGTGTATCTGCTAATACTAATATTTGTACTTCTAGTGTTCAGAAGTTTTTGTCTTTTCCATGGCGGGACCAACCTGTGAAATCTACTTTCCACTCCATGGAAGAGAATTAGTTTATTGTGCTGTTGTTTGGTGTGACGGTGATTGTTTAATTATTTGTTTACTGTTGTTTATTTGTTTGTTTTTCTATTTTTAGCTATTTTTCGTAGAGAAAATGAAGTTTATAACGAAAATAAGAAAATAAATATATTTCTTGCAAAGTGTTACTAAGCACCAAGCAAAAGTGACTTATTTCTCTTTTCTTGATTTATTAGAGATTTTATGTGTTTGTTTGTTTGTTTGTTTTTCTGGCCTTAAATCTGCATACTGATGTCTACAAACATACTTTAAAATCTTTTATTTCTTTATCTTAAATATCTTCGAAAGAAATTGAAACTCCTACCAAGAAAATGTTAAGAATGACGGGAAAAGAACATATATATGTTTGCCCCGTGTCTAGAACTGAACATATTTAAAAAAGAAGAATGCCTTACCTCACAGGAAAATTTAAGTCATCGAATTCTTAAATATTTTAAGTAAGTTTTTATGTTTTGTTTTATTTGCTACTCAGAGAATTAATACTTTATAGAGAAACTAAATTAATCTACTGTTAGACATGTTATGAAGAAATAGATGATGGCAGAATGCTTCCAGTTTGTGAAATGATGTATAAAACAAATAAATAAAGTATATAAAAGTTGTAAGTAAATGAAGTATAAAACCTTGCAAATGAGATGCAGAAGATTTTGTGTAGTTTCATTTATACCATAATTTGGGGAGTTAAATAGTGAGAAAAGGTACCCCGTTTGAAGACTATCAATGGGAAATCAGGAGAAAGTTTTAATTTATGAATGTTCTGCATATTTCTACACAACAAAAGAACAAGAAATGTAACTGTTTGTCACAAATGCGTACCCTTTTGATAATCGTTATATGAATGTTTGATTTATGTGTCAGATTCTACAAAGAATCACACAGTTTTTCCTCTCTTTAAATTTCAGGTTATGGCTATAAACTTTGGAGGTTACTGATTCTGTTCACTGTGCTCTAGCTTTTAGAACAATCCTTTTAAAAACACCTGAATATATGCTTCACATTTGTATGATGCAATTTTGTACTGCAGCTGCAGCTTTGGCCTGTTTTCTTAGGAAAGTTTTTTATACCTCCCTGTTTAACTTCCCAGTTTTGTGAAGATAGCAGAAGAATTAGATTAAGCAGTTCTTCAAATTTTAGCAATAGGCATTTATTGCTGACAAATGATGAGGCCTTCATTTTGTGAAATGGCTTACTTGGAAACTAGCTTTTGCAGAAAAGGCATCTATTTTATCTATCTGTAAGCCTGGTCTTGAGTATGTGTGTCAGAAAGCCCATACTGATGCCCGTCAGAGGCCTCACTGTAATATCATCTGTAATAAATATAGGTTAAAACTGATGGATGATTCTATCTCTGTGCAAAACAATAGAGCGAGCACTTAAAGTTCATTTCAGACAGTGTTCACTCCTCCTCCCCCTCTCCTTTCCCCTACTTCCTTTTCTTCCTTTTTTTTTTTTTTTTTTTTGCTTTTTAATACTTCTCAAGGACAATGACATTTTTTGCTCCTTACCAGTCCCATGAAATGTCTCTGCTGTGTTTTTAATGGTTGGTGTAAATATATCATCCATGTAACACTTTCTCAATAGTCACAGCAGCCCTGTATAATGAGGATAATTTGAGAATATTTTTAATGGTTTTATTTTTATTTTTTTATTGGAATTCATCAGTGCTGCTAACCCACCACAGCTGAGAGTACAAAGTCTCTGTCTTTAGGTCAGAAAACTAATTTAATTCCAAACAGTTTAAAGCTTTTAAACAGGCTTCTTTTAAACATCTGTGGGTTTTGTTGTTTTTGTTATGCTTTGTTTTGTTTCCACTATAAGTATTTCTCAAAGCCAGCAAGAGAGCATGTAGGAGGTTCTCCATCCTAATGAATTCATCTAGAGAACATGGAACTTGGAGATTTGTTTAAAAATACTTTTAAAGCAACTGAATAAAACTATTTTTCTATGAACAAGCTTAAAGAAGTCAGACCCCTCGCCTATGTGTACTTTTAATATGTCTATGTATACATTCTAACACAACAAGAAGGAGAAGGCATGTGATGTTTAAGTTGCTGAATAATTATTCACTGATATAAATGTTTATCAGTGTAACATTTATACAGTATTTGTATGTGTTTTTCTCAACATTTAACAGAACTCCATAGAGTGTATTTTGTGTCACTAACACATACTAAACACAGTGCTTGTCAACTGGATGAGCAGGTGATTTTTTTTAGATCTTTTAGTTTTATAGATCTTGTGTCATAAAGTAGGCTTTATGCCCTTGATTCTTTCAGTACCTTTTGATTCCCCCCACTTTATATATATATATATAATATATATGTATATAATTTTTCTATTCCTATTATTTCATTAATTATTTTTTTTCCCCTTACTTGGAATTTTTGAGAAATATCCTAGTAATCATTAAATTCCTATGCCTTACACACATAACATTTTCATGCTTTTTTTTTTTTTTTTTTTTTTCAGATTTCTAGACAGATAGCCCATTTTGAAGATAATTCATATGTGCAGTAAAGGTAAAGTACCTTCTTGTGTAACGGTAGACTTGAGTGATATAGAAAAATGTAATATGATGCCACAGCTATCACATCTGTAAGCAGCTTTTATGCCTCATAATATGATTGCTACTGTATTTAAAGTCAAAATAATTATGTGCCTGAGAAAATGGCCTGTAATAAACAAACTTCTGTGGCATAAGGAGAAAAGCAGACATCTAGTTAGAAAATTTCATAATACCTAGTGTGCCAGATAGTCGTAATTCTGTCTTCACTACTTCACAATAAAATTATAGCATATTTATCCTAAGATCTTTTTTTCAGAGACATGAGTCAATGAATTTTTTCCTGGGAAGATTCAAATAAATTCAGGGAAAGGGGAAAATATTTTTTCATCTTAACCTTAATCATTTGTACTTATGATTTACCATTGAAATGTCTTCATCTCCTATTTGATATGTCTTTTATATGCTTTTGATATGTTTATATGAATGTATTTTATACATCGAATGTGTTTTATATGTTTATATAAATGTGTAGAACTGAATCAGCAAGACATTAAAAACTACTGTGATGGTTTTCTTTAGATTCGTGTTCATAGTTCATGTTTCTTGAGAGTATCTCTGTGATAAAATATTAAAAGCATTATTTTTGTTCTTCTTTCTCTTCAACATACCTTTCCTGGGTAAGAAATTTTTCTCAGAACAACTACTTTTTAATAGTAACAACTAAGAAACAAAGTAACTAATTATCAGAGATTAGAACTGACAAAGACAGGTAAACCAAGACTGTGAGATGTATTTGCGAGTTTAGTTTATTTGCTAGAGGTCTAATTATAAGTGAAGATAGACACAGTGTTAGTAGTTACAGGGGTTTTGTAACATTTCTAAAGTAATTACTTATTGGGAACAAGTGTGCACCCGTGAAATCTGTGCTACTGCAAGGTCTTTCTTCATTAATGTACCTACTTGATTCTACAAGGTTTTCTTATCTGTTCACAAGATTGATTTGAAGACCAGCATCTGCTTAAATTCTTTGTTCAAGAGAGAAGACTTAAATTCACTTAAAGGTGTTTGGAGAACTAGCTGAAGTTTAGTAAACTTAATATACAGAAGTTGTTAGAGGAAATAAATTTTGTTTATTTGTTCTGTTTTTGTTTTGTTTTTCTTTCTTATTCTATTTCTCTGACAAAATGTAGTGACAAAGAATCATTCTAAAAGAAAGTCATATCAGAGAAATGCTTTGGTGTTTATAGGTGTATTATTTCCTTGATAGGGACCTGAACCTTGTAGAAATATGAGAAGCAGATTTAATTATTTGGTGAAAGGCAGCCCCCATTCATAGATGCTTTTCTCTTCCTCATACATGTGTTGTGTGCAAAACTTACTAGATCCCGTAAGGCTATGGAGCTGTCTCCACTCCTCTTCCTCTGAGGTCTCACAGGCTGAGTGTGTAGGAAAGGTGTTCATTCTATTATGAACAGGTGCATTAGCTGATTTTATAAGACCTGAAGAGATGTTTTAGAACTTTGATAATAGATATACAGGGTTTTGAATATCCTGTTGGTAAACTGCTCCAAGGATCTGGGACTTACTCAAATCCAGTTAAAGGAAGTAAAGGAAGTAAAAAGCAATAGTACTCTGAGAGAAAACGATACTTGAAATAACTACATGTGACAAATGAAACCTCACCGTAATAGACCTTCAAATTAAATGAGTTTCATTACAATCATAAGTTGGTCTTGTTGGTCTTGTATTACTTACAGATTAATTACTATTTAGTTATTTATTGAAGGTCTGGTACTGAAATACTGAATGATCACTGCAAAAATTAACAGTCAAGAACATTTCCGTCATTACTGATGAAGCCCTAAATTTGAGGCTTTGGTATGAATATCTACCATTTACAGAGTTTTCAGTAGTTGTAGTTTTTGTTTGTTTGTTTGTTCATTTTTCAGAAAGTAACCATCAATTAATGAAGAACACAAATAATCTTTGCAAAGGAGTTTTCTAAAGCTGTACATTTTATTCTTATAATGTTCAGGAAGTAGATATGTAGAAGTATTACAAGGACCTGGGAGCAGTGTTTCCTTTCAGTGTCCTCACTATTTCCCAGAATTTGCACAGGAAATTCAGCTGTATTTTGGATCCAAACATGAACATTTTTACTTGTTTTGATTTTTTTTTTCTGCTTTAGTCTCATGATTTGCCAGGTCAATGGGACTCCAAGACTGCTGTGTTAGGTAAGCCATGAGGCTGTTTCAAAGCTGTAGTTATACAGGAAAAGCACAGAGTTCCTGTTAGCTTGATTAAAATTAATGGGGTTTTAAACCTTTACTAGTTTTGTTTGTTTGTTTGTTTGTTTGTTTGTTTGTTTTCCTATACCCATAATACCACCTTTCTCATTTTTTCACCATTTACAGACCCCAAGATTTTCCATTCATGGTAAGTGGCAGAACTGAGGATTCGTTCAAAATGGAGACAAAACCAGAAGTGTAAAAGAACTCTAGATTCTCTTTCCATTGCCAAAGTTTCAAGCTCATACAGTGGCAGAGTCTAAAGGTACTTGTAATTCTCTAAATCAATTCTGGATGAAAATTAGATTGTAATCTCCATGTGTTTATGGTAGTTAGTCTAACACCGAGCAGTTGGGGTGAGCAGTTGGGATAGGACCAAAATTCCCATTTCACTAGGTTTCACCATTTTTATTCTAAGCCAATTAACACTCCTAATTTCACAATGTTATTCAAATTTGTTAAAATTCAAAAATCTTACTGATTCATGGCTTTTGCTTTTACTTCTTAAATCTAAATCAGCAGTGGCATTAATGAAACTTGTCTTTCTAACAAAAAAAAAAAATGTTGTCCACAAAATATATTATTCACCCACATATCTTCCCCTCCCCCCCCGGTCAGGAAAAACATATTCCTTTCTGTCCCTTGCTCTAAGGAATACCTCCACATCCTCTGTCTAAATGAATTATGATCAATTGAATTATGATCAATTTTGGCCTCATTCTTTTGGTAGCAAATAACCTAAACACTTAGCTGAACCTTTGCATAAATATATTCATATAAAATTTTCCTAGAAAATTTGAAATGAATGGGACAATAATATTAACATCTCTAATGAACAGTCTCAGAAGCTTGTTAAAATACTGTTGAAACTTGTTTTAGTATTTCTGATTTTTTTTTTCAGTAAGCATTTTTACTTTTTTTTTTTCTTGCTTCTTTTTATCAGTATTGTCAGAAACATCTATTAATTACAAGCATATTGAGCATCTAGTGAAAATAAATATGAAAAAAAAAAAAAGAAATTGCAAAGAGCTTCAAATTCATTTTAAAACTTAATAACAAATTGAGGGAGTTTACTGACTCTCAATCACAACTGAGACATTATAAAAATGTAGTAAGGGTTTGTGGGGAAAATAAACTGCCTTGGAAAACCACAGTAGGTGTTTAAAAAAAGTGGGAAAATTTGAACTGGGAATTCAAATTAAGTTAGATTATACAAACAGGCTGCAAATACAGAGAAGAGCCTCACAATGTGCAGTCAAGATAGAATTTTTCATCTGAACTCTGAAATCCCTAAACTACCAAAATCTGCTTTTGGAAACCAATGATTATTTATTATAAGTATTATGAAATAATAATAAAATGACAAGCAGGATAGATATTTTTAACTTTAATGTTGTCTTAATAACATTTAAACCTGGTTCTCATGACAGCAGTTAAAATTTCATAAGATATTTTAGGGCAGAATTTGACATGTAGTAGAAAATTTCTTAAAGCAGGTAGTTAATGCATGTATTTATGAACATTAATATTGTCTGAGTAGCATCAAAGATTTATTTCTTTTAAAGTCCTTTTGATAATAGATCTGTAATGAATATTTCCTTCTTTGTTTAACCTTCCATTCCCCCATCACAGACAGAACCTCCCAGTCTTTCTTTTTCTCATGTTTGCCTCCATCACAGACAAATATAAGTTCTGTTAGTTTTTGTCATAAAATGAAATGTTCGTATTTGCTGAAGCTGATCTCAAACAGTAATATTTACTTTAAAATACACAAACACATTCAAAACTTCCCCTACCTTTAGTTTTGGCAGATTTGTGTATAGACATAGACATTCTCATACACAATAGAAGAATTGTATTATGAAGCTCTTCAAGAGCAGACATTCACAATAGACAATATTCATGTTTTTACCCTCTTCAAGTATGATGATGCCAGAAGTATTTAACATAAATAAATAACAACCCATAGGGGAAAAAAAAAAAAAAAAAAAAAAAAAAAGAACACACAAACAAACAAAACAATATATATATATACACATTTTATATAAGGAGGGTGGTTATAGTTGCCTAGTGTCCTTGGGTAAAGCAAGATATTTGTTGTTTTTTATTTTTTTTGTAGTAGAAATGAACATGTGAGCCTGTACAAACCAAATAATTAAGGGAGCAAAGGGCTAACACTGTCTTCTTTAAAGGCTCTTGTCTACCTTGGGACCTTCTGTAGTAATACAGATGAGTTGTTGTGGAAGATGACACCAACTGTGTGGTACAATCTGGAGGGAAGGGATGCTATCCAAAGGGATGCTGACAGGCTTGACAAGTGGGCTGATGTGAACTTCATGAAGTTCAATAAGGCCACATGCAAGGCCCTGAAGCTGTACCAGGGGAAGCCCAAACACACACACACAGGCTGGGCAGAGAATGGATTGAGAGCAACCCCAAGAAGAAGGACTTGGGGGTGTTGGTTTATGAGAAACTCAACATGAGCCAGAAGTGTGTGCTTGCAGCCCAGAAAGTCAACCACATCCTGGGTGGTACCAAAAGAAATGTGGCCAGCATGTTGAGGGAGGTGATTCTCCCACTCTGCTATTGTGAGAACCAACCTGGAGTACTGCATTCAGCTCTAGGACCCCCAGCATTAGAAAAACATAGACTTGTTGGAGTGAGTCCAGAGTAAGGGCCACAAAGATGATCAGAGGGCTGGAGCACCTCTCCTATGAAGACAGGCTTAGGAGCTGGAGTTGTTCAGTCTGGAGAAGACTAGGGAGATGTTACAGCAGCCTTCCAGTACT